>NC_045962.1:25922700-26273700 GCF_010909765.2 Amblyraja radiata | reverse complement strand
CTAGACTAAGTGGGACCCGTTGGGTCCCTGTCACACGGGAGGCCTGGTCCCCCAATGCAACCCGTTCCCCCAACACAATATTCCACCACTCACCCATAGCCCCCGACCGCGCAGGCGCAGCTCATTTCCCCTCATACCCAGCACTCTCTCCCCCTCCTCATCACCCTCCCTCCTCTTTCCCCTCTCCTCCTTCCCTACCCCAATTCCTCCCTTACCCTCCTATCCCCTACCATCAGTCCTTGCCTCCATAACTCATCTCCCCTTCCTACCCCCTCCTATCATTCTATCCCCCACCACCCCCACTCCTCACCTCCCCTATCCCCCCACTATCCTTCCTCACCTCCCCCACTGCCCTCCACTCCCTCTATTTCCTACTCCCTACCTCCCCCACGCCCCCCTCCTCTCCCTCTACTTCCCCTCCTCTCCCTCTACTCCCCCTCCTCCCCCACTCTCCCTCCTCACCTCCTCTCTCTTCTTTCCCTTCTCCTCCTCCCCTCCCCTATCCCTCCTTCAAGTTTCCTTTCACCTACCCTCAGTCACTCCCTCCATAACTCCTCTCCCCTCCCTACCTACATCCTCTCCCTCTCCTCCCCCACTCTCCATCCTCACCTCCCCCACTTTCCCCTCCCTGTCCTTCCCTACCCCTCCTATCCCTCAATGCCCCCAACTTCCCTCATCACCTCCCCACTTTCCCCCCTCCCACTCTACCTACCCCCTCTGCTCCCT
The DNA here is from genome assembly GCF_010909765.2 of Amblyraja radiata. Classification (NCBI taxonomy): domain Eukaryota; kingdom Metazoa; phylum Chordata; class Chondrichthyes; order Rajiformes; family Rajidae; genus Amblyraja; species Amblyraja radiata. The sequence continues at coordinate 26,272,974 of NC_045962.1, read as the reverse complement.
CAATCCCCCCTGTCTCCCTCCTCACCTCCCCCACTTTCCCCACTCTCCCTCCCTACCCCTCCTCTTCCCCCAATTCCCCCCTTCTCCCTCCTCACCTCCCCAGGATCTCGAGGTTGCCGCTCCTCTGACCTGAGGTTGCCTTGACCAGAGGCCGCACCAACCAGAGGCCGCTCCGATCGGAAGCCGCACCGACCGGAAGCCGCGCTGGGCAACGTCGGGCAGAGGCGGGTACAGCTGGTGACTGACAGTTGACGTGGCCAATCAGTGCGGCGATGGTGCAGGAAGGGCCGTTGCCATCCTGGCGATGACTGACAGGAGTAGAGACCAATCTGCGCAAGTGCGGTTTTAAAGATTTTTAAACCTTAATAACTTTAAAAAATATACCACCGATTGGAACAAAACATGTTGCACTTGCAGCACAGGGGAATGATGAGTAAGGTGGCGAAAAATCGTAGCGCTATCGTGTTCCTTTTTTGTGCAAATGTAAAAACAACACAAACCGGAAGATAACAAGATGACAGCTTTAGTTATGTACTATACTAGATTTATTGTGGGAGCCGTTGGGTCCCATTCTCACACGGGAGGCATGGTCCCCCAACGCAATATTCCACCACTCACCCATAGCCCGCAACTGTGCAGGCGCGGCTAACGGGTCTCCGTTGTGGTGCTCCTGATCTCCCCTCCTCCCCTCACCCTCACCCCCCCCCCCCCCTGCCCCTTGTCATTTCCTCCCCCCCACGCACACACTGCATCTCCCCCTCAATCCCCCCATCCACACTTAGCGGCTCTCCGGCGGCGTAGCCATTCCCGCCCATTGGGTTCCCAATGTGATGTAGAACACGCAGGCATTACTGCGCAGGCACGGCAAGTGGAAAAGGTATTTATTAAAGCTTAAAATGTGAATAACTCTTATATAACAACAATTTCAATGTTAAAGATTTATTCAGGTCAGTTATTACTTATTGTGTCTCTTGTTGCATTCTGCAGCCGGGGAGGGGGATGGCTTCAGGCGTGGGCTGTCAGGGGCCGGTGGGGGGAGCGTCCTGCAGCCTGTGGAGGGGCACGGCTTCAGGCAGGGGCTGTCGGGGCCGGTGGGGGAGGTGGGAGTGTCCTGCAGCCGGGGGAGGGGCACGACTTCAGGCGGGGGCTGTCGGGGATCGGTGGGTGAGGGAGGAGCGTCCTGCAGCTAGGGAAGGGGGACGACTTCAGGCGTGGGCTGTCGGGGGCCAGTGGGGGGAGCGTCCTGCAGTATGAGGGGGATGATTGTATGTGAGAGGGGAGAGGGAGGGTGTGTGTGGGAGGGGTGTGTGTTGGAGGGTGGATCTGTGTGTGGGAGGAGGGGGAGGGGTGTGGGAGGGAGGGAGGGGTGTGTATTGGAGGGGGGATGTGTCGGCGTGGGAGGTTACGGCCCCACTCAGCGGTTCCGGCATCACTCAGCGGATCGAGGCTCCCGGCCGCACTCACTCAGCGGCTCCCGGCCGCACTCACTCAATGGCTCCCGGCCGCACTCACTCACCGGCTCCCGGCCGCACTCACTCAGCGGCTCCCGGCTGCACTCACTCAGCGGCTCCCGGCCGCACTCACTCAGCGGCTCCCGGCTGCACTCACTCACCGGCTTCCGGCCGCACTCACCGACTGCCTGCTGGCCGCACTCACTGGTTCCCAGCTTGTTGTGATGTCTGATGTAGCTCGTTCTCCACACTCTGCTCACTCCGCTCCTTCAGCTTTATTCTCCTCGCCGCCAGTGATTGAAAGCGGGTGCCGGAAGGGGCGGTTTTTACGATATTTAAACCTTCATAACTTTTGTAATATTCCACCGATCGGAACAAAACTTGGTGCACTTGCAGCCCAGGAGAATGGTGAGTATGGTGGCGAAAGATCGTAGCTCCAGCACATACCGTTGTTGCACAAATTTAAAAACAACGCAAACCAGAAGAAGACAAGATGAGAGTTTTGGTTAAGAATGGATAGACAGATGGATAGATTTAATGCAGTATTCTGAATATTGTCCAATTCTAACTATCACTGTCCAAGTTTAATTATCTGTGCTCCTACTGATGCCTTTTTTTGATGAAATGCCTGCTAACTTGTCAATTTCCCCAAAACGAATTGACTTTATGCTTCAATTAAGATTAGTAACTCACTAAGGATTATTGTTTTCCTATGTAAAAAATTCATTGGAACTTTCCTATAATGCCACAAACTGGTAACTATCTACTGTAAACCACTTTTTATTCAATCCTTTCTGGTTTACATTAACAACAGCTATATTAATCAATAAGGTCAATTCATGTCATGCATTTCATGTAATGAAACCTCCCAAGGTCCTTCAAGCTGCATATTTAAAAAATAAATTGGCACCAAAGGCCATGGCAACTCAAAGTATATCCACCAATGGTGAAGCAGTGGAAATCAATATTGTGCAAGTTTCCAGAATTGCTGAGTACTGAGATCCTGCTGGGTTGTAAAGTTAGAGGGAGTTGGAGGGAAAGGAAGGTGTAGTAGCCATTTAGCTTAACGCAGTATGTTATAAATATAACCAGTTACCTTTAAATTTTATCTGCGTATAATTATGTGGGTGGGATAGTTTTTAGTTTAGTTTGAAGAAGCACTCATTGGAATTCTCATTAAATTCAGACAAGAACCCATTGCTTTGATGGCTGATATTACAGCGATGTTTCATCGTCAAAGTATCAGAAAAACACATTGACTACTTACGATTCTTATGGTGCCCTGAAGGGGATGCACAACAAGATCTTGTTAAATACCGAATTAAGGTACACCTCTTTGGAGCAGTGTTATCACCAAGTTGTGCGAACTTTGCATTAAAGAAGACCGCAGAGGATAATAAAGCTCACTTTCCAGAAGAAGTGATAACCACTGTGAAGCATAATTTCTATCTGGATGATTGCTTAAAATCCATGTCTATGGAGCAGGAAGCAATTCAAATGGTAAAACATCTGACTTCCCTCTGCAATAAGGGAGGATTCACGCTTTCCAAGTGGATTGTGGCCACTAGGGGCGCCGGGGAGATGGCAGCCTTGCCGGCAGTCTGTCTGTTTTTTCTTTCCTTTTGTTATTTTTTAGTTTGTTAAAAGTTGGTTTTAATATTCTTCGGTTTGTTTAATGTGGGGGGAGGGGGGAGGGGATCGGGGGAAACGTTTTTTCAAGTTCTTACCTTCCCGGAGATGTGATCAATTTTCGGATCACATTCTCCGGGTTCTGTGGCCTAACATCGCTGGAGCTGAAAGCCTCCTCAGACTGTCGTGAGCGCGGACTTAACATCGGAGCAGATCCCTTGCCTGAGATCGCTCCCACCGCGACCACTGTGGACTTACCATCAAGGGCTCGCAGTCTCGGGAGAGGCTAGTCGGGAGCTCCAACATCGCAGAAGGTTCAACCGGCCCCGACGTGAAGTTCGATCGCACGGTGCGGGGGAGCTGACATTCCCTTGATGCTGGAGCTGAATGCCTCGACACAGAGGGCCCGAACGCCGCCGGCTATGGGAGTCAAGACCATCCCGTCAACGGAGGGCTCGAGGACCCCGACCGAGGAAGAACAAAAGGAAGGACTTGAACTTTATTTCGCCTTCATCACAGTGAGGAATGTGTAGGAGTCACTGTGGTGGATGTTCATGTTAAAATGTGTTTTTGAGTGATTTGTTGACTGACCTGGCCAATGAAATTCCTCGTATGTTGCAAAACATACTTGGTGAATAAAGTGTGATTCTGATTCTGATTCTGATCTGATTCTGATCAACAACAGTCGTGTTGTATTGGAAAGCATTCCACCAGATGATAGAGCCAAAGAGACCAGGGAGTTGGATTTGGACAAAGACAATTTTCCAATGGATAGAGCATTGGGACTGCACTGGTGCATTGAAACAGATGTGTTCAAGTTCAGAATCTCGATTCAAAAGCGACCATGTACTAGAAAGGGTATCCTATCCGTGATTGGTTCTGTTTACGACCCTTTGGGATTTCTTGCACCATTTACACTGCCAGCCAAGTTGATTTTGCAGGATCTTTGTATGGAAAAACTTGGATGGGATGAGAGTAGAACACAAACTTCCTCTCACCGATGGACAGAATGGTTACCAGATCTCAACACGATCTCAGAATTCAAAGTGGACCGGTGCATGAAGCCTACAAGTTTTGGTAAGATCAGAAGTGCACAGCTGCATTATTTCTCAGATGCCAGTGAAAGTGGCTACGGTACTGTTTCATATCTAAGACTGGAAAATGATTACAAAGAAGTACATGTTGCATTCTTAATGGGAATGGCCAGAGTGGCACCATTGAAGCAAATGACGATTCCCAGAATGGAACTTACTGCCGCAGTCTTAGCTGTTAACGTTGACATAATGCTGCAAAAGGAACTACAGCTTCAACTGGAAGAATCTATCTTCTGGACTGATAGTACAATGGTGGTTAAATACTTCAACAATGAGAACAAAGTTTTTTGACATTTGTAGCGAACAGAATCTCTTTTGTATTGGGAATACTAAGGTTTCACAATGGAAATATGTTAACACAAAGAAAAATCCTGTGGATGAAGCTTCTTGAGGACTAACAGCAGACTGCTTCTTGAGCAATAAGAGATGGATCAATGGACCAGAATTTCTCTGTAAGCCAGACAGAGAATGGCCAAAGCTTGAGCTGAGATTTGATATCTCTGCTAATGATCCGGTAATTAAACAAAATATCACAGTGAACGTTATTGCTAGAAATCATATTATTCTCTCAAAAGACTTTCACATATCAACATTATTGTTACAACATATTCATGAATTGATCATACATGGAGGAAGAAGTTTCATGCTGTCAAAACTTTGGACTTTTGTGTTTTGGAGTATATACTGGGTATCATGCCTGACGTTAAGGGTTTGGTGCACACGGTACGTCTTCAGACTAAGAACAATGTTTTAATAAGGCCAATAACCAAGTTATGCTTACCTCCAGAAGGCGAAGGTGAAGATGGAAGTATCGCTAAAGAAGTCTGAATGCGGATATATGTTATTTTTTGTTTTTTGATATATGTTAAGCTTTTATAGCTCCTTTTGTAATGTCTATTTGTAATGCCTCGTTATATACTCAGAACAATTAGGGGCCGGTATGAAGTAGCCATTTAGCTTAACTCAGTATGTTATAACTATAACCAGTTACCTTTAAATTTTATCCGCCTGTAATTATGTGGGTGGGATTTATTACGTAGTCGGTGGCGCGTTTGCGGCTGGGATTCTCGCGCAGACGTCCTAGTAGTTTTTAGTTTAGTTTGAAGAAGCATGGGGGAGAGGTCACAGCTTTCGACCATGCACAAGTTTGACCATGCACAAGTTTGACCATGCACAAGTTTGATCAACTTTTTGTTCAGCAGATCATCAACTTTTGCCACAGCATTAGCATCTTCAGCCATCTTGGCCATATGTATTGATATTCTTCTCAAAATCACATTGTCTCTTCACTTCCATCTTCTCTTTTTCCCTAAAATATATCCTCACTGGTGGGATTACTTTGAAGCTGGTGGAAATGATAGAGAATGACATGTTGGATGCGGAGGCTGGTGGGGTGAAAGGCCAGGTCAACTCTATCCCTGTTCTGTCTTGGGGTAGGCGAGAGCAAAACTAGCATTAATCCTTCTCCACTGACTCCTCCTCCTTCAAGGCGTGTTCCTCTGCAGCTGCAGGAGGGGCACACCAGCCCCTGCATCTCCTCCCTCGCCTCCATTCAGGGACCGCAACAGCCCTTCCAGGGGAGACAGAGGTTGCCATGCACCTCTTCCAAACCTTATTGCATTCAATGCTCTTGATGTGGCCTCTTCTACATTGGCGAGGCCAAGCATAGATTAATTGACCACTTTGCCAAATACGCACTCTGTTCACTTCAGCTAGATTGAGCACCTGGTTGCTAGCCATTTTAATTCCCCTTCCTATTCTCATACAGACCTGTCTTTCTTCAGCCTCTTCCACTTCCAGAGTGAGGCCATATGCAGACTGGAAGAACAGCACCTCATTTTCTGCCAACAGCCTGAACATTGAATTCTCCAATTTCAGGTAACCCTCTTCTCAGCAACCCTTCCCCCCTCCTGCACATACCTCTTTTTCCAATCCCCATGTCCCCGTCACCCAGTTCCTTTAACCACCATGTTCTTTATTTAAGCTCGTGGTAAGAGTGTCAGGGGTTATGGGGCAGGAAAATGAAGTTGAGAGGGAAAAATAGGTCAGCCATGATTTGAGTAGACTTGATGGGCTGAATGGCCTAATTCTGCTCGTAGAACTTATGAATCTCCAACTTTTCCTAACCCGCATCCCTCATTTTTCTTCCCCCACCCCGTGTTCCCTTCTACCCACCATCCTTCCCTATAGCTCTACATTTTATTCCCCATCTTCCATCTCAGGTGCCACCATTTGCACCCTTTTGTCTTCTCCATTTATACTATCCAACATTGGTTGTTATCTCTGCCCATCTGTTCTCCACCTAACTCATCTGCCAATTAACCCCTCCTTACCTAGATCAATTTATCACTTGCCAGCTTTTGCCCGACCCATCACCTCACCTCTTTCTAGCAACTAAATCCCCACTACTCCATCAGACTGAGTGTCCCAACCCGAAACACCATCTGTCCATATCCCTCCACATTTCTTAGGGGTATCAAACAAGATGTGAGAAGAAGTTTTGAAAGGGATTTGAGGGGAACAATGTTTTCACTGTGAGTGGTTAATATATATGAACTTCAGTGCTTGTGGAGGAGATGGAATCAGATACAATCCTTATGTTTTTGGTGACTTGTAGGCATAAGATTACAGATCTATTGCAAGTTAATGCCATTGGCATTGATGGGCTAAAAGGTTGGCATGCACATAATGGACGTGATGATTCTGTGATCCTATGGCATCAATTAATTTACATTTACCGTTATCATATGAAAGGGTAAAATATGCATTAAAACATATTTTCAAAGGCATTGTAATCTACCTTTAAAACATACAAGATTATTTTTGTTAAAAAAAAAGAAAGCAAATTCCATGATACCCTGCAAAGAGCTATGTATTTTACTTGCCAAAAATGTTTCCAAAACATAGAATCACATTTAAAAACTTTGCCTGATTGTGTCTCATTTGTTGGGAGATGAATTGCTGATGTGTAACAGTAGATTAGTGTGCCCAGTTATTTGATGCTGATGCAGTATTTCTCAGTTCCTAAGCATAAAAACAGAAGAAAAAGTAATTCCAGTTGGGAAAGCAACCATCTGTAAAAAAATAAATTATAGATCGATCCCTGGGCAATAAGTAAACTAGATTAAAACAATGTGTTTTTGAAAGCAAAATATGGATAACAATTACAGAACCATTTAACTGCTGATAAATCCTCTTGTTGAGTTTGAATAGACCAAGCGGATAGGTAGTTTACAAGGGTGCAGACATGCAGTTTGGAAATAATTGAGATTTTGTATTTATGATAATTGGGGGGAAATTTATCAAAACACATGTAATGAAAAATATGAGGTCATGGCTGTCACATGCACTGGTAAATTTGTCCAATCTTTCTTGCATATCAGCTTCTGAGCCTGCATTTAGCATACAGTCACAAGCAAAGCAGACGTTCTCTTAAGTTGATTTCTCATGCACCAAACACCTCATACACAGAACCAAACATCCTTGTGAGTGGTCAATGGCTTCCAGTAGTGGACATGTTCACATACCTTGGCAACACTCTCAAGATCAATCAGCATTGATGAATTGTCAAGAATGGGATAGCAAAAGCTAGCTCTGCTTTTGGAAGACTGAGAAGTAAAGTGTGGGATTAAAGAAAAATCGGCCGAAAGACCAAGCTGAAGGTGTATCGTGTGGTTGTCATACCCACCTCACTGTATGCTTGTAGACATGTTTAGTGAACAGCAAATATGCCAGACAGCGTAACCACTTCCACATGATCTGTCTGTGCAGAATAGTTCACATCAAGTGATTAGACATGTTTCCAAACACTGATTATGTCCTAAACAAACATTACCAACATTTATACTTTGTGAAATAAATAATCACACTTCAGGTAGACAGGACATGAAAGAAGAATGTTTGATGACAGAACACCAAAGCTACTGTTTTATGGAGAGTTGATTCTATTAGACCATCCCTGAAGAGTTTCAACATTGACATACACCACTGGGAACAACAGACAATAGACAAAAGAAAATAGGTGCAGGAGTAGGCCAGTCGGCCCTTTGAGCCAGCACCGCCATTCAATGTGATCATGGCTGATCATCCCCAATCAGTACCCCGTTCCTGCCTTCTCCCCTGATTCTGCTATTTTTGATTTGATTTGATTCAATTTATTGTCATTGCACTTTTCAGTGCATCGAAATGGTTTAGCCTGCAGTCATAACATAGAATAAATAACAAACACTCAACACAGTTTAAGTCTCAAACTCATTATCTCTTCCCTCCTTGCTCTCCCTCTGCGCTGAGGCCTCCGATGTTGTGACCCCGCGGGGTGATGGTAGGTAAGTCCCGCAGCTGAATCCGTGCTCCGCAAACGGGCCGGTTCAAACTCCGCGGCCCGGGGCGGTCGAAGCTGCCGAAGCTGCCGTCCTCCAGTCCAGCGGACGCAGCTGTAGTTGCAGGAGCTCCGGAAAACAGAACTCGAGCTCCCGATGATGTCGTCCACTGGCCCGCGGCCGAGCCTCCGAGGCTCCTAAGTTGGGTCGGAAGTTGGGTCGCCCCGCAACCACAGTCCCGAAGTCGGCCAGCCTTGCGTTGGTAAGTCCTGGCTCTGCCTCCGCAGCCTCGAGGTCGGTCGCAGTTGGAGGCCTCAGCGCAGACGGACACGGAGACGGGGGATACGGCAGGAAAGGTCGCATCCCCCCCCCCGAAGGAAGAGTCAAAAAACATGTTACACCCACCCCCCCACACATACACAACTAAATAAACCAAAATAAACTGTAAAAACGGGACAAGAGAAAACAAAAAACAGAAAAGACAAACGGACTGCAGGCGAGCCACAGCTGCAAGGCAGCGCCACCACTTCCGGAGAGCCTTATCTCGCTCTCTCTTGAAAGTATCCAGCGAACCGGCCTCCACCGCCCTCTGAGGCAGAGAATTGCACAGACTCACAACTCTCTGTGAAAAAGTGTTTCCTTGTCTCCGTTCTAAATAGCTTACCCCTTATTCTTAAACTGTGGTCCCTGGTTCTGGACTCCAACATCGGGAACATGTTTCCTGCCTCTAGTGTCTCCAATCCCTTAATAATCTTATATGCTTCAATAAGATCCCCTCTCATCCCCCTCTCATCCCCCTCACCAGCAGTCTGTCTGTCCTTTCATCCTTTTTGTTATTTTTAGTCTGTCAAAAAAGTATGTTCCTGGAGGTTTTAATGTGGGAGGGGGAAGAGGGGAAACCATTTCCCAGTCACTACCTGGTCGAGGATGTGTCTTTTCTCCAAGTCACATCTTCGCCCCCCTTGCGGCCTACCAACAGGATTGGCGCAGCCTTTCCTGCCGGAGACCGGCCAGTGCTTCAGAAGCGGCACAGCACTGGATTCTATTGCGGAGCAGGCGATGCCTACCGGGGATTGCGGTGTGGAGATCCGAAGTGTTGGGCCAGCTGCTTTAACACCGTGGAGCTGTGGTCTGCGGAGCTTCCAGCCGTAGGCAGTGCTGACTTTACCATCACGGAGTCCTGGGATCCTTTGCCGAGCGTCGCCAGTGTTGAGTCTCCGTCCAGCTCGGCCTGTGGACTTCGGGAGCCGCGGTCTCTGGTAGGAAGCGACCGATTCAGAAACTCCAAGCCGCTGAGAGTGTTCTCCCATTCTGACGTCGTAGTTCCAACATCCCGGCGAGAGGGCCTGAAACATCGGGCCCTCCGTAGCGGCGATTGCAGAGAGTCAAAGGCCCCGACCACGGGTGAACAAGAGGAAGCTGACTGAACTTTATTGCCTTCCCTCACAGTGGGAAAAGTTGATTCTGCTGTGGGGGGGGATGTTCTTTTTAAATTCTATCATGTATTGTGCTCTTTTTTATTCGTATGGCTGTATGGTAACTCAAATCTCACTGTACCAATTGGTGCATGTGACAATAAATGTAACTTAAACTTGAACTTGAAGACCCCCTCTTTCTTCTAAACTCCAGAGTACACAAGCCCAGCCGTTCCATTCTCTCAGCATATGACAGTCCCGCCATCCCGGGAATTAACTTGTAAACCTACTCTGCACTCCCTCAATAGCAAGAATATCCTTCCTCAAAATAGGGGACCAAAACTGCACACAGTGCTCCAGGTGTGGTCTCACTAGGGCCCTATACAACTGCAGAAGGACCTCCTTGCTCCTATACTCAACTCCTCTCGTTATGAAAGCCAACATGCCATTCGCTTTCTTCACTGCCTGCTGTACCTGCATGCTTACTTTCATTGACTGATGAACAAGGACCCCCCAGATCCCGTTGTACTTCCCCTTTTCCCAACTTGACACCATTTAGATAGTAATCTGCTTTCCTGTTTTTGCTACCAAAGTAGATAACCTCACATTTATCCGCATTAAACTGCATCTGCCATGCATCTGCCCACTCACCCAACCTGTCCAAGTAACCCTGCATTCTCATAGCATCCTCCTCACAGTTCACTGCCACCCAGCTTTGAGTCATCTGCAAATTTGCTCATGTTACTTTGAATCCCTTTATCTAAATCATTGATGTATATTGTAAATAGCTGCGGTCCCAGCATCAAGCCCTGCGGTACCCCACTAGTCACTGCCTGCCATTCTGAAAGTGACCCGTTAATCCGTACTCTTTGTTTCCTGTCTTCCAACCAATTTTCTATCCATGTCAACACTCTACCCCCAATACCATGTGCCCTAATTTTGCCCACTAATCTCCATCTCCTATGTGGGACCTTATCAAATGCTTTCTGAAAGTCCAGGTACTGAAATTGAAATTGAATTGAAATAATTTAATTGCCACACAACCAAGGTCGGTGGTATTTGGGTTGCCAGCAGCGGTACAATAATAAAGAACACAACCACAATAAAAAATTTACACAAACATCCACCACAGCATTCATCACTGTGGTGGAAGGCACAGAGCTTGGCCAGTCCTCCTCCATTTTCCCCCGTGGTCGGGACCACCACCCTCCACAGCCGTTGCTGCGGGCGTCCAGATGGTAAGGGACAAAGTCAAAGTCAAGGTGAGTCCAGGATCGGCCCTTCCCAACCAGAGACCGCGGCTTCAGGCTGGTGTAGGCCGCAGGCCGGCGGTCAAAGTTTTAAAGTACCTGCCGTGCCGCAGCCGGAAGCACCGCAGTCTGCAGGGCCGGCGGTCGAAGCTCCCCTCCAGGGGAGATGATAAGTCCATGCCGCACCCGCGGTAGAAGACGGCCGCGGGCCGGCGGTGGAAGCTTCTTCCCCCGGGTCCTCCACGAGGGATCCCGGGCTGTAGACGCCGCACCAGCTGGAGTTCTGCAGACCGCGGCTTCAGGCTGCCGGCTGCCGCGGGCCAGCGTAACGGAGCGCTCCCCTCCAGCGAGGTCTCACCCGCTCCGCGCCGAGAGTCCACGCTGCGCCCGCCGCTGAAGTTCCGGGCGCGTCTCCGGGAAAGTCGGCGCCGATCCTAGCTGTTAGGCCACGGGGGAGGCGACCTGAAAAAGTCGCCTCTCCATGGAAGAGGCGGCCGAAACGGTTTCCCCCTTACCCCCCCACACCACCCCCCACACATAACACACAAAGAAACATTAAAAACAGACTTTTAAACATACTAAAAAAATTAAAAAAGTTGAAAAAAGACGGACACGCTGCCGACAGGCTGCTGCCAGTGCAGCGCCCCCTACCACACTACATCCACTGGCTTTCCCTTGTCCATTTTCCTAGTTACATCCTCAAAAAATTCCAGAAGATTAGTCAAGCATGATTTCCCCATCGTAAATCCATGCTGACTCGGACCGATCCTGTTACTGCTATCAAAATGCGCCGCTATTTCGTCTTTTATAATTGACTCCTGCATCTTCACCACCACTGATGTCAGGCTAACTGGTCTATAATTCCCTGTCTTCTCTCTCCCGCCTTTCTTAAAAAGTTGGATAACATTAGCTACCCTCCAATCCACAGGAACTGATCCTGAATCTATAGAACATTGGAAAATTATCACCAATGTGTCCACGATTTCTGGAGCCACTTCCTTAAGTACCCTGGGATGCAGACCATCAGCCTAACAACAAGCGTTGGATCATCATGTTTGATGAACCTGCAGGAAACCAGTGCTCGCCAATATGAGGAAGCAAAGAGGAAAAAGGAATCATGAAAATCATGAACCACTCATGGTACATTATCCTTACATCTCTGTTATCTGTGTACATGGAACATTGAAGCCCAGATTGGTTTACTTAGTCACCTCCGTACACATCGCAACACAATAAACTAGATGTCATGTTCTTACACAAAATCGAGTGGCAAACGACAACAATGGAAATTGTATGACAACCTGCAGCAAAAATAAATAAACTACTGAAAAGCACAGTTATGTTCATCAGTTATGTTATGTTTATCATCAACAATTAAATAGAAACGATTTAAATAAGAAGAGAAAATGTTGGTCAGGCAGCATCAGTGGAAAGTGAAAGTTAACATTTCAGGTTAAAAAGCCTTTATCAGAACTGGAAAGAGAGAGCAAGTTGCAGTAACGGTGTGGGAAGGATGGATAGGACAAAATGAATATCTCTGATAATACACGGCCAAGGGATAGGCTGTAATTGAGATCACCCAGTCAATAGAGTGAATCTGAACAAAGGAACATAAAAGCTATGAAACAAGGGCATTTAGAGAATAGGGACATAAACAAAGTTGAAAGTCTTTTATTCAGATTTGCTCTCTAATGTCCCCATTAACCTATTGCCTGAATGACCTCTACAATTTACTGGCATGGCAATCCTCATCTATTTATCCTCTTCTTTGTCCTATCTATCAATCCCTTACTTTCCTTGCAAATTAAAATCAACTTGTTTGCTCTCTTTCCCTGTTCTGTTTCTCCTTTGGCAGATGCTGCATGACCTGCTGAGTCTTCCCAGTGTCTCTGTTTTCATATTTCCAGCATCTACAATTTTTAATTATCAATCGCAAAGTTTACACAATGTGAGCTTGAATTGCAGTACTGCAATCCACAGGTAATTTCATTCAAAATTTGTTCCCAGCGCATTGAAGAGGATATTAGAACAATTGAGAGTGCTTGGATTTAAGGAGAGTCTTCAAATGGGATAAAAATAGAGATACCGAGAATTTACCGAAGGAAGTTAAGAGCTTTAAGGAGGGGCAGTCATTGGATTTTGATGTGAGGAGGTGATGCAGCAATGCTGACAAGTTTTAAGAATCATGATAATAACTCGCACCCATCTTCATCAGTAGAATGGCAGTAGAGTGTTAACAGTTTTAAGTTTCTGGGTGGACTGGTGATATCTCATTGGCCCAGCACATTGATGCAACTACAAAAACAGCCCACCGATGCCTGGTATTTCCTCAGAAGTTTGTGGATATTCATAATTTCGCCGAATACTGTATCGAACTTTGATCGGTGCACAGCAGAGAATATACTGACTGGTTGATTCACAGCCTGGTGTGTTAATTTGAATGCTTAATTATGAAGGAGGCTGCAGAAACTGGTCGACCTTGCCCAACCCATCACGGATATTGACTTCTCCACCATCGAAGAAATCTGACAGAGGTGTCGCCTCAAGAAGATAGCAATATCATTAAGAAGACGCACACCACCCTAGCCATGCTCTCATGTTGCTGCTACCAACAAGAAGGAGGTACAGGAGAAATTTAAGAAAACAGCTACTGTACTTCCCTTCAGCCATCAGGCTCTTGAAAAACCCTCCACAGTCCTAACCACATCCCTACAGATTTATTATGGACGTTAGAATACGAAGGAGGCACTCCGTACATTGGCTTGCATTATCATGCTATGGTTTACCTAGAAAAATTGGTAATTTATTGTATATTTATTTGTTGTGTTTTGCCTTTACCGTGCCTGCAAAGCTACAGCAATTAAAATGTTGGTTGGTTCCAGATAATTAAACACTCTTTACTTTTGATTGATGACTCATGAAATTGTATGCCGTGCAGTCTCCCTTATGATTCCTTGAAGAGGAAGAGAATTAGAGAATCTTCATGGTGGAGTGGAAGGAGGTGAGGGGAGGCATGGTCACGTGAACAGCTGCAGTTGCCTGTCTTTGGTTTGGTCCTCTGAAAATCTAGCCTGGATTGTGTGTTCATGTTTGTAGAGTGAGGCTAATGCACAACCTTTCACCTCAGAGGAGAGAGTTCTGGCACAAAGTCAAGGTTGACAGCTTGGATATCAAGAAGAAAATTCATGGAAAAAATGCATTCACATAATAAACAAAAAAAATTGAGTTTCCTCTATGCTGTCTACCAATCTGATACTCTTCCATTGTGTTTGATGCCAAACAGAATTTTTTACTGACTTAAAAAAAATCATTGTCAATGGTGCTTCCGTGCAGATGAATCAGAGCCATTTTATGAACTACTGGTGTAAGATTAGACAAGGTGCTGGAAGCAGCTTCAAAAGTAGTCTTTATTGCAGTTCTTTGATAATTTGCGTACTAACATGCTTTGGCTTGATTCCCTGCAATCTCTGAACTTGCATTGCTTTTGAGTCAAAATCTTTTATTGGAATAGAGGGTCAAAAAGTATATATTTCAAAGATACAGGTAATGCCAACGGAAACCAGAGATAATATTAGTATTTAAAACGTCCCCTGAATAATATTGTGCTTCGTAGGTGGTCAGTTTTTAACAGGTGCATCGGCAATTGATACTTACCGTAAATAATGGCAGAAACGTTCTATACTACATGTTCAATACATAAAGAAAACTTTGAATACCATTTCCCCTCAATGTTAGTTGATTCTTCTTGATCTCTCATGTTATTACAATGTTGTATCACTCACACATCGTAAGATGTTAACATAGTGTGAGTACGTATTACATATTATAGGCCAATAAGACTGAAACATTTATTCAATGCAGATTTTTCATTTGATTTTATACTTTTCTGATTTCAAGATTACAGGAGCAGTTCTATTGAGGTATGAGGTGGTACATTGGATTAGATATTAAAAATATTCTGAAAGGAGCAATAGAGACAAACCAGGAAATTATAGGCAGGCGAGCCTTACATCAGTGATAAGTAAAATATTAGAGAAGATTCTTGGAGATCCGATTTACTCACATTGGAAAAGAATGGTTTTATTCAGGATAGTCAGCATGCCTTTGTGCGGGGGAAGTCATATTGTTCAAACTTGATTGAGTTTTTTGTGGAGGGGACAAAAATGATGAAGGTAGGTGTGTACTTGGTATTCAGTAAAGCATTTAACAAGATTCCTCATGACAGGCTGGTCCATGGGATCCATGGAGACTTGGGTAGGTTGGACTAAAATTGTTGGGGCATAGAGTACAGAGGGTAGAGGTTATTTTGACTGGATGTCTGTGAACAGTGGTGTTTTTCAGGAATCAGTGCTGGGACATCTGTTGTATAAATGATATGTATAAATGTAGGAGGGTTGATTAGTATAAGAAGTTTAGCTATAATGCGTGTTTCCACAATGCTAATTGGATATAGCGTATGTGTGAATTAGGGAACACCTTTTATACTAGGCAGGCCGAATTGCTTTTAATGCGATTTTGATGGGGAACTAGAGAACAACTTAAAAGTTACTTTGACATGCCAAAAAAAGCTGTCTTTCAAAATTACTATCCAGAAACAAATAAGTTTCCATATAACCTCCCCACGATAATTAGACCCCATCATCTCTTAAGAACACGGTCTATCAGTTTCACTGCAGGTGCCCATTGAAAATGACAAGAAATGTCATTTTGCAGTATCAAAAATATGTTAAAAATACTTTTATTTTTGACAGTCCAACAGGGAAAATAACTGTTGTTATGAATCTGAAATTCCGTAGCTCCTAAACCACTTTTTTCCATCAACATGACTGTTTTCCTAAAGTGTTTTTCTATTTTAGGAATGAAACTATAGCATTATAACAAAACTATCTATAAGTTTGTGGACAGCATGAAAATTAGTGGAGTTGTGGATTGTGAGGAAGGGTGTCAAAAGATACAGCAGGATATAGATCAGTTGGAAAAATGGATGGAGTCATTGCAGATAAATCCAGACCATTTGGAGGTGCTGCACTTTAGGAAGTCAAATGTAAGAGAAACACGTGCAATAAATGGCAGGAACTTTACGAGAGATTTTGGGGTGCAAGTCCATAACTCCCTGAAAGTGACAACACAAATAGATGTGTATGATATATTTGCCTCATCGCGCGGGGCAGAGTATAATAATTGTAGCTCATGTTGCAGCTGATGAAACCTTTGGCTAGGTCACTCGTGGAGTATTGTGTGCAGTTCTAGTTGCCACAATGCAGGCAGGATGGGGAGGCTTTGGAGAGGGTGCAAAAGAGATTCACCAGAATGTTGCCTGGATTTTGAATGTATTAACTTTCAGAAGACTGTCATGCTGCGCAGCAGCAGAACATTGTGCCATGGCAAACCCCCAGCAGGAGTCCTGGCTCACCTGCCGTGGAAGCGGGAAACCCACTTAAAGAGTGAAGCCGCCAAACCTGACTTCTGCTCATCCCTCAGGACACAATTTTTGATTAGTGGCTGGGCGAGGGACGACAGTATGCTGCTTGATCCAGATCAAGGCAACACTGGAGGCCCTGCAGCAGCCTGGGACTCAATTGGATCAGGCACCACTCCAGGATAATCGAGTGTGTCGACCAGAGCACAGACCAGCAGCAGCACAAAGTGGTGGAGGATGCTTACAACTTAGCTTAGTCAGGCCGACCCTGCAACGCTGTCAGGACAACGGGCCTTTAAGGCCAGTTGCAACTTAGACTTTAAAAATGGCATTAAAAATAACAACTCTTGTATATGGTTTCAGTGGGCTATTTCTATTCACTTTGTACTTAATCTGGGATTGTGATTATGTATCGTAATAATTTACTGAACTGCAAAAATAGAATTTCACTGCACCTTGGTACATAGCATTATAAAGAACCATTGAACCATTGGAGAGGTTGGACAAACTTAGATTATTCTGTCTGGCTCATCATAGGGTGAGAAGTGACCTGATAGAAGTATGTAAAATTATGAGAAGCAAAAAAAGGGGTATGTAAGGGCAAAAGATAATCAGAATCTTTTGCCCAAGGTATATTAGAGAGCATACATTTAAGGTGAGAGGGTGAAATTTCAAATGTGATTTACAAGGCAAGTTTTTTTTACATAGTGAAGGGTAGATGCCTGGAAGACACTGCCAAAAGAAGTAACAGAATCAGAGAATATTGTAACATTTAAGAGGCATTTACACAGGCACATGATGGAGGGACAGACCATGTGCAGGCAGATGGGATTGGTTTAAATTGGTATCATGGTCAGCACAGACATCATGGACCGTAGGACATGTTTTTATGCTACAATGTTCTATGTTTAATGTTTTAGAAATCCTACTCAAGTACACCTTATAGTTGTGTTGCAAATGTTTGCATGAAAACTATAGGTTTTTAACTCCTTGTAGTGAAATTGAAATTTGGAGAAAAGTTGTTTATAAGGCGACAGTAATGAACCTGCAGCGGTTATATTAGTTTCTCCCAAAAGGTTGCTGGCCAATGGCTGTTAAATGGGGTAAATTTTAAAAATTTACCTTTGATACTTATACAAGATTCAAGATCATCAAGAGAAATGCGGATAATCTATTTCTGATTCTCAAGATAAGGAATGCAAGGCAGTATGGTTAAATTCTGGTTCATTTTATTGCACAAAATGTAAGCAACAAGAGAGTATTAGCACAGTGATTTAAACTATTGGTAATTATTCATGAAAATATTATAGTTTATAATCTCTAGAACTGAACATATTACAAATATTTGCAGCAGTCAGCTTACAAAGAATATTTATTATTGGTATCCTTCTTAGTTCTGACTTTTAAAAATTATAAAAAACACACCCCACAAATTTTCATGGGCTGTAAAGCAATGAGCCTTTGTCCCTTCCCGCTAGAAGAACGTGGCAATTAAATGTATTCTTTCAATGTGAAGAATTTTCCATGGAATAAAAAAAATGCACCTAAAATTGCATTCGCTGTGGGATCTAACTCCCTTCATTCCCAGAGGAATTAGGTTCTTTCTTAATGAATGTCAATAATTTCTTGGAGTAAAAGACTGTGCACTGCCTAGAGGAGTGGCATTTTAATCTGGTATAAATAACAGAATAATAACCAGCTATGACAAGCGTGAATGTGCTTCTGTTGACCGATAATGCCCAAATAACATATGTGATTTAAATAGCATATGGTCTTGTTGATATAATTAAGAGAGCTTTCCCGTGACAAAACAAAACTGTATTCCATTGTGAAAAACTTGATCCAATTAAATGACACAGTTGTTTGGCTGGATGTACATGAAATCAATTTGTATCTTCTAACAAGATTGTGTATATTTATGTGTACATTTTATTTAATTCCAACCATTTGACACAGAGGGGAGGGGTTTGAAAATACAGTGAAATATTGATTTTAGAATTTGCAATGTGGAATCTGCAGCAGCCTTGAGACAGAGGTGCTCCTCCAAAGCTGAATATTGATCTCACATTCCTGCTCAATAAGTTAACAACATCCATGGCATGAGACAAGTAAAAACAGCTGACATGCAGAAACACTCATTTTGTTTGAAAAAATTGGCTCATAAATGTTGTCAGGCTCTGCTGTTATGCAGGCCAATTGAAACATTATGGAGGTGCTATAATGCATGTGGAGGTAGAAATATATCAATTTAGGCATATTGAACAATAATTGCAGGGAAATTCAATGTAAAAATCAAGGTGCTTGATATTGTGAGCAGCCTATAAACTGGCTGTTATTTTGCACTTTGTCATTGTCGGTGTTGGTTGATCATTGGTGATCTGCAGACGTGGATGGGATGGGGTGGGGGGAAATTATCAACTGGAGGGTATGGTTGGAGTGGTCCAACAGGTTAGTGAACAGAGAGGTCATGTTGAGTCAGGTCTGGGTGTGTTGACAGAGGATGGGGTGTGAGTTAGGACAGCAGATTAGAAGATAGGTTGAGAGAATCAACCCGACAGTCAATGGTTGGGGAAAGGTAGATCAGCTCAACCGTTTGGTGGGTAGCAATCATTAGAAAGGTGCTCAAGTTGAGCTGATAGAACTGTGGGTGGAGAGGTTTCAGGTTGCATTGGAAATTCAATGGGTGGGTAATCATAAGCTAGTGAATAGATCAATGAGTGCGTAGGTTGCATGAGAATCATTTGCTTGGGAAGGGGATTGGTTGTTTACTGGATGGAGGAGTGTCGTGTGGGTTCAGGAAAAGGTCATGAAGATTTTAGATAAAGAGAACTTTATCTAAGACAGGTTGAGATAAAGGTGAGAGAAACCTGGCTGAGACGAGTTTCTAGGGCAGTCGCTTTGGGCTTGGATATACCTGGCTAGATCACCTATAATTAATGCTAAAGCAAGCCTCACAAGTAGACCACGCAGAGAAAGAAAATCTTGAAGTGGTGGTCAAACATGGTTTGCATGCCCTTAGTTATCCTTGTGTCTCTACAAACTATTCCTTTATCAGCACAGAAAATACAAAAAAAGCCTGAGGAAAATTGTAATAGCCAGCAAGGCACGTTTGATCCCCTGAATTGATAGTACTGGTAGAGTGAGGAGCATGCCAGGCCATGAGGTTATAGTATATGGTAGTGTACATTTCTGCTGCTGCTGATGGTCCACAGTGCCCCATTTATGCCCAATTTTTGAACTTTCAGATCTGCTCTGAGCCTCTGGGCCCAGAGTGCATCTGGCCCCTCAGCTATGTACAATATGTAATGGCCACTGAACTCATTGGTAAATCTAGAAGCACAACATGAGGTCAGATGGGCTGGTATATGATTAGAATGCTGCCAGACCTATATACAAGTCAATATTCATTTACCAAAGTCAGAAGGGGGAATTTGACATCATACATAAAATACTGACTAGTGGCATGTTTGTGGGTGTGCACATGCACGTGTATTGAGTTAGAGATTGGTTGCAGCTGATGTGGTATTTTTATTTGATTGGTTGCAGCTCCAGGGCTGTAAAAATACATAATGTTTTGGGAATTAAAAAAAAAGTATAGGCATGAGTTATCATCACATCCTGAATTCTTCATAATGTGCATTTCCTTACTATAAGGTTGAGAGAAAAATATTAGGCCTGTCTGAAAATTGTTGTAATTCATTTGCATAAAATATAATTTCTGAATTGTTGCCTCGGATTTTTTTTGACACTTGATGGAACAAAAGTACTCAATCTCTGTGGAACAAATATAAATGTGAGCTTTAATTTTAGGGGATTTTGATTTATGGAGTATTGAATATAAATCTGCAATTTGTATAATTGATAAATTCACTTGTAGATTGTTAATTAAATCATATACTGGAAAACATTATAACATCGCAACTTGGAAAGCCTTGTGATCGGAGCAAATTAACAACAAAAACTCCTCTATGATTTGGAACTAATCCAGTTTGGTTTCCTTCCAAAAGTAATTGTGTTTTATTGCTTTTTGGATGAAGCCTAACTGAAGCAAATCATTGTTCCTTATTTCTAGTTTGTATTTTATCTACATGATCCTATTCATTCCCTTAAAAGCAATCATCATTCCCTCGTATTTTGTGCAAAATTGCAAAGTTTAATACTAATGAAAAGCTTTAATGGCAACATCCCATTAATAACATTTTGAAATTAGTTATAATTGATATAATCATGCCAGCAGACTTGCATGCCAAGCCATTAAAGCATTTACCCATGACTATACTTTATTTAATAAATACAATGCATTTGCAGACTTTGGCCTTCTTCTCATTTTCAAGGTAGTCTATCTATCTTCTATATTTATCTATCTATACTATTACTAAAACTCCCATCTTGTCCTCTTCCGGTTTGCGTTTTCTTAAATTTGCGCAAAAACGGTACCCTATATCACTAGGATTTTTTTCGCCACCTTACTCACTGTTCTCCTCGGCTCCAAGCGCACCAAGGTTTGTTCCGATCGGTGGAATATTACAAAAGTTATGAAGGTTTAAAAATCGTGAGATTAGCAGATTGGTCAGTCACCATGAAGATAACGCCCCTTCCGGCGCCCGCTGTCAATCAGGAGAATAAAACCCCGGAGGCGGGGCTGAGTCCAGACTCCGTGAGTGAGAGTGCCCAGCCCCCCATGCCCCCCCAGCCCCCCCAGCCCCCCAGCCCCCCAGCCCAGCCGCCTGGCCTGAGAGCCGCCCAGCCCGAGAGCCGCTCCGCCTCCCAGCCCGAGAGCCGCCCAGCTGCCCAGCCGCCCAGCCCGAGAGCGGCCCACCCCAAGAGCCGCCCAACACGAGAGCCCCCCCACACAACCCCTCCCCCCCACACAGACCTTCCCCCCACACAACCCCTCCCCACACCAACCCCTCCCCCCACAACCCCTCTCCCTCACAACCCCTCCTCTACAACCCCTCCTCCACAACCCCTCCTCCACAACCCCTCCCCCCACAACCCCTCCCCCCTACAACCCCTCCCCCCACAACCCCTCCACCCCCACAACCCCTCCCCCCACAACCACCCGCCCACAACCCCTCCCCCACAACCCCTCCCCCCCACAACCCCTCCCCCCACAACCCCTCCTCCACAACCACCCGCCCACAACCCCTCCCCCCACAACCCCTCCTCCCCACAACCCCTCCTCCCCACAACCCCTCCCTCCACAACCCCTCCCCACACAACCTCTCCCCCACGACCCCTCCCCCACAACCCCTCCACCCACAACCCCACCCCCCCACAACCCACCCCCCCACAACACCTCCCTTCCACAACCCCTCCCCCCCACAACACCTCCCCCTAATCCCTCCCCCACAACCCCTCCCCCACAACCCCTCCAACCCCAACCACCACCCCCCACCCCCCTCCTCCCCACAACCCCTCCCCCCACAACCCCTCCCCCACACAACCCCTCCCCCCACAACCCCTCCCCCACGACCCCTCCCCCCACAACCCCGCCCCCCACAACCCCACCCCCCCACAACCCCACCCTTCCACAACCCCTCCCCCACACAACTCCTCCCCCTAATCCCTCCCCCCACAACCCCTCCCCCCACAACCTCTCCCCCCACAATCCCTCCCCCTACAACCCTTCCCCCCAAACTCCTCCCCACAATCCAACAGAACTGCAACCCTAACTTCTCCCGCCACTTTGCCAATGATGCGTATTTAAAGTTACCTTGCTTTAATACCACTGAAACCAGACACCCACCAAATCTATGAATAGGAATTTATCGTATGGTAGAGAAAATACATTTAATAGATAAGTGATTTCCCCTCAAATATTGTAAGGTACGTCTTCATAATCTAGCCTTATCCAACCACTAAATTTTAAAAGATAACAATGTACCTAAAAGAAACAAGAATGTAGATGCTGTAATCTTGAGAAAAAACAAATCTGGAGGAACTCAATGAGTCGGGCAGCTTTCGTGGAGGGATTTGACAGATGATATTTCAAGTTGGAACCATTCTTCAGACTGATGGAGCCTAATAACTGATGGTATGATTACATACCACTTGCCTGACTTTGTCCCACCCTTACATCTCTTTTCTAGCTTTCTTCCCACCCACCATCCCACCCTGAAGGGTCCTTCATCTGTCCAATGTTCAAGGCCTTCGACCATCCTCAACTGAGATCTCCATCCTTCTCTTTGCCATCTCTTTGGCTTGTCACTAGACTTTCCACCTCTGAAAGTTGACCAACTCTATCTTTCTCACTTGCTATTAATCAGAGAGCTGTAAAATTTATCGGGTATTGAATGATGATTTGTAATTAAAACGGTCGACAAAATTGGCCGCAGTGTTCCCTACATTTTAACAATGACTAAATTTCAGAAAAATACTTCATTAGCTGTAAAGGATATTCTAGTATCCTGAAATTATGAAAGCCATTATAAACATTTTTAGCATTTTTTTTCATCCCAAGCTATTGAATAGAGATCAAATCACAGATCCGCAGGAGGCACAAATTTGCAAGAACTCACAATGTTTTGGGGGGGGGGTAGCAACAGGTGGGGACAAAGGGAGAAGCTGTCCTCAATATGTCATGGTGAATGTCATCTCAGTATAACCACATACTATTGACTCAGTGACAATGTGACAAGATCCAGAGCAAGACAAATAATAAAATACTTACCTGTTTTTTCTTTGAATTACTCATACATTTCTGCACTCCATTAGCTTCTTATGGACTTATTGATTAGATTGTAAGGAGCAAAGATTCCACAGGATGTCAGATACAGAGCTGAAATCCAATTATACCATGAATTGGTTGCTGACTTTCTGTAAAATGAGATTCACTGTTACACAATAAATGTAGCAAAGTCATTTGATGCAATGCAAAACTCACAGCTTTCCCATCCAGCATGATTTCCCATTTGGCTCTTTCATCATCAGTAGTTTAACTTTGTGACTTGCACCATGTACATTTTCTGCCTCTCCTGGTCCTCCCATAAGACTGAATGGATTTTTTTATTCATTTGATGGGCTATAACATTTGGTAGTCACTTCCTAACTGTCATGACGATGTCATGATGATATGCAAATATCATGACCTTTGTATCAGATGACTTGGAGGTCAGATCGCATGTGCAATGTGTAAGCCTAGGCAGGAGGCCATGGCTGAGTGAGATAATAAACACGGAGACCAAGAAATGTAACCTATATTGTGTCAGTATCATTATTATTCCACATCTGAGGCCAGGATGTGACATTGGCGACGAGGATGTTTCGGATATTTTGGATATTTTGGATTCTGAATCCATGGCTACGAGCTGGAAAATATATATTTTTTAAATGGCAGTCGCTGGAGCTGATTTCGTAGCACTGCGCAGAGTTCCACACTTTGATCCGACGGGTGATGCGGCGTGAAGTGGAATGCTTGGCTGGAGGAATTGAAAGCTAACGCCGACAGTCGAGGGCTCTTTCTTGATGAGACTACGCTGGGGCAAAAGGCGCAGCGGAGAGCGTTGCTTCTTTTCACCGCGGGGGCCAATAGTTCAAGAAATGTTTAAAACACTCCCTGATACCGGAATGAAGGACGACTATAAGAAAGCCATTGATGCTTTGAACAGTCATTATGTGGTGGTGCCAAATGCTACATTTCAACGCCATTTATTCCGTAAACCATTGCAGGAAGAGGACGAGACTGTTGCTCAATTTGTGATGAGACTCAGGCAGGTGCCTGTAGGATGCAAATATGTGGCTGCTGATGTGGAAAACCAGATATTGGATCAGGTTCTCCAGCAGTGCAGGTCAGACAAACTCAGGAGAAGGCTGCGGGGTGAGTTAAACCTTAATGATGCTTTGTCGATTGCTGCAGCACTGGAAGCTGTTGAGGGACAATTTCACAGCATGAAATTGAAAAATTCCAAGACTGGGCAAGTTAACCAGCTGTCCTACAGTTGACCACGAAGTATGCCTGAACGTGAGATCAAGTGTTACGGGTGTGGCAACAAGAGTCACATAAGGAAAGATGCATGTTGTCCAGCCTTTTCCCCATATCCCCTGACTCCGCTATCTTTAAGAGCCCTATCCAGCTCTCTCTTGAAAGCATCCAGAGAACCTGCCTCCACCGCCCTCTGAGGCAGAGAATTCCACAGACTCACAACTCCCTGTGAGAAAAAGTGTTTCCTCGTCTCCGTTCTAAATGGCTCACCCCTTATTCTTAAACTATGGCCCCTGGTTCTGGACTCCCCCAACACCAGGAACATGTTTCCTGCCTCCAGCGTGTCCAAACCCTTAACAATCTTATATGTTTCAATAAGATCCCTCTCATCCTTCTAAACTCCAGAGTATACAAGCCCAGCTGCTTCATTCTTTCAGCATATGACAGTCCCACAATCCCGGGACTTAACCTTGTAAACCTACGCTGCACTCCCTCAATAGCAAGAATGTCCTTCCTCAAATTACGGGACCAAAACTGCACACAATACTCCAGGTGTGGTCTCACTAGGGGTCTGTACAACTGCAGAAGGACCTCATTGCTCCTATATTCGACTCCTCTTGTTATAAAGGCCAACATGCCATTCGCTTTCTTCACTGCCTGCTGTACCTGCATGCCTACTTTCATAGACTGATGAACAAGGACCCCCAGATCTCACTGTACTTTTCCCAACCTGATGCCATTTAGATAGTAATCTGCCTTCCTATTTTTGCTACCAAAGTGGATAACCTCACATTTCTCCACATTAAACATCATCTGCCATGCATCCGCCCACTCCCCCAACCTGTCCTAGTCACCCTGCATTCTCATAGCATCCTCCTCACAGTTCACACTGCCACCCAGCTTTGTGTCATCTGAAAATTTGCTAATGTTACTTTGAATCCCTTCATCCAAATCATTGATGTATATTGTAAATAGCTGCGGTCCCAGCACTGAGCCTTGCCGTACCCCACTAGTCATTGCCTGCCATTCTGAAAGGGACCCGTTAATCCCCACTCTCTGTTTCCCGTCTGCCAACCAATTTTCTATCCATGTCAGCACTCCACCCCCAATACCATATGGCCTAATTTTGCCGACTAATCTATGTGGGACCTTATCAAATGCTTTCTGAAAGTCCAGGTAAACTACATCCACTGGCTCTCCCTTGTCCATTTTCCTAGTTACATCTTCAAAACATTCCAGAAGATTAGTCAAGCATGATTTCCCCTTCGTAAATCCATGCTGACTCAGACCGATCCTGTTACTGCTATCCAAATGTGCGGCTATTTCATCTTTTATAATTGACTCCAGCAACTTCCCCACCACCGATGTCAGGCTAACTGGTCTATAATTCCCTGTTTTTGCTCCTCTGCCTTTCTTAAAAAGTGGGATAACATTAGCTACCCTCCAATCCACAGGAATTGATCCTGAGTCTATAGAACATTGGAAAATTATCACCAATGCATCCACGATTTCTAGAGCCACTTCCTTAAGTACCCTGGGATGCAGACCATCAGGCCTTGGGGATTTATCAGCCTTCAGTCCCATCAGTCTACCCAACATCATTTCCTGCCTAATGTGGATTTCCTTCAGTTCCTCTGTCACCCCATATCATCTGGCCACTACTAAGATTGTTTGTGTCCTCCTTTATGAAGACGGATCCAAAGTACCTGTTCAACTCATCTGCCATTTCCTTGTTCCCCATAATAAATTCATCTTTTTCGGTCTTCAAGGGTCCAATTTTGGTCTTAACTAATTTTTTTCTCTTCACATACATAAAGAAGCTTTTACTATCCTGCTTTATATTCTTTGCTAGCTTACCTTCGTACCTCATTTTTTCTCTCCGTATTGTCTTTTTAGTTATCTTCTGTTGCTCTTTAAACATTACCCAATCCTCTTGCTTCCTGCTCATCTTTGCTACGTTGTACTACTTCTCTTTTATTTTCATACTGTCCCTGACGTCCCTTGTCAGCCACGGTCGCCTCTTACTCCCCTTGGAATCTTTCTTCCTCCTCGGAATGAACTGATCCTGCACCTTCTGTATTATTCCTAGAAATACCTGCCATTTTTGTTCCACTGTCATCCCTGCTAGTGTATCTTTCCAGTCAACTTTGGCCATCTTCTCCCTCATGGCTCCATAGTCCCCTTTATTCAACTGTAACACTGACACCTCCTATCTACCCCTTTCTCTCTCCAATTGTAGATTAAACCTGACCATGTTATGGTCACTACCTCCTAATGGCTCATTAACCTCAAGGTCCTTTATCAAATCCGGTTCATTACATAACACTAAATCCAGAATTGCCTTCTCCCTGGTAGGCTCCAAAACAAGCTGCTCCAAGAATCCATCACAAAGGCACTCTACAAAGTCCCTTTCTTGGGGTCCAGTACCAACCTGATTTTCCCAGTCTACCTGCATGTTGAAATCTCCCATAACTACCACAGCATTACTTTTGCTACATGCCAATTTTAACTCCTGATTCAACTTGCACCCTATGTCCAGGCTACTGTTTGGGGGCCTGTAGATAAGTCCCATTATGGTCTTTTTATCCTTACAATTCCTTAGTTCTATCCATACTGACGCCACATCTCCTGTTTCAATGTTACCCCTTGCAAGGGACTGAATTTCATTCCTCACCAACAGAGCAACCCCACCCCCTCTGCCCACCTGTCTGTCTTTTCGACAGGAGGTATACCCTTGAATATTCAGTTCCCAGCCCTGGCCCTCTTGCAGCCATGTCTCTGTAATTCCCACAACATCATACTTGCCAATTTCTAACTGAGCCTCAAGCTCGTTCACTTTATTTCTTATACTTCGTGCATTCATATACATATAGAACACGTAGGAAATGTGGAGATAAAGATCATTTTGCAAAGAAGTGTAAAAGTAAGGCCAGAGACAAGACAAGTGATTACAACAAGAAAGGGAAGTCCAGTGAAAAGAAAGACAGACCTTGGCAGAAAAAGAAGGGTCATGTCCGTCACGTAGAAGGTGATTTCGGAAGTGATGAAGATAGTGATGAAGCTGGTGAGCATGCTGCTAAAAGGAATTATCAGTTGGCATTGAATGAGAGCCATCACGAGAAAGTTGCAGTGACCATTGGAGGTGTTACAGTGCCAGTGATTGTAGATTCTGGTAGTGACAGCAACGTAATTTACATCACTTTGGGAATGCTTGAAACAGCAGAAAATCAAGTGCACGTCAAGGAGGTGTAGTAGGAAGTTATATCCTACGCCGCAACTAAACCATTGCAGACCATTGGATGTTTCACGGCTAAAGTAGGTCGGAGATAGAGAAACTGAAGCAAAATTCGTGGTGATAGAGGAGAAGGGAGAACCTCTGCTAAGTAGAAACACAGCTCGAGAGCTGGGGCTAACGTATGAGGAGCGTTTGATGGCTGTGGGTCGGCTGGAGTTTAGAAGGATGGAAGAGGGATCTCATTGAAAGCTACTTGATAGTGAAATGCCTAGACAAAGTAGGCATGCATTGGATGTTTCCAGTAATGGAATTGTCTAGAACCAGAGGGCACTGCCTCAGGATAAAAGTTTGTATCTTCAAAATCGAGATGAGAAGGAATTCCTTTATCCAAAGTGGTGGTGAATATGTAAATTAATTGCCACAGACCGCTGTAGAAGTCAAGACATTGGGTATTTTTAAGGCAGAGATTGATAGGTTATTGATTGGGAAGAGCGCCAAAGGCTATGAGAAGAAGGCAGGAAAACACAGCTGAAAAATGAAAGGCAGAAAAGGAGTGCAGTGTTGGTTCACCAGGTTAATTCCCAGGATGGTGGGACTGTCATATGTTGATAGGATGGTGCGACTGGGCTTGTTTACACTGAAATTTAGAAGGATGAGAGGGAATCTTATTGAAACATATAAGATTATTAAGGAATTGGACACGCTAGAGGCAGGAAACATGTTCCCGATGTTAGGGGAGTCCAGAGCCAGGGGCCACAGTTTAAGAATAAGGGGTAAGCCATTTAGAATGGAGACGAGGAAACACTTTTTCTCACAGAGAGTTGTGAGTCTGTAGAATTCTCTGCCTCAGAAGGCAGTGGAGGCCAATTCTCTGGATGCTTTCAAGAGAGAGTTAGATAGAGCTCTTAAAGACAGCGGAGTCAAGGGATATAGGGAGAAGGCAGGAATGGGGTACTGATTGTGGACGATCAGCCATGATCACAGTGAATGGACCGAACGTCATTCTGGCTCGAAGGGCCGAATGACCTATTCCTGCACCTATTGTCTATTGTCCAAAAGACTCAATGGGCTGATGGTTTTATGGTCTTATAACTTACAGATGGGTATAAATGCTTTATAGAGGATATTTGGATGCTGTGAAAAGATATAGGTAAACTGAGTAGGCAAAAACTTGGCCAATGGGGTTTAAAGTGGGAAAGTGGGAAAGCTTGACGTTTAGCAGGACTGTTATATAAATGGATAAAAAGGAGTACAGGGGCATTAAGGGGATGGAAGATTGAAAACTTCACGTGGTCTGCCCTGTTTTGACGAAAGCAATCATCCCAGCGTGCACAATCAAATAAGATCAAATAGAACAGGTTGTCTTACAACTTTAGGCTGTGCACGCCATACGTAAGAAGAAGAAGAAGTAGAAGAGGCATTGAGGTGCACTTGGGCATGAAAGACAAGATGTTAACTTTCAGGTAAAGACAAAATAGCATAATGGCCTTTATTGCTGGGAGGATGAAGATTAAAAACAGGTATGTATTTTTCCAATTGCATAGCCATTGCACTTGGAATGCTGTGTACGGTTTTTGGGCCCTTTATTTAAGAAAAACAAAACTACATTGGCGGCATTCCGGATGAGATTCATTTGGCTAATTCCAAGACTGAGAAGGTTGTTCTATGATTGTAAAAGATTGACAGATTATCTTAATGAAACACGTAAGTTCCGTAATGGGGTATCAGATAGATTTTGAGATAATTCCACTAGTGAAAAACATTTGAACAGGAGACACAGTTGCAAGGTAAGGGCCTGTGATTTAAAACTGAGATGCATAAGAATTTCTTCTCACAGAGAGTGACAAATCACTGGAATAGGCATTCTCTGCAGAACTGCTAACCACAAAGTAGCATGATCCAATCCATTAATTGTGTAAACATTTCAAGAAACATCCAATAATTGCTCCTGTTTGCTCATAGGTTACATTCTTTAATATACATGTTGCCAGTAGACATTTTTCATTTATAATTGCAAAAGCTGAAAGGACTTTATGTTTCAGGCTGTGAGCCTACTGGCAAATACATAAGGGAACTATCTTCCATTTACTGAGACTTGAACTACAATAGTGCATCCTACTATTGGAATTAAAAGACATTACTAGTACATCTAAATTGGATCCAGATGTTGTATTAAAATACAAAACCACAATCAAAACTAAACTCTTGTGAATGCCTTTGTTTTACTGATGTAGAATATGAAAGACATCTTCTGGGAAAAAAAAGGACAGAGTTTATATTAAAGGCTATTCAATCTGGAACATAATCTAGCCTAAAAATATGGTACTGCACAAGAATAACAATTAAGTGGGTGAAAAACTGACACGTTCACATATTGCAATAAACAGTAAATGCTGAGCTGTCAAAAAGGGGCAGATTTCTACAGAGAGGATCCATTAACCTTGAGGAAGAGAAAGGATTCCAAGAATATAGTAGACATGTCAGCAGCAATACTTGCATCTTTTTTGGTTTAAGGGTAAAGAGACTGCATTGCCACTGCTGAAGGAATAAATTTAGGGTTGTGACAATAGCATTTCTGTTTTGTAGATTTATATTCGCACCTTTACAGAAATAGAGTTTAAGAAATAAAGTCAGATAAAGACCTACTTAATTCAATGATATGGGATTATTCAATCTATATTTGTTATTTTTAGGATTAAAATTGATAATATTATCGTGGTTGACAGGTTTATTTTAAACAAATATGAACTATATTTTTAAGTCAAATGACATGCAAAATAATATTTACAGGGAGCTTTTCTTAGTTTAGGTTAGAGATACAACGTGGAAACAAGCCCTTTGGCCCACAGCGTCCACACCGACCAGTGATTTCCCGCACATTAACACTATCCTACAAACACTAGGGACAATTTACATTTATACCAAGCCAATTAACATACAAACTGTACGTCTTTGGCGTGGGGAGGAAATCGAAGGTCATGGGGAGAACGCACAAACTCCAAACAGACAGCACTCGTAATCGGGATCGAATCTGGGTTTCTGGCGCTGTAAGCGCTGGAAGGCAGCAACTCTTCCGCTGCGCTACTGTGCCGCCCTCGGCTGCCGTAGCCATTATTAACGTGGAACATCCTGCAGGGCATTGGCCACACTGTGTGTGGTGCATCACGTGATTCTCAATTCAGTGACCTAATGCCAAAAAAATCTAGTTTGATTTAATAAAAAATCTAATTATAATTTGATAATTTTATAATCTAGGGACAGCCGAACTAATTTCCCCTGATATTTCTCTGCTTAAACATTGGAAGATCTACACCCTTTGTATTCAGCCTCTGGCATAATATCTGCAATTTAACCAATAATTTCTTCTTCCTCTCCAATTCTTAACAAAAACTAATCTTGACTATTTAAAATGTCAGTGTCCCATTTAAGTGGTACCAAACATTATAAATAAATATAGGGAATGCCTACTTCTACCTCCATAATTCTGTTTATTCATCCCATCAGCCATTCTCTTAGGAAGTCCTTAACTATGATATAATTATCTCCAAACCTAACTGCTAAAAAATGCCTTTCCAGTCACATTTATACCATATACTACTTATTCTGTGGTTCTGTAATATATTGTTGCCACCATCATCCCTGTCTGTCTGATTCAAACTTGTAAAGTTCCCCAAAGAGTCAAGAGTCAAGAGTGTTTAATTGTCATGTGTAACAGCAATGGAACAATGAAATTCTTTCACTGCAGCTTTACAGGCCCATTAACACAATAACACACAAATA
Source organism: Amblyraja radiata (assembly GCF_010909765.2). Lineage (NCBI taxonomy): Eukaryota > Metazoa > Chordata > Chondrichthyes > Rajiformes > Rajidae > Amblyraja > Amblyraja radiata. Next base: position 26,241,458 of record NC_045962.1, on the reverse strand, counting down.
AATATACACCAATCAATAATGCAATAAATTAATAATTGGTGATACTCAGTAACTGGACCATAATAGTGCAACATCCAAGTTGCTGAGGTAGGGTTGTGGTTAGTATTGTGCAGTGTTCAAGAGTCTGGTGATTGATGGGAAGAAGCTTTCTTGAATCTGGAGGTCACGATTTTCAGGTCCTTCTACCTTTTTCCTGATGGTAGCAGCAAGATGGGAGTATGACCAGAGTGGCATGGGCCCTTAATGATATTAGCTGCCTTTTTGAGGCTGTATCTCCGGCTGATCCTTTTGATGTTGGAGAGATCAGTGATGGACTGGATAATGTCTACCACTTTCTGCCTCGATTACCATGTTTCCAAGCATAGACAAAGCCTCACGAACGTTTCCAGGTTCTGTACACACTGTTATGTAAGCCACGGGGTCAGGAACTCTACTGCCATCAGCAATTCCATGGGGTTGTAAGTTAATTTTCCTTGTAGGTAATGATGAGCTGCCTTCCTGAACCCTTTGCAGTACTTGTATTGAAGCAACTCTAAACTGCTTCTAAGTTGTGATGGTGTTTGACATGGAGTAGAAATTTCAGGTGTTCACAGGTACCTCTGCCACCTCTCCCTGAAGAAGTCTTGGCATCGTACTGTGGTGCATTTTGCAAAGGATACACATTGCAGCCATGATGATCCAATGGAGGAGTGTGGGAATGTTCAGGGTTATGGATTGTGTTCAATTCAAGTGAGCATGATAGTGTTGAGCCCTACTTGAAGCAGCAATTCTGTAGAAGATTGTGCTTTCATGTTCATGTTTCTCATGCTGGTTTGGCAATGACATTCAGTTGTGATTTGTAGAAGTCCCACAATGAATAGCAGGTAGTTTTGTTGCTCACACCTGCTGCTGCCCAGGCTTGAACATGACTTAGAGTCATGGTGTCATAAAGTGTGGAAACAGGCCTTTGGCCCACCTTGCCCACATTGACCAACGCCCATCCATACTAGTCCCACCTGCTTGCACTTGGCCAATATCCCTCTAAACCTATCCTATCCATGTATCTGTCCAAATGTCTCTTGTAATGATAGTACCTGCCTCAACTACCTTCTCTGGCAGCTTGTTCCATATAGCCACCACCCTTTGTGTAAAAAAAAATACCACTCAGGTTCCTATTAAATCTTTCCCTTAAACATATGTCCTCTGTTTCCTAATTCCACTACTCTGGACAAAAGACTCTGTGCATTCACCTGATCTATTCCTCTCATGATTTTATACACCTCTATAGGTTCACTCCTCATTCCCCTGCGCCCCAACGAATAGTGAGTGGTGGTGGGTGTATGCAACAAGCTGCCAGAGGAGGCAGTTGAGGCAGGGACTATCCCCCGTTAAGAAACAGTTAGACAGGCATGTGGATTGGACAGGTTTGGAGGGATTTGGACCAAACGTAGGCAGGTGGGACTAGCATACCTGGGACATGTTGGCTGGTGTAGGCAAGTTGGGCTGAAGAGCCTATTTCCACAAACACCCTATGACCCTATAACCATGCAGAAGCCTGAGATTCACGATTTGTAGCACATTGTGAAACTTGGGAAATCATTCCTCTATAATCTTTCACAAATTGAAGCAGGACTGATTTTGGTTTCAACCATCCTTCTGCCTCCACAGATGCTGCCAGTTTGTTTGTTACTCCAGACAGGGTGGGGGACAGTCCCCCCCCCCCCCCCCATTTTTTGTAATTTCGGGTTTTAAAAACCGGTGAAATCTCCGCTTTCCGCGAGACAGTGGGGGTGGGACTGCTGATCGAGGGCGCTGATTGGATGAGAGAGACGTCGGCCAGCAGGCAATGGGGGCGGGACATGATAACTCAGCGCAATGATTGGAGGAGGGAGATGTGCCAAAACACTCTCGGCACAGACCTGCGCCTCAGGATCGATCCCGGCTCCCCATCCCCACCCGAGTGCCCCCACGACTGGGGATGGCCAGAGACGTCGGGAGTCAGACGGGCGCGGTGCCCCCAGGCCCACAGCCAGCACAGAGAAGCAGCGCTAAACCCAGCTCAACTCTGCCTGTCCCGCCAGGTTAACCTACAGCCCTGCCTGGACTTGCGGGAAATATGGCCCAGGCTTACAGTCAGCGTGGAGAAGCAGCGCTGGTGTCCCATCAGTCCAGGCAGGGCTGTAGGTTAACCCGGCGAGACAGGCAGAGTTGAGCTGCATTTAGCGCTGGATTGAGCCTCCGAAGCCTCGCGCATGTGTGTGTGAGTGTGCATGCGCTCGCGGCCGCCAAGAAATTGTGTCCCCCCTGTCCCCCAGTCCCCTCCGTATTTTGATAGCGATTTCCGTGCCTGGCTCCAGATGACAACATCTGCAGTTTCTCATGTCCCCTCACGAACTGACATGGACCCTCTGCACAATGCCATTTTTACCCATGTTTCCATGTGCTTATGAATTTCTCAAATTCTCCAGGCTGAAATGTTCTGTTTGTAATCTTCTTATTTAGTCCTTTGCAGGTGTCTTTAATTTTAGTTCCATGTATTGAGCTGGGCTGGATTTATTTTAATTTTACTTTACTGCGTGCTTTCATCTTCACAGTCCCTCACAGATTATCTACAGCGAAATCAAAATCAAAATAGGAAGAAAAGCAGCAACACAGCTGTTCGCTCTATAACCAAGTAACCCCCACTTCACAGAGCTGGCAACAGAACTTTGCTTACTGGAGCGCAAGTTACTTGGAACAACTGAAGAAACAATAATTGAATGATTTTGTCAGCATCAGGGAAAATCTAAACAAACAGAGAATATTGAACGTCTGAAGTAAGGTGGTACTTTTTAAGCTACTTTTAAAAATGTTTATCACCTATGTTCTCTAATTTTTACTTTGATTTATCTCAATTAAAGGAGATGGGATGAAAATGGTAAAAAATGCATGAGTGAATAGCCACACACCACCAGATTTTACTCTCCATTTTATTTGACTGAATTGTTCTTGCTGAACAGTTTACTTCTTTAATTCATCTTATTTGAATCCATCAGCACGGTTAATATTTTGGTGCCTTTTTTACATATAGATCGAGGCTTTGCCTTTTCATTGCATGAAGTATTAACTGACATTTATATATCAGTCAAACTAAAGTTGGGAACATGCACATAGAAGTCAAAAATAATAACCTGGAGCATGCAGTTGTAATGGTAGTGAGCAGTCATTACCCTGTGAAGCTGTCAAGTTCTGGCCTTTGCTCATACACAGTAAAATGTGCACATGTAGCCATGAACGATATCCTGTTCTTCCACTGAGTGAGCTGTTGCAGTTCTTAGGGAGGCACTCATTAGAATGGTTCATAGTTTTCTACACTATTTTCATTCACAATTACTTAGTCAAATGATGTACAGGTGGTTTTACAACAGAATACAAAGCCATTTTGGTATCAATTTTCTCTGATCTTGCATGCATATAAAACGAAACAGTTTTTAAAGATTGTTTGAGCAATGTTAGCTCATACCTTATTATATGCATGCAACCAGATACTTATTTTGGTACCTGTCAAATATTTTGAAAGTTATATTAAAGCTTTTGAATTCACGATTTACTGTCTGGTCTGTTGCTGATTGACTGTTTGATATCCTCAGTGTTGCTGAGCAGCACTAATCCCTACACAAGATACCAGATTGTCATGCAGGTAGGGAATGGGAAATTCAAGCCTTGGTGTCTGCTGAAGCGTCATTGAAGTCAGCAGTGCGCATCATTCCTTCATTTCTGCCTGCAGAATAAAAGCCAGTAGACCAACAATAATTTCCAAATTGTTACTCCAGAACATCTTGTAGATGTGAAATCTGTCAGGTGAACATGTTTTACTCACCTCACTGCTTGAAAACCATGATGAAAACAATGTACCGTCAATTTCCAGTATCTTCAATTATCTCTTCTCCTCTTTTCTCTATTTTTGTTTCTTTTTACATTTTTATTTTAATGTTCCTTTCAATTATCTCTTTCCTCTTTCCTCTTTTTTTAAATTTTAGGTTAATTTAGAGATACAGTGCGGAAACAGGCCCTTCGGCCCATCGAGTCCGCACCGACCAATGACCCCCACACACTGACACAAGCCTGCACACACTAGGGATAATTTACACTTTCCCAAGTATACAAACCCAAGCCAATTAACCTACAAACCTGTATATCTTTGGAGTGTGGGAGGAAACCCACGCGGTCACAGGGAGAACATACAAACTCCGTACAGACAGCATCTATATTTGGGATCGAACCCGGGTTTCTGGCACTGCAAGCACTGTAAGGCAGCAACTCTACCGCTGCACCACCGTGACGCCCTTATTCTTGTTGCTTCTTATTTTATTTTAATTTTAATGTTCCTTTTAAAATATTCTACATCTTACTCTGATTTTTCTTCCTTTTTTTCCAATGATAGAAATCTTGTCTCTGTTTCTCCATTCCAGTTATTATGCTCGTAATTATCTGTATTTACATTGTGTTTTCTCTCCAAGTAATATTTTCCTACAGTTACAATTCATGGCTGCTTCCCAATTGAGAAAGAATTTCTCTCCCTTGTGACTCATAATTTTTGCATTTTGTGTGACAGAAAATCTCTTCATCTGCCTGTATTAGGTATCTGTTGACATGAACCTTTCCAGCTTTCATATGTTCTCAGCATTTCATTATTATCCTTGGACAGTTTTCTGCAATTTATCAATAGTTTCACCTCACAATGTAATCTTTATCACCTGCTCTCTACATTTATGTACAAATTGAAATGATCACTACACCAACTCTATCTCACTAATCCATCAGCACCAGCCAATCACTGTTCCTTGTACTTCCTAACCTATCAGCACCATCCCATTACATTTACAATTTTCCCCCAAAACTCGTCACTTTTCCTGATGCTTGTTTTGTTTCCAAAATATATCAGCCAACTCCTGAGAAACTCTGCTGTGGACCCAATGATTCAGCATCGTCACTACACTTTACTTCCCATCTGTCAACACTGTCCTTTCACACACTCTATAATTGTCTCCACTCTAGCCTCCTGCCCAAAGCCCTGTTCAACATGTCGACACCATCTCTTCACACTCTCTATACTACCCAAACTGCCAATATTGTCCTATCATGCACTCTCCACCTTCCAGTCTAACATCATCATCTCTCAAAGGCTCTATACTTGTTGACAACATTCCGATGCACAGTCGAAAACTTATGAACTGTTGACACAATTTCCTAATATGGTCTGTGCCAGACTTACAGGCAATGAAAAGCAATGATGTATTTTATTGACTTTTACTGCCTAAATAATGCATTTTTCAGTTTGGATATTGGTGAACCTATGATTTTTGTAGTTGTTTCCATTTAGTGTAATTTTATCAGCACAAATGTTTAACAAATGTCCTTATTGTTATTATTTCCACACATAATGACTATGCTGTTAATCTTCTAATTCTTCCTGAATCCTAAATTGCCACCAAAGTCACAAATGAGCGGACTGGGCCTTAATCAAATGCTTCATTTGGAAGACTATATTTCTGACAATGCAGTTTATCCTAATGTAAATTTACTTTGCAAGTGACATTGATGATTGCAATGAAAAATAAATCATATGACATACAAAAATTACAGCATGCTTTCTGGCAGTGATGCAACTAATTGGCCTAAATTTCAAATGTTCATCCATGAACCAAACTCTTCATGAAATATTAATCCAGTCACAGTGCAATGCACAGAGGCTAGTTATGATTTCATCAGTTTCCATGATCTTCATGTTTTTGTTATCTAATAACTTGCTTTCAAAGTTAAAAATGTTAATATAGTACATGGATATTGTACAATGACTGATAACTAGCTTTTTTTCAACATTGATTTAATTTACAAAAGAAATGACAAGCGCGTACAAGAACTGTCAAGTGCAGAAAGAACCTTTGAGATCTGCCAGCAGCTTTCAGGTAAATATACAGCTCTGAATAACACAGCATGTTGAACTTAGCTGTAATATGACTATCTGGAATGCCAAACCACTGGGAAAATGTTCAAAAGATTTCTGAAAAAGATAGCTTTTAAAATCACTGTAGAGAGGTGAAGACCTGGAGCTGAGTAAAGACTTGAGTTTTGAGGCTGTGTGCTGAAGGCAGAGTCATCATTGATGGGACAAAGAGATGGAAAGAAATACAACAACAGAACAGAATAGAAGAAGACAAGTGCTGGGTCAGGCTGCATCTCTGGAGAACATGGATAGCATGGATACGTGATGTTTCAAGTCAGAACCCTTCTTCAGACTGATGGTGGTGGTGTGGGGGCGAGGGAGGGGGAAGGGGTTGGGATTTTGAAAGGGGGGTTGTGGGGAGAAAGGGGAGGGAGGGATTGTTACTTAAGAGGCTACTTAAAATTGGAGAATTCAATGTTCATACCTTTGGGTTGTATGCTACTCAAGCGATAGGTAGATACAGGTGAGGGGGGGGGGGGTTTACAGTCAGATAGTTAGACAAAGGTCAGAGATGAAAATACAAAAGGTGTGAGATAAGGATAGAAGAGGTGAAAATTGTGATGCCAGAGGTAGAAATATTGGTGGAAAGGGAGGAGGAATGTAAGTAATGGGTGCAAGTCCAGGTGGAGCACAGGGAAGAGAGGGGAGGGCAGGGGGGGGGGGGGGGGGGGGGGGGGGGGGGGGAGAGTTGTTTGCTTGTAGGTTAGTTATCTAATATTGGAGATTTCAGTGTTCATACCATTAGGTTGTAAGCTACCCAAACAGAATATGAGGCATTGTTTGCGTGTGGCCCCACTTTCTGGCAATGGAAGAAGCCCAGGACAGAAAGGTTAGTATGGTATAGGGAAGAGGAATTAAAATGGTTAGCAACCGGAAGATTCCAACAGGCCTTGACAGAGTGCACGTGTTCGGCAAAATGGTCGCTGAGTCTATCGATGTAAAGGAGGCAACATTGGGAACATTGCATGCAGTGGATGAATTTAGATGGATGTGCTTGAGAACCTCTGTCTCACCTGGAAGTTGATGGATGTGAAGGAGGTATAGGGACAGGTGTTACATCTCCTGCTGTTGTAGGGGAAAGTACCTAGGGACAGGGTGGTTTGGGTGGGAAGGGGTGAGTGAACCAAGAAGTTGAGGAGAAAATCGTCTCTGCAGAAAACAACTACTCTACAGGAAACAAAGAGTAGGGCTTAATGGGTCCATTTCAGAATGGCAGGCAGTGACTAGTGGGGTACCTCAAGGCTCGGTGCTGGGACCACAGCTATTTACAATATACATCAATGATTTAGATGAAGGGATTCAAAGTAACATTAGCAAATTTGCAGATGACACAAAGCTGGGTGGCAGTGTGAACTGTGAGGAGGATGCTATGAGAATGTAGGGTGACTTGGACAGGTTGGGTGAGTGGGGAGATGCATGGCAGATGCAGTTTAATGTGGATAAATGTGAGGTTATCCACTTTGGTAGCAAAAACTGGAAGGCAGATTACTATCTAAATGGTGTCAAATTGGGAAAAGGGGAAGTACAATGGGATTTGGAGGTCCTTGTTCATCAGTCAATGAAAGTAAGCATGCAGGTACAGCAGGCAGTGAAGAAAGCGAATGGCATGTTGGCCTTTATTACAAAAGGAGTTGAGTATAGGAGCAAAGAGTTCCCTCTGCAGTTGTATAGGGCCCTAGTGAGACCACACCTGGGGTATTGTGTGCAGTTTTGGTCCCGTAATTTGAGGAAGGACATACTTGCTATTGAGGGAGTGCAGCGTAGGTTTACAAGGTTAATTCCCGGGATGGTGGGACTGTCATATGCTGAGAGAATGGAGCGGTTGGGCTTGTATACTCTGGTGTTTAGAAGGATGAGAGGGGATCTTATTGAAACGTATAAGATTATTAAGGGTTTGGACACGCTAGAAGCAGGAAACATGTCCCCGATGTTGGGGGAGTCCAGACCAGGAGCCACAGTTTAAGAATAAGGGGTAAGCTATTTAGAACGGAGACGAGGAAACACTTTTTCTCACAGAGAGTTGTGAGTCTGTGGAATTTGCTGCCTCAGAGGGCGGTAGAGGCCGGTTCTCTGGATACTTTCAAGAGAGAGCTGGAAAGGGCTCTTCAAGATAGCGGAGTCAGGGGATATGGGGAACGGGGTACTGATTGGGGATGATCAGCCATGATCACATTGAATGGCGGTGCTGGCTCGAAGGGCCGAATGGCCTACTTCTGCACCTATTATCTATTGTCTATTGTCTATTGCAGAATAAAGGAGTGGGGACGGGAAGATGTGACTGGTGGTAGGATCATGTCAAAGGTGGCAGAAATACACTTTGTGTGTTGCAGCATATTTCTTTTTTTACAAACCAGCATCTTCAGTTCCTTGTGCCTACACCAGAACAGAAGAAACTGACTTATGAGGGTATGGATTGTTGTGGTTCATGTATTGTCGGTGGTGATAGGTGGTCATGTATTGTAGGAGTTCACAATTCACCGTTCCAACACATGGAAAATAAATTAAAATACAAAAAGGAGAATCAGTGGAGAGACGAAAGTGGTGGCGGCTGAGTCAGGTGGGGGGGGGGGGGGGCGAGGACGATGTATGGGTTGGGGGAGACTGATGTGGGTGAGATGGGTGGGATGGAATGTGATGTTGATGAGAGGGGGTGGGGTCGAGTGTGATATGGATGAGAGGGGTCGGGGAGTGATGTGGGGGGGGGGGGGGGGGGGGGGGGTTTGCAAGAGGAAGAGATGTAAGTACAAGTCATGCAGCACTCTTTCTGAAAATGCTCCAGTTGTAGTTGGACAGACTTGGCAAGGTAATCTCACTGCAGGACATCTGGAGATTGCCTGTGCAAATTCATACCAATAGACAATAGATAGACAATAGACAATAGGTGCAGGAGTAGGCTATTCGGCCCTTCAAGCCAGCGAACACATTCAATGTGATCATGGCTGATCATCCACAATCAGGACCCCTTGGCGTTTGCAGTGTTTGAATTTGAGACAACATTCTTGAAATTGGAAAAGTAGCCCAACACATGCAGTGAAACCAGCAGAACATCCAAACATTAAAAATAAAAACAGATGCTTGAAATTTCAAATAGATGCAGAAAATGCTGAAAAAAACTCAACAGATCAGACGGTATGTGTGGAAATACAAAACAGTTAACATCTTGGGTCTGCAACATCATCAGAACTATTCTGTGGCTGCGTGATCTGCTGTTTTTTTCTGTTTTTAATGCATTCATTATTGTCTGAAGACTCATTCGCCCAAAATCTATTTTTTTCCTAATTCGTAGTTCTCTCTAGCTTGCTGAGTGTTCAGTCATGAGTAAATATCAGTCATGAGTAAACCTAGGTATTGTTTGGAACTAAATTAGTGTTCATCCAGAAAGACATAAACATAAACTACTGATGGCAGAGATAATGTTTTGGGTAAAACATTTAATCATATTTAATCAAGTTATATGAAGAAACAATGAATGTTCATTAAGGAAATGAAATAGATGTTACATGTATGGATTTTCAAAAGGCATTGATAAAAGTGATACATAACAAATAGTCACATGGTGAGATGGATTATGGACCAGATTGGATTAAAGAGAACACAGAACTGTGGTGATGAGATGTTCTCCAGACTGAAATACTTTTGTTGGGGTCATTGTCTTTCTCAAAAGAAGAGCTAACAGCAGTGTTGTAAATTTTGAAGAATAAATATATATGTTTTAATGCAGGGAAGAACTATTTCCATATTTCAACGAGTTGGAAATTGAAGGGTATAAATTTATATCATAAATTTGAAGTGAGGTGACCTCAGCTGTTAGATTGAGGCCACTTGACCCATTGAGTCTATGCCAGTTCTAGGAGCAATCCCATCAGCACTCTCCATCCCATTCCCTGATTTATTTCCGTGTAACATTCTCTTTCGCATGTCCATTAACGCTCGCTTGACTTTCCTATTAACTACTTACACTCGGGTAATTCACAGTGGCCAATTAACCTCTTTTGGATGTGGGAGGAAACCAGAACATCCGGGAGAGACCCATGTGGTGTCAGAGGAAACCCATGTGGTCAGGATTGTTTTGTAGATTTAGTTGTAGTTTGAATATGTAGGAAATACTTGTAGAAGCATAATTTATTATCTTGAAACAGTTAAATGCAAAAATAGTGGAAAATAAATATCTAAAAAAGCAGTAGAGCTAGAATGCTCTGTGTACTCCCCTTGTAACTGTACTGCTGCTGCTGCAATGGGAAGATAGGACTGTGAGTTGAATTCACCACCGTCAATGCCCAAGAGTAATGAAGCCAATGGTAACCTGTTGGTGGAATTAACTCATTCATTCCAGACTGGGATCCAATGGTGAACCTCCATGTATAGCTGTTCAAAGAAATGGGTTATAAAAGAGGGGGATATTGCATTGCATTTAGAACATAGCAAATTAGTTTAATCCAATTAAGTGTGAAGTTTTGCACGAATATAAAGGCAAATGTAAAGGGAAAATGTACAATTAATGGCAAAACCTTTAACAGCATTGGTGTACAGAGGGATCTTGGAGTCCAAGTCCATAGGTCCCTGAAAGTGGCAACACAAGTAGATACATGATATACTTGTCTTCATTGTTCAGGGTGTTGAATATGAGTAAACTCATGTTGCAATTTTATAAACTTTGATTAGACCACATTTGGATCGTGTGCAGTTCTGGTCGCCTCGGAAACTTACTAACATTTACGTCCAAGTAATTTCTGTACATCACAAACAACAAAGGTCCCAGCAAAGGTAGACGAAAATGCTGGAGAAACTCAGCAGTTGAGGCAGCATCTATGGAGCGAAGGAAATAGGCGATGTTTCTGGTCGAGACCCTTCTTCTGACTGATCCCAGCAAAGATCCCTGTGCAACATTAATGTTCACAGACGTAAACCAGAAAAACACCCCTCCACCACTATCCTCTGACTTGTATGGGCAAGCCTGTTCCAAATCCGAAGTACCTTGTCACAATGGATCCCATGCATCTTAATCTTTTGGATCAGCTTACCATAGGGGGCGCTGCACTGGCAGCAGCCTGTCGGCAGCGTGTCCGTTTTTTTTCAACTTTTTTTATTTTTTTAGTATGTTTAAAAGTTTGTTTTTAATGTTTCTTTGTGTGTTATGTGTGGGGGGGGGTGGTGTGGGGGGGGTAAGGGGGAAACCGTTTTGGCCGCCTCTTCCATGGAGAGGCGACTTTTTCAGGTCGCCTCCCCCATGGCCTAACAGCAAGGATCGGCGCGGACTTTCCCGGAGACGCGCCCGGAGCTTCAGCGGCGGACGCAGCGTGGACTCTCGGCGCGGAGCGGGTGAGACCTCGCTGGAGGGGAGCGCTCCATTACGCTGGCCCGCGGCAGCCGGCAGCCTGAAGCCGCAGTCTGCAGAACTCCAGCTGGTGCGGCGTCTACAGCCCGGGATCCCTCATGGAGGACCCGGGGGGAAGAAGAAGCTTCCACCGCCGGCCCGCGGCCGTCTTCTACCGCGGGTGCGGCATGGACTTACCATCTCCCCTGGAGGGGAGCTTCGACCGCCGGCCCTGCAGACTGCGGTGCTTCCGGCTGCGGCACGGCAGGTACTTTAAAACTTTGACCGCCGGCCTGCGGCCTACACCAGCCTGAAGCGTGGTCTCTGGTTGGGAAGAGCCGATCCTGGACTCACCTTGACTTTGACTTTGTCCCTTACCATCTGGACGCCCGCAGCAACGGCTGTGGAGGGTGGTGGTCCCGACCACGGGGGGAAATGGAGGAGGACTGGCCAAGCTCTGTGCCTTCCACCACAGTGATGAATGCTGTGGTGGATGTTTGTGTAAAATTTTTATTGTGGTTGTGTTCTTTATTACTGTACCGCTGCTGGCAACCCAAATACCACCGACCTTGGTTGTGTGGCAATTAAATTATATCTAATCTAATCTAATCTAATGAGGGACTTTATAAAATGCCTTACCAGAATCCATGTGGACAACATTCACTGGTTTACCCTCATCAATCACAAACTCAATCAAGTTTGTGTGATAAATCCTACCATGGACAAAGCCACGCAGACTGTCCCTAATTAGCCCATTCCCTTCCAAACATGAGAAAATCCTATCTCATGGAATCCTTTCCAAAAGCTTCCCCATCATGGATGTGAGGCTCACCATTTTATAATTTCTATGTCTGTGAGGTTAAATTATTCTCCTATGCAAGTGATCCATATCGATCCATATGCACATACCTATCCAAAAGCCTCATAAATGCCACTATCATATCTACCTGCACCACCATCCCCGGCAGTGTGTTCCAGGCACCCACCACTCCATATAAAAAGCTTGCCCTGCTCATCTCCTTTAAACTTTGCTCCTCTCACTTTACAGCTATTTACAATATCTGGACAGCATCGCCAATCAGGCCAATATTTATTGTCCGCCTCTGAAGCCCCTGAGTGAGTAGGTGAATAGAATAGAATAGTTTCTTTATTGTCATTGTAACATGAACCATGTACAACGAAATTGTAAAATGTCAGCCAGTCAGTGCACCATTCAAACAATTCTAAAAGCTAACGATACATACTAGGTAAAATATTAAAAAAAAGATAAACAACTAAAATAAATATCATGAAAATAGCACGCATAAACACCCAGCCCTACATCCTTCTGTCGATTTCACAGTCTCTTATTATGTATCGCTCCTGCGTTCCTTGGCGGCTACATTTAGTGCCTTTATAGCAGTGGGGTAAAAACTGTTTTTAAGTCTGTTTGTCCTTGTCCTTGTAGATCTGTACCGTCTGCCTGACGGTAACAGTTCAAACAGGGAGTGTCCGGGGTGGGAAATGTCCTTTATAATACTCTGGGATTTTTATAAGTCATGAGAGTAGCAGTGATTGTGTGAGCCATGGCTCTCAGTGATTGCTCGAGATGACCCCATGCAGCCAGTCTGCAAGTGCTCCTGTTACTTGTGAACCAGTGGTCCAGACTGGCATCATTTAATCCAAGGAGCAGTCGGAAGCCAAGGTCCCTGGGTGCAGGGCTGTTTGAATTCATCCTGCAAGGCAGCTGCTGCTTCTTCCATTGAAAGTCAGGAGCCAAGTACCAGCTGTGATGTAGCCATTGGAGTGCCATGTACAGGAGAACCAGGGTAAAACAAAATAGATAGGTTGCACGAAAAGAAAGCACAGGAGGCGTTAGTTGATGTGTAGGATATTTGACTTGATATAAATTCAGTCTGGAATATTTACTTTGAGTTGACTTTTACTTTGGATTGCAGTCCAATGTGAGCCCTTACAGTGACGGGAAAGGTGTGGACCAGTCATTAATGGGCAATTAGTTTGAACGAAGATTTTGTATCACTTTTTGTAAACGAGTATCTACAGTTCCTTGTTAGTTTGAACTTGCTGTTGTCACAGTTGATTCATGGCCAATTTAGAGGGAAATGGGTTGCTTCCAATCATCCTCCTGCTCCTTCACACTGGCTCAGTTGAACTAACACGAGAGAGCAGCATACTGCACACCCCAGCGAGCCCTGTTGTGTGGTGCTCCTGCTGAGCAGTCCATTCAATGGAAAGAACATTTCAGGATGTGATAGTAATATTCTTGCAGGTGACTATAAGCTACCTCCATTGTGTGCACACTCCACTCACATTCATGTATGTGCACCAGGGTGGTCAGACATGTTATCAACAGGTATTCATTGTCTCCTTTTTTTAGTGCTTTGTATCTGAAAAAAACATTTATTTCCAAAGCACAACATGTTTACGAATGTTTTCCTGGTTGAATCAGACTTTGCTTGACTAATGTGATTCCACTTGTCATTTGTGCTTGATTATATAATTCCCTGCATAACACACATATTGGAACATTGGAGGCTAAATTGCACCATTTATCTGGGAATAATCATCACTGACCATTGTTTGATTGAGACCTCCGTAAAGTATATCTAGTTTTACTTTAATCATTTGGGAACTCCCAGGGCCCTGACCCAACCCAACTCCAAAATGATTGGGTATTGGGGGTTCAATATTGATGTGGATAGAGAACTGGCTGGCTGACAGGAAGCAAAGAGTAGGGGTAAACGGGTCCTTTTCAGAACGGCAGGCAGTGACTAGTGGGGTACCGCAAGGCTCAGTGCTGGGACCCCAGCTATTTACAATATATATTAATGATCTGGATGAGGGAATTGAATGCAACATCTCCAAGTTTGTGGATGACACGAAGCTGGGGGGCAGTGTTAGCTGTGAGGAGGATGCTAGGAGGCTGCAAGGTGACTTGGATAGGTTGGGTGAGTGGGCAAATGCATGGCAGTTGCAGTATAATGTGGATAAATGTGAGGTTATCCACTTTGGTGGCAAAAACAGGAAAGTAGACTATTATCTGAATGGTGGCCGATTAGGAAAAGGGGAGATGCAACGAGACCTGGGTGTCATGGTACACCAGTCATTGAAAGTAGAAATGCAGGTGCAGCAGGCAGTGAAGAAAGCAAATGGTATGTTAGCATTCATAGCAAAAGGATTTGAGTATAAGAGCAGGGAGGTTCTACTGCAGTTGTACAGGGTCTTGGTGAGACCACACCTGGAGTATTGCGTACAGTTTTGGTCTCCTAATCTGAGAAAAGACATTCTTGCCAGAGAAGGTTCACCAGACTGATTCCTGGGATGGCAGGACTTTCATATGAAGAAAGACTGGATAGACTCGGCTTGTACACGCTAGAATTTAGAAGATTGAGGGGGGATCTTATAGAAACTTACAAAATTCTTGAGGGGTTGGACAGGCTAGATGCAGGAAGATTATTCCCGATGTTGGGGAAGTCCAGAACTAGGGGTCACAGTTTAAGGATAAGAGGGAAGTCTTTTAGGACCAAGATGAGAAAATCATTTTTTACACAGAGAGTGGTGAATCTGTGGAATTCTCTGCCACAGAAGGTAGTTGAGGCCAGTTCATTGGCTATATTTAAGAGGGAGTTAGATGTGGCCCTTGTGGCTAAAGGGATCAGGGGGTATGGAGAGAAGGCAGGGATGGGATACTGAGTTGAATGATCAGCCATGATCATATCGAATGGTGGTGCAGGCACGAAGGGCCGAATGGCCTACTCCTGCACCTATTTTCTATGTTTCTATGTTTCTATGATAGTGCTGGTGTTAGATCACTCTTCTATTCTTACTGAGTGTGTGATTTGTCAACATATTTCTACACACAGTAAAATTTGCAACATTATGGAAGCCATAAATATGCATAATGCATCATATATGGCACTAGAATTATGTTAACAACTGTAACATTAAAAAGAAAACAAGCATTACAATTACAATTATACTGGGACATACTTCTGCCATTGTGATAGAATGTTCTGATTGCAACTCTGAAAATATCCACCAGGTGGCAGTTTCCCCCAAGAAACGAAAAATAATCCATTATTATACTGGACATGAAGAAACACAAGCAAATCCCACATTTATTGCTAAAAATATGAACTTTCTTTCTATTTAGTTTAGTTTAGAGATACAGCGTGGAACAGTCCCTTCGGCACTCCGAGTCTGCACCAACCAACATCACCCATGCACTAGTTCCACCCTACACACTAGGGACTACTTACAGAACAATTAACCTATAAACCTGCACATCTTTGGAATATGGGAGGAAACCCACGCAGTCACAGGAAGAATGTACAAACTCCGTACACACAGCACCCGTAGTCAGGATCGAACCCGGGTCTCTGGCGCATGTAAGTTAGTAACTTTACCACTGCGCCACTGTGCCGCTCCGAATTATTAAAGGGCAACTATAAATTCATTTAAAAAATCTGACCTTTTGTTACATTTGCTGAGCAACGTTTCTTTTATAACTTTTGACTTTGGGAACTTTGACTGAGGTTTTCAAAAAAAATGAATGGACCAGAGTGTTTCATGAGCAAAATACAATTTGTGAATGAAATTAGGAAGGTCTGAAGCATGTGGTGTAAATTACATAGGCAGGCTGCAAATACTTATCATTGAATGAGTAAAATAAAATTCACCTCTAAGAAATCTCAGATGCTAGAGACCACATAATCTCCAGGATTTATTAAAACTTAAGTGATAAAGGCAAGAGGTTCAATTGCAAGTAGGTTTACATAGAAATTAGGTGCAGGAGTAGGCCATTCGGCCCTTCGAGCCTGCACCGCCATTCAATATGATCATGGCTGATCATCCAACTCAGTAACCCGTTTCATTGAGAAGTAAAATGATCACCAACACATGTCAGCTCACCGCATTTTATATTGACCCCAACACTTACTTCCAAATATGATGCAGCCCTATGATATTGTTTTGTTTGAATATTATTTATCTCACTTTAGTGACAAACAATCAAATGGGAGACCCTATCCCTTAATTTCCTGTTACTGTCTCCTGTTTATCTTAAGTCGTTCTGCTTGCAATTCTCCCAGTTCTGCACCTTCTCATCACAATTAGATTTGTTTGTTCTTTGGCTGCCCCCTGATCATTTTAACACATAGATGCTTAAACTCCTGTGTTAGAAGTTTCATAAAGGAAAAAAACAACTTATGTATTATCTTTCATGATCTTTGGACACATTTCAGCTGCCATTTCTTTTCATTCCAGATCACTATTCACAAGGCCACAAAGAGCAAGAGGATGTTGCCTGTTAGGGTTACTTGTGTGGAGGTGGAGGAGATCCTTCTCGAACACTTTGAGAGCTCCTTCACAAAGGAGAGGAAACAATACAAACATTATAGTCACAGAAGAAGACCTGAAATATGTCTTCAGGTCTATAAAATAAATGAGGAAAGGTTTAGTATCTTTGACAATAGACATCCTCCCTGGGTAGAAGTGCTAGAGCATTGGACGGTAGCTAGTATTATACAAACAGTATAAACAAATATCAGCAGATGTTGGTTTACAAAAAAAAGGCACAAAGTGTTGGTGTAACTCAATGGGTCACGCAGCATTCCTGGAGAAAATGGATAGGCGATGTTTTAGGTTTGGACCCTTCTTCAGACTGATTTGGAGGAGGGAGGAGGGGGGGGGGGGCAGTGAGTGGAAAAGAAAGAGAGGTGTTAGAGATAGTCCAAGTGAAGTCCAAGCTAATGTTGGACCCTATAATAGAGAGGGCATAAACAAAATAACTACAGGACAGTTAGTTTCACTTTATTGGAATAAATTCAGAGGGCTAATACACATTTTAATTTAAAAAAGCACAGATTATTCAAAAATAGCATGGATTTTTATAGGAAGGCCATAACTGACTAACGATTGAATATTTTGCGAAAGTAATAAGTGGACAACGGTGGATTTGATGTAATCTCTCTGGATTGTTGCAAGATTTTGGACAAAGTCCCGCATGGCAGGCTGGTCATAAAATTAAAATCCCAAAGGAGGGTGAGAAATTAATTCCAAATTTGTCCCAGTGCCAGGAAGCAAAGGGGGAAGAGTTGATGAATGTTTTTGAGACAGAAAGTGGAGTTTCACAAGGCTGATTACTTACTCCCATACTTCTTACAATCTAAACTAAATCATTTACATTTATATGTAGGAACATCTCACAAAACTTGGCCCCATGGCTGACAGTGAGAAAAAAAGCTTTAGACTGCACAGTGGCGCAGCGGTAGAGTTGCTGCTTTACAGCACCAGAGACCCGGGTTCAATCCTGACTGCAGGTGCTGTCTGTAAGGACTTTGTACATTCTCCCTGTGATTGTGTGGGTTTTCACCGGGTTCTCTGGTTGGAAAAAACATAGCTGTAAGGAAAGACAAGATAAACTAGGATTGTTTTCTTTTGAATAAATGAGACTGAAGGGCGACTTAACTGGATGGTATATAATTTAGACAGGCCGAGATAGAATAATGAGGAAAGACATATATCCCTTAAAAAAGCGGAAAGGAGGTGGCACAGATTTAAGGTAATTAATAGAATTATAGAGGACACTAGACCAAGTGGGACCCGTTGGGTTCCGTCCCCTCAACGCGCGGTTGCAGGGGCGGGGGGGGGGGGGGGGGGGCGGCCTGCGGCGTCACACACACACACAAACCACCCCCCCCCCCCACACACATACAAATCCCCACCAGATATTATATTAATATTATTCATTCGCTCCTTTTTCATCCCCCGCCCTATCCACTCACGCATAGCCCCAAACTGCGCAGGAGCGGCGAGAGGGGGAGAGGGAGGGGGTAGAGAGGGAGGGGGGGGAGGGGGTAGAGAGGGAGGGGGTAGAGAGGGAGGGGGGTAGAGAGGGAGGGGGGTAGAGAGGGAGGGGGGTAGAGAGGGAGAGGGAGGGAGGGCGCGCGGCGTCACAGGGGAGGGCTGGTCCCCGAACGAAATACTCCACCACTCAACCATAGGTTCCAATACTCACCACTCCCTAGAGAGGGAGTGGTGGTAGAGAGGGAGGGGGGGTAGAGAGGGAGGGGGGGTAGAGAGGGAGGGGGGGGTAGAGAGGGAGGGGGGGTAGAGAGGGAGGGGGGGGAGAGAGGGAGAGGGGGTAGAGAGGGAGAGGGGTAGAGAGGGAGGGGGTAGAGTGGGAGGGGGTTGAGTGGGAGAGGGAGGGGGAGGGGAATAGAGAGGGACGGTAGAGAGGGAGGGGGGTAGAGATGGAGGGGGGTAGAGATGGAGGGGGTAGAGAGGGAGGGGGTAGAGAGGGAAGGGGTAGAGAGGGAGGGGGTAGAGAGGGAGGGGGTAGAGAGGGAGGGGTGGTAGAGAGGGAGGGGGTAGAGAGGGAGGGGTAGAGAGGGAGGGGGGTAGAGAGGGAGGGGGTAGAGAGGGAGGGGGTAGAGAGGGAGGGGGGTAGAGAGGGAGGGGAATAGAGAGGGAGGTAGAGATGGAGGGGGGTAGAGAGGGAGGGGGTAGAGAGGAGAGGGGTAGAGAGGGAGGGGGTAGAGTGGGAGAGGGTTGAGTGGGAGAGGGAGAGGGAGGGGAATAGAGAGGGAGGGTAGAGAGGGAGGGGGGTAGAGAGGGAGGGGGTAGAGAGGGAGGGGGTAGAGAGGGAAGGGGTAGAGAGGGAGGGGGTAGAGAGGGAGGGGGTAGAGAGGGAGGGGAATAGAGAGGGAGGGTAGAGAGGGAGGGGGGGTAGAGAGGGAGGGGGTAGAGAGGGAGGGGGAGGGTGCAGGTGGGAGGTGGAGGGAGGGAGGGGGAGGGCGTAGAGAGGGAGGGCGTAGAGTGGGAGGGGGTTGAGTGGGAGGGGGTTGAGTGGGAGAGGGAGGAGAATAGAGAGGGAGGGTAGAGAGAGAGAGGGAGAGGGGCAGAGAGGGAGGGGGTTAGAGACCCCACCCCATCTCCCTCCTCCTCATTTCCCTCATCCTCCTCTCCTCACTGCCATTGCCTGCCGCAGCACCTACCCAGGTCGTAGAGCAGAGCCAGGGCCTAGAACTCGGCCTGGTTCTCGTACTCAGCCTGGCCCTGGCTGTAGACTTCAGCCGTCAGCTCGGCCGCCTCATGGTCTCCAGTCCAGGCCCTGACTTCATCTCCGGGCTCGTCCCTGACCCCGGCTCGTCCTTGGTTCCACCAGCGGCTTTTTTTTCACCGCCAGTCTCGGCCCCATCCCAAGTCCCGAGCTCGGCCCTCACTTCAGCTCCAGGCTCTGGTCCAGCCCAGGCCCAGTCGCCAGGCTCAGCCTGCGGCAACAGCCTCCCCACCCGATCGAGGCTGCAGGCGGGCGTCGACCCGAGGACCTGACTTGCGAGTGGATTGATATTTTTGTGTTTGGAGCGCATGAGTGTCCCTCCCACGCGGCGTGTCCCGTCGTGCCTTGGGAGTTGATTGTGACGTCAGTCGGAATTCTTTTCTTCTAAATTAGAACGTTGAAAACTAATATTTTGAAGCAGTATTTAAAAGGTTAGTAATTTGTTAAATATAGGTTGAAATGCAATGGGAAGATATGTATCCGGTTGGCAGAGAAAATGTGAATAGCATGTGTGAAAATGGGAAGGCTGTGGCCAAGCATTTGGAAGAAGATACAAATTAAGGAGATTAAAAGAAAGTCAACACAACCCTGGCTCACACAGACATTTAGAATGTTAAGAACAAAGGGAAGAGTTTTAGTATAATAGAGATGAATTTATTTTAATCTGAAACTTGATGTCTGAAGGGGTAGTAGAAGCAGAAATATTTGAAAAATTCTTGGACTTGCATTTGAAAAGTCATAACTGTAGGGTACAGGCCAAGTTCTGGAAGATGGGATTAGACTAGCGAACTCTTTTTCAATTATCACAGAGATGATGGATTGAATAGCCTCCTCTGTGTTATTGATTCCAATGATTCTATGACAAACTAATATTTACAGCATTCAAATAGATACAAATCTGATTATAAATTATATCTACATTCGTACTCAGAGTATTAGTCACTGCTTACTGAAAAGCCATGTAAAAGTCTCTACACAAGTGCCCTCTTCTGTTATAGCTGGGGTTTGGGATCCACTGTTAATTTCACATGGGCTGGGGATCCTGGTGATTTCCAGCTCCAACTGATAAATGTTGTGTGTGCCTGAAACATCTTGGCGGTACAGTTCTGATTCTATCCCTGAGGAACAGCATGAGGTGAAATACATCACAGTAAACTGAGTCAAATGGAAACCTGGCAGAACATATACAAACAACATTAAGATGGGAATCTAAAAGCAAGTTAAAACATTTACCCTTTCGACATTTTATTGTCCTTAGTCATGACAGTGCTTGAGAGTAGAGATCTTCCTGCTACCAAATGTTTTATATGTTTGCACGAGAGCCAAATGGGATATTTACGAGGTACTTTGATGCTAAACTCTAACAATATCTGGCTATCGCCCGTCAGGCATAGACTGGGATCTCCTGGTTATCAACCATTTCCACTCCCTTCCCATTCCCATACTGATCTTTCTGTCCTGGACCTCCAGTATCTGTAGTTCCTTGTATCTACATTGATAACGTATATGCACATTTCCATTTTTATTCCTTGACAATCCTTTGCCATTGTTCCTTTTATATTTATTTTTATGTTGAGTTATACTGCCCTCCTTAACCCACAGATACAATCCATCTGGACCCAGAGTCTTGTCAATTATTTTCTAGAATGGTCTTTCTTTCTAACATGTACTAATCTCCTTCATCATTTTTCCTTGTTTCCCTCCTTAGTGATCAAAGAAGCAAAATGTGTAATCATTATTTTTTTCCTTTCATTATTTTTGTGACTGCAGAATACTATTTTCTTTACTTTTAAATATAATTCCTATTTGTTGGATAAAAGATATATTTTAATATGGTTCTTACTTGTTGGATAAAAGTACATGTATTTCATTTTGATTGTATTTTAACATGTGGTGGTAAAGTAATTTCCCAGCAATTGTTTACTTCCCACTGAATTAAAAAACACTAATTCAGTGATTGGAAACAGCCACTAGCTATCTTTCCAATTAATGTGAAGTGCAAAGTCAATGGTGGTAAACAGCCAACCTTCTTCCATTTTGGATTCATGCGATATAGTGTAAGGGAGTACGTACCCAAACCAATGAGGTGCTTCAAATGTCAGAAATGTGGGCATATAGCTAAAATGTGCAAGGGGGAGAGGAAATGCGCAAGGTGTAGTGGGGACCATGAATATGGTCAGTGTGGAGAGGGGGTCAGACCAAAGTGCTGTAATTGTGGAGGAGAGCATAGTGTGGCTTACTGGGGCTGTGAGGTGATGAAACACGAAGCTGAAGTACAAAACATAAGAGTGAAGGAAAAGGTCTCCTATGCAGAGACAGCAAAGAGGGCTGGCCCTACAAAACAGATGAATGAAAGAAGGATCAGGAGGGAGCAAGATGTGGGCATAATGGAGACAATAAAAGAAAATGAAAAAAGTATATGGAAAGAAAAGAAAAACCTGGTTATATTTATAGCAGGAGTAATAAATGCGACAGCAGAAGTAAAATCCAAAACAGAAAGGATCCAAATCATTGTAAAGGCTGCAGTCCACCACTTGGGCATGGCAGGATTGAAGTGGGAGGAAATACATGATGGTCTCAGTATCCAGGCGAGCCATGAGTCAACATGTGTGGGTTAATAATATTAATGTTAATCCTACAATGGAATGCACGAAGCTTGTTAGCCAATGGGCAAGACTTTAAGCAATTCATAGACAGTAGGAAGGAAAAACCAGATGTCGTATGTATCCAGGAAACCTGGTTGAAACCAAGTTTAGATTTTGTTCTATATGATTATGTTGCAGTGAGATGTGATAGGGGAAATGGGGGAGGAGGGGGTTGCGCCACTTTCATTAAAAAAGGGATACCATACAGGGTATTAGGAATTGGGCAGGAACAGGAATATGTGGTAATAGAAGTGTGGTCTGAGAGGAGGAAAATAGTGGTAATAAATTACTATAATCCATGTAAGCGATTAGAGGTCAGTAAGTTACAGGAAGTAGAAGGCCAGAGCAAATCTAATGTTATTTGGTGTGGGGACTTTAACGCACATAATACATTATGGGGCAGTGGAAAGTCAGATAATAATGGGCAGGTAATTGAGGAATTATTAAATGATGGTAATCTAGTATGTCTAAATGATGGAAAGAAGACCAGGGTAGATGTTAGGACAGGGAAGGAGTCTGTGTTGGACCTTACACTTGTTTCTAATAGGATTGCTGCTAAGTGTGACTGGGAAGTATATGAAAAGGGTACCATAGGAAGTGATCATCATCCTGTGCTATGCAAAATAAATGTTACTTTAATTATGAGTAAAGAAAACAGAAGTGGACGATGGGTTTTTGGAAAGGCTAATTGGGAGAAATTTAAGGAAGAAAGTGATAGATATGTAAAACCGATACAAGAAGAGACAGATATAGAAAACTTTGAGAATAAATTGTCAGAAGGTATCAAAAGAGCAGCATTAGTTTCCATACCTAAAAGTAAAGAAATATCAAAAAGGAAAGCTGTGCCATGGTGGGACAATAAGTGTAAGGGGGTGGTGAATAGAAACAGAGCATTCAGATTATTAAAAAGAACTCATAACTACCAACACATGATTAATTACAAACAGGCTCAGGCAATTGTAAGGAGGACTATAAGACAAACAAAAAGAGCATATTGGAGGAAGTATTGTGATTCAATTGGAAACACAACACAGGTAGGGGAGATATGGGGGATGATTAAAAAAATGGAAGGTGATAAAAGGGAGTGGAGTTATCCTATCTTAACAAATGGAGATCAAACTGTAGTCTCAAATAAAGACAAAGCAGAACTAATGGTTAACACTTTTAGTAGGGTTCACAGCTCCCACAACTTGTCAGATGAAGGAAGAAGAGGTAGGGAAAGAACAAGAGAGGAAAATGTTGAGGCCTTACAAAGGAAAGGTATCACAGAGGACAAGTACAATATTCCATTTAATTTGGGGGAGCTAAAGAGAGCTCTGGCCAAGTGTAAGAACTCAGCCCCAGGGAAGGATGATATTTGTTACATAATGATAAAGCATCTAAGTGAGGAGGGACTCCAAAAGATACTTGCACTATATAACAAGGTGTGGGAAGAAGGGCGAATACCGGAGAGGTGGAAGGAAGCAATCATTGTGCCTATTAGGAAACCAGGGAAAGATGCAAGTAATCCAGTAAATTATAGACCTATAGCTTTAACAGCACACATGTGTAAACTGATGGAAAGACTGGTAAATGAAAGATTAATGCATCTAATGGAAGAAAAAGGTATAGTGGCTAATTATCAGAGTGGCTTTAGAAAAGGGAGAGGCACTAATGATCCAGTTCTGTGCTTGGAAGATGATATAAGGAAAGCACAAGTCAAAAAAGAATCTGTAGTTACCATATTTTTTGATGTAGAGAAGGTTATGATATGTTGTGGAGAGAAGGTCTTCTAATAAAGCTGCATTTAATGGGAGTAGGAGGAAATATTTTTAACTGGATAATGGATTTTCTCAACGGTAGAAGTATCCAAGTTAAAATAGGATCAGACATCTCTAGTAAATGTGTAGTCGAGAATGGAACTCCCCAGGGAAGTGCGATAAGCCCGATCCTATACTCAGTCATGATCAATGATATATTTGCAAACATTCAACCAGAGATGGGGCGATCGCTCTTTGCAGATGATGACAGCCTATGGAGAAAGGGGAGGAATATAGATTTTATCATGGAAAAAGTACAGCAAGGGATAGCCCAGGTGGAAGAGTGGGGAGGGAAATGGGGTTTTAAATTCTCTATAGAGAAGACAAAGACAATTGTTTTCACAAGGAAGAAAATTAAAGAGGATGTCCAGTTAAAACTATACGGCAACAATTTGGAAAGAGTAAAAGATTTCCGTTTCCTGGGAGTCCATTTTGACTCCAGATTAACATGGAGGGTCCACATTACAAAAATAATTGAAAAATGCAAAAAAGCCATCAATGTAATGAGATGCTTGGCAGGTTTAGAGTGGGGAGCAGATATATTATCTCTTAAACATATCTATGTATCACTGATCAGATCCAGACTAGAGTATGGCAGTATAGCTTATGGATCAGCATCTAAGTCAGTGTTGTCCGAGTTGGACAAAGTCCAAGCGGAAGCTCTAAGAATCTGTATAGGAGGTGTGCGGACGTCACCTGTATGTGCACTACAGGTGGAAACTGGGGAGATGCCGTTGAGACTGCGCCGCAGACAACTAATGGCTAATTACTGGCTAAGACTTAAGGGTCATGGAGAGAACCACCCAACAAAACAGGTAGTACAGGAGTGCTGGGAGAGAGGGGTGGCTCAGTATGGAAACTTCGGCTGGGTTGGAGGAGTTGTGGCAAGGGACATGGAAGTAGAGGACAAAGAGTTCTGCCCTGCAGTATTGTGGCCATCTGTGCCAATATGGTTACTGAACATCCCAAAAGTTGATCTGGAGATATGGGAGGCAAAAAGGAGGAACAAAAATTCAGACCTAAAGACAGAATACCATAGCCATATAGATAATAGATACAGGGAACACCTCTTAATTTTCACAGATGGAACAAAGTAGCTGAAACAACAGGGTCGGCTGTGGTAGTCCAGGGGATGAATGTTGAGCTTTACAAAGAACAAACAACTATTTGACAGTATATACAGTGGAACTGTACGCTATTTTGATGGCAGTTCCGTTGATGGAACAGGTGCAACCATGTAAAGTAGTAATATGTAGCGACTCATTATCTGCAATCCAGAGTATTGGGTCTGGTGCATCCCATAGGCGGCCTGACTTAGTTTATGAAATCCTGCTACTATTAAGCCAAGTGACAAGGAGGGGCAGTGACGTGACTTTGTTGTGGGTCCCAGCACACATTGGTGTTCTAGGGAATGAAAAGGTGGATAAATTGGCAAAGGAGGCTGTAAAAAAAAGAAACATAGAGGTAAACTTACAACTATCCAAAACTGAAGGAAAACACATTGTGTGGAAGAAAATAAATCAGGAATGGCAACAATACTGGGAACAGGAGACAAAGGGGAGACACCTCTATTCGCTACAAAACAGAGTGGGCATTACAGCAAGAAGAGGGGGGAACAGGAGGGAACAGGTAGTATTAACAAGATTGAGGATAGGACACACTCACCTGAACAGCACATTAAAAATATTGGGAAAACACCCTACTGGGCTGTGTGAGGAATGCCATCAGCCAGAAACAGTTCAGCATGCCCTAGTTGCATGTAGGAGATATGAGACAGAAAGAGGATTTATGATAATTGAAATGAGGAAAATTGGATTGACAGAAATATCAGTAAAGAACATTCTAGAGTGTGGAGGGAAAGGAAAAGGAATAAAGTTGTTGTTTGATTTCTTGAGGGCCTCTGGGCTTATAAAAAGGATCTAATATAAAGACATGAGTACTGTGGAATGAAGCCAGAAGGTGGCAGCAATGCAACATTGCGGATGCCGGCTGCCGTAAAACTCCAAAGAAGAAGAAGAAGAAGAAGCCAACCTTCTTCTTCTTGCATATGGCATGCATAGCCTAAAGTTGTAGGTCAACTTGTTCTATTTGATCTATTTGTTTGTGCACGTCAGGTTGATTGCATTAGTCGAAACAGGGTGGACCACATGAAGGTTGTAATCGTCCACCCCAACAGCCAATGATAATTCATCTTCATTGAAAGTACTTCAACACTCTCCAAAGGATTAAATTCCTAATTACATGTCAAAATCTTGACTGATTTAGCCACGAGTTGCAATAGAAGAAACCACAACATTTAGTTTCCAACTGAAGTAGTTCAGCATGATTCAAAGTCAATAATATGGACGTTTTCATTGATAATGTATTGGAGTGGGGACAGCTGTGTGAAAGCTGCAACAAGCCTGGGATGCCAGGTTGAGGACAGCTGAACATAAAACCATGTTAAAAAAAGACACAAAGTGCTGGAGTAACTTAGTGGGTAAGGCATTTTTGGAGAACATGCATAGGTGATGTTTGGGATTGGGATCTTTCTGCAGACTATTGTTGTTGTTGTGGTGATAGTTGGGCAAAAGCCAGAGATGGACAAAAGGTGTGAGATAAGGATGGGAGAGGGGGAATAATGGGTGTGAATCCAGGTGGGCACAGGGAAGGGTGGTAGAGGGAGGATAAAAAAGGATTGTTTGTCGGTTAGTTTCCTAAAATTAGAGAAATAAGAGAATTCAATGTAAAACCAGCTTCAACATTTCCTTGTATCTTCATAAAATCAGTGATGTTTATTCATCATACTTTAAATAAAGAGATGGACAGAACATTTAAAGGGATTATTGTTCAGCTACACCTTCTCAACCTTAGTTTAATCCCCCCCACCCCCTCCCCTCTTCCTTTCATCAAAATTATTTCTCAATCTTTCATCCTTTCTGTGTGTTAGTTATTCTCGATTACTAAATGATTATCAGCAATGGCTTCTTAAAGTTTTTCATTGTTTTGGGTATTCTCACATCCAAGTAACCTAGTTTCACTCATGTCATGGGCATGTAGACATTAGGTCAACAATTACCAAAGTTGCAAAGATTTTAGAAGATTCATGATATGAAAAGATCAAAAATTCCATGAAGGCATCATGATTTTTTATGGATTTAAAATGAATTAGTTATTATAGACTCTGAAACATAATTGAAACCAAGGCCATCCGATGAGCCTGTCTCATTGAAAATGTAAATTACATATGGTTGCAGCAATTTCCATTGACATTCAATACTTTTGCTGAATTCATCACCATGAAAAACTGGGGCTTCAGCCACGTAAATGTCATAATGATTAGGATAAGTCAGGGACATAAGTATTCTTCAAGGAGAGACTTTGTTTCTGACCTGTCAAAACCTTTTTACCATCCACAAGGCACAAGTAAAGAATGTGATTAATGCTCGTCATTTACTTTGTGAGCTAGAGCTTCTATAACAATGATATAAAATGGACCTGTAGTGCTGAAGACTTTTGTCCAGGACTAGTATTGCCTTGATTAGATTGTTCGTTGCACAAGTTGAACAGATTTCTCCCCTAAGCTTTTCATCGGCAGCTTTATTAAATCCTTATTAAATGTTGCGGCAATCTTTCTTGTTAATAACATACTTGTGAAAGACCTTGGAAAAATTGGAAGAAGGGTCTCGACCCAAAACATCACCCATTCCATCTCTCCAGAGATGCTGCCTGTCTTGCCGAGTTACTCCAGCATTTTGTGGCTGCCTAGGAAAAGTATTGCTACAATCCGGGTGCTATATAAACAGTTTGTTAATGATGGTAGCCAAAGAAAACTCTGGCATGTTGATGGTGAGGGGAGGGGGGGGGGGGGGGGAGAGGGGGGCGGGGAAGGGGAGGGGGCAGGGGAGGGAGGGCGGGGGTGATGATTGAAATTGAAAAGGCTTCATAGATTGCAAATTGTCGTTATTTGGCACCAATATCTGTCAGTCCAAGCCTAAATGTTGAAGGCTGGTAGAGGCTGCTTAGGTATAGAGTCAGACAGTACAGAAACTGACTCTTTGGCCCGTCATATCCATGCCAACCATCAAGGACCCATCTATACTAATCCCATTACTTGAACCAAAGACGTCTATGTGTTGGTGATTCAAGTGCTTCTCTAGTTACTTCTTAAATGTTGTGGGACTACCTGCCTCCACCACCTTCTCAGGCAGTGCAGTCCGGATTCCTAAGGTACAAGATTCCTCCTCATAGTCCCTCTCTATTAAATAGATACATAGACAATAGGTGCAGGAGTAGGCCATTTGGCCCTTCGAGCCAACACTGCCATTCAATGTGATCATAGCTGATCATTCACAATCAGTACCCCGTTCCTGCTTTCTCCCCATATCCCTTGATTCCGCTAGCCCTAAGTCTCTTTTTGAATGCATCCAGTGAATCAGCCTCCACTCTCTTCTGAGGCAGAGAATTTGACAAATTCACAACCCACTGGGTGAAAATGTGTTTCTTCATCTCAGTTCTAAATGGCCTATCCCTTATTCTTAAACTGTGGCCCCTGGTTCTGGACTCCCCCAACATCGGGAACATGTTTCCTGCATCTAGCGTGTCCAATCCCTTAATAATGTTTTATATTTCTATCAACCTTCTAAATTCTTGTGAATACAAGCCCAGTCGCTCCATTCTTTCATTGTATGACAGTCCCGTCATCACCGAATTAACCTGGTGAATCTACTCTGCACCCCCTCAATAGCAAGAATGTCCTTCCTTAAATTAGGAGACTAAAACTGCACACAATACTCCAGGTGTGGTCTCACCAGGGCCCTGTACAACTGCAGAAGGACCCTTTGCTCCTATGCTCAACTCCTCTCATTATGAAGGCCAACATGCCACGAGCTTTCTTCACTGCCTGCTGTACCTGCATGCTTACTTTAAGTGATTGCTGTACAAGGACACCCAGGTCTTGTTGTACTTCCCCTTTTCCTAACCTGACACCATTCAGATAATAATCTGCCTTCCTGTTCTTGCCACAAAATGTATCCACATTATACTGCATCCGTCATGCATCTGCCCACTCACCCAACCTGTCCAAGTCACCCTGCATCCTCATGGCATCCTCACCACAGTTCACACTGCCACCCAGCTTTGAGTCATCTGCAAATCCTGTTAAAGTATCTGTGATTGGGGCTGTAAGCTTAAGAATCATCAGTTCATTGCCTTAACCTTCAGCTTACACAAAAGCAAAGTAATTGATGAATTAGTCGGAGATGGTCAGGCTGATGACAACCCTATGTAAGGTGGAGACACAAGGAACTGTAGTTGCTGGAATCTTGAGCAAAACAATAGCTGGAGTAACTCAATGGGTCAGGCAGCATCAGGAAGGGAATAGACCCCTTCCATCTATACCCCTCCCTCAGGCTACATTTTACTCCTCTTTTGCTCCTTATCTGACATTTTTGTCTTTTATTAATATCTAGCCTTTGTCTCATACTCCACGTCTGCCAATCAAACTCCTTTCATCTGTCTCCACCAATAACTTGTCAAACTTTGTCCCATCAAAGGTACACAAAATTGCTGGGGAAACTCAGCGGGTGCAGTACACAAAATTGCTGGGGAAACTCAGCGGGTGCTAACTGTACGACCCCTTGTCCCATCAAACCTCTTTTTTCCAGCTTTACCCCACTACTCCAGCATTGAATGAAATGTCACCTATCCATGTCCTCCACAGATGCTGCCTGATCTGCTGAGCATCTCACTGAGCACTTTGTGTTTTGCTCGGGCCTATGTAACTTTGGCAACAATGCCCTGGGACAGCATCAAACACCCTATGAAGATCACAACCATCTTCCTGTGCATCAGCTGCTGGAAAGTTTACGATTTATCCCCATTGATGTAAGCTTGGCTTGAGCTCCTTGGGGATGATATTAGGCTGAACATTACTCTGGTGTTGAGTTTAGTTTCTCTCTTCTCTCCATTCTTTTTAAGGCAGGAACAAGATCAAGAGCAGGCTGTAACTGAATTTTGCTCAGCAAGTTATTGTTGAGTAATTTATCATTGATGACATGTTCCATCTGAATCCTAATAAATTGGGCAATTTGGATAGAATTAAAGAATGTAGATTAGTAATTGGAAAATTAGTGAGCAAAGCATCACCAGATGAAAATGAGTATGAATCCGTACTTCATGGGAAAATGAAAATGGACCACATTTGTAGTCAATGAATTGTGGTGAAATAGCTGAGGATTTATTTGAGAGTCAGAAAGTTTAGTGATGTTTAACATTTCCAACCAAGAGCAACCAATATATTTCAGATTATGTTGGATCACCTTTCAAGAAAATAGAACACAAGTTTGAAGGAGATATAATTAAACTGCGAGATCTCTTCGAGTAGCTATCCATTTTGGGTCAATGGTACCCAAGTACATTAAATGCGTAAGGCAGCGTGCATGGGGAAATGCCACATGGTTTATGTCAGGGCCTTCCAGCATGGAGACTAACTAGGTTGCTGTTCAAGTAGGACAAGAGGCCATATATTTAAACAAAAAATGTATAACTTAGTTTCACAAACAATGATTGTTTGAATCTGGGAATAGACGGGAACAGAAAAATCAAATGCCCTGAAGTTATTTAGGAAGCAGTGAAACCCAGTATGGGAGACTTTATAACCTCTCTGAAAGAAGAGAACTTTGAGAGAACTTACATTTTACCATTCCTATTTCTCTTATAAATCAAGGTGAAAAATAGACAAGAGGGAAGAACTTAACTATCTTACATTCAGCATGTTTTATGTTCCTCTGTTTACTGTGGGCATGAACTCAACTGCACCAATAATTTTACACTATAATGATTTGAAGATAACATCCTAACTAGTTTACAAGGGATGGAAGCTGATGCTCAGTGAAAGAGACAAGAACATCTGTTCTCAGAGATTGTGGTATTTGGGGCATATAAATGACAGATGCACTTTATCATTTAGGTTGCACAAAGTATGTGTTTTCTTTTCTGCTGGGAAGTTGACTATTTTTTCTGCATGAAATGATGGGTACAATTACATCATTTATTTCAAATGAGAATTTCAAGAAGTTGTCTAGGTAAGAACAAACATTTATCCAAAAGAATAACATTTAAACTTGAGTTTTATGAAGTGAGATTGGGAGATTTGCAGGTTTGAAGTCAGCACTATAAGCCATGCCAGTGATAAACCATCCTGATATGTATTGGATTTTGTTTGATTTAGATCATCATCAAAGCTCATCTCTGCACTCAAACCTGGTTGTGCAAACTATTGCGGCTGTGTGGGAATCGATCAACCAGATGATCTGGACTCTGTAGCTGTCCTGGTCAATGAGCTAGTCCCCGGTCTTAGGCAGTGGTTCTTGAGGCCCAAACCCCACTGTGGCTTGACTCTTAGTGGCTATCTGTTAGGTTTCCATTGTAGTGTTTCATGTTTGAGAATTTCCAGTAGTTTTATGAATCATTTATACAAATTAGTTTTGTAGAACCTGCGCCTCCATCTTTCTTAAATCATGGGTGAAAAGTTCCAAATACTGAAATAGATTCAAGATGTTTAGAACCCTAAAGACACGGGTTTACCAGTTAGGCAGGCGTGACACTCAAAGGTCAGAAATGTGATCCCGGTCTCTACCAAGTTAGCTGGTCTCGATTTAAAAAGCTAGGAACATATAAATTAACCAGTCTTCCTGGATTAAAGGAGGGAAGTATCCCTACAAGGTTCAATAGCTCACTGATAGTCAATGGCAAAGTGAATGCATGCTTGTGGAAGAAATTCAAGCATCTTAATAAAGATGTAGAAAGAATTAGCATGGAAGTACAAAAAGTTAACACAATTTCACTATCATCAGACTTGTCAGCTTTCTGCAAGTCAAATAATTTCTTGGTAGATTTTTGATGCATTAACGTTTTATTCTCAGTTCTTGGTCTTTGTAATTATTTCACTGCAGCACATATTAACATTATTATCAGTTTTGTGTCATTTTTTGATGAACCGCAAGGCAAGCCACATAAAAAGCTGCCAGAAAAGGTATTTTACAAACCATTAGTTTTGGTAATTATTTGGGAATTATGTTGTTATTTTAGATATACAAAGCTATGAAAAACTATATTTTGAAGAGAGTAATACTAAGATATCATGGCTGGGAAACTGTTGTTGTATTTAATTATTTTTGTGGGAGAGTAATACACCAAATTAAATTCAGAAATGATTTAGAGTAAATGAAAATCCCATATTCTCTGTTACAAGGTTGTGTAAGTGAAATCCTAAATGTTCATCTCTCGATTAGAAGCTAATCGATTTAATTGGCAGATGATCATAACCATTGAGGAAATGCTTAGGTTTATACTCATTGGGAACTATAGACATTACTATAGGAGTAACTGTAGTTACAGTGTGAAATGACATGTTCTGCACCAGACCTCAAACCTACATCTGCTGAAGTCACTCTCTTTCTCTGCTGGAGGATGGATCCGCTAAACTTGTCAAAATAGAGAATTTGCACCGTAAATTGAAAAGGCTAGTTCTGAAATTCTTGATCATTGTTGCTGTGATCAAACCCTTTTTGCAGTGGTGTCCCATCCATAGTATTGTGCACTCACAAGTTCCATTGTGTAGGCCCATTTGCACTCTCCCTCTCCCACCATATCCCATATACAGACAGATAACAGGAATGCTGTGTGTACGAAGGAACTGCAGATGTTGGTTTAAAACGAAGACAGACACAAAAAGCTGGAGTAACTCAGCAGGACACGCAGCATCTCTGGAGAGAAGGAATGGCTGATGTTTCGGGTCGAGAACCTTCTTCAGGACGTTTCGGGTCGAGACCTTTCTTCAGGACTGCTGACGTGCTGTAACAGCATGCATGTCTGTGAGTGAAGAAGGCATCCCCCATCTGTATTTGTGTGTAATGCAGCCTAGATATTAACTTTTTTTCCATTTACTGAATTTGACTTTAAATGGTTCTTGATGAGTACTCTATCTTCCCAATAGAAGAACCTTTATGGAATGAAAATAATAAAACGAATAAGAAATATCAGATGAACTATGCACAAGGGATTCATGTTCTTTGAAGTTAGATGAATTGCCAGCAGGTAGAAAATAGAACAGGCTCAGAATCTTATCAGAGTGATTAATAAGTCAGATGCATGGACTTAAGGCATATAAGCTCTATTGATGTACATTACTCTCCCTTTGGGGACTTCAATATTTGGAAAATATATTTGTATATATATTTAGCTTTTTCATTTGATAATGAAAAAAAAAAAAAAATCAATTTTCAAGCCCTATTTATTCCAGAGGTCTTTTTCTATGTTTTTACAACTTGTTTCAAGTAAGGCTGAGTAAAATATGAACATGTGGAATTGTCACTTTATTAGGCAAATCCCATCCTCATTTTTTTGTCTCTTCCAGTAATATCCAGAGAGGAGACCTTTATACCTTTATACCAGTTTTGTGTTTGGAGGATTAGCGGAGGCTTATGGAAATTTGTTTTCCTTATGCATGGAGAGGAGTCAATGTCTCATTACCTTAAGCAGTCTTTCAGTTAAAAATCTTTAATGTATTTGATGGAGTGATTGGAGGAGCATCTAATATGCCTTAACCTCCAGTGCTATGTACGCAAGAGTTGAAAGGGAGGATTTGGCTGTAGAGCACTTTTATACCATAATGAAGATCCATATCTCTTCCTGTGCTGTAAATCTCTTGTTAGTTTTGTATCTATTTCTCCTGGCTCAGCCAACCCCTTTATTCACGAGGCAAGGTTCTGACCCAGTACTTACAGTATGTTACTTCTTCTCCTTACCTCTGTACCTGATATGGGCACAGCTGTAGCATCCTAAGTAATACAGCTTTCAGGCCCAATAGCCAAAGTCGCTGATATGAGATTCAAGATGGGGGAAGTGAGGTTCTTGGGTGTTGCCTTAAGTCTGCCATTGAAGAAGATCAAACAATGCCCCAAGGCACAAGCCATTTCAATGTCTTGGCATCACAAATGCAACTGGCAAACTGTTGTTGTCAATATGAGTGAGCAGATATTGTGAGCTGGTGGGCTGGAATGATACAAGCCCAGAGAGATATTAATGCACAGGAGGCCTCAGGGGAATGTGTCTAAATTCATGGTAACCTACCTAATGTAGTTTTATGGCTACTGTACTACTTCTGAACTGGTGGGAGACACTTACATGGGCTTACAGGAGTCCATTACAGGCATTGTGGAGAATGGTAGCTTCAGACCCACTGAGCAGTCACTATCTTCCACTAGGAGACGAAAAGACACTTTAGGATTGACCTAATTCTAAAATAACAAGAGAGAAACTGGAACTTATCTCTCTTGCAACTTTGCTCTTATGCAAATAGTAAGTTGACCCATGTGTCAGTGAGCTACTGATGACTGTTACTAAAGGAAACTGGTGAACTGGACTTGGTGGTGGTTGATCCACTTATAGATCGAAGCCTCGTCAGTAGAGC
This sequence comes from Amblyraja radiata, assembly GCF_010909765.2. Taxonomy (NCBI): domain Eukaryota; kingdom Metazoa; phylum Chordata; class Chondrichthyes; order Rajiformes; family Rajidae; genus Amblyraja; species Amblyraja radiata. The sequence goes on along the minus strand of NC_045962.1, from coordinate 26,207,220 downwards.
TGGGACAGTCACGTGACTGAGTTTGGTGGGAGTTGGGGGTGAAGAACGTCATCAGTCAATGTGTGGGTCCTACAGCAACAGCAGGGACTTTGCTTCACCTCTCACTTAATGCGCGTGTGTTTAAAAGTTGTATTTGTTAATAAAGATTGTTTTATTCACAATGCGTGGATTACTACAGTGGTGATCGCGACGATCCTAAACGGTTTATTTTGTATTTTTGCAATGCATGCAGCCGCCACAGACCCAGCAAAACGCAGCCTCCACCCCACCCAGCAAAACGCAGCCACCGCAGACCCAGCCCAGCAGAATGCAGTTTCCATTAAACTGCCCGTTTTCTGGACTTCGCTGCCCCACGTGTGGTTTGAACAGACTGAAGCCCAGTTCCACATTCGGCGCATTACGGCTTTTACTGACCACAAGCCCCTTACGTTTGCTTTTGCGAAGGTGTCTGATCCCTGGTCATCACGGCAGCAGCGTCACTTGGCCTACGTCTCGGGGTACGTCACCGGCGGTTTGATCATATGCACGTTGACATCGTGGGTCCGCTGCCCCCGTCCAGGGGTGTCACTTATCTACTCACCATTGTGGATCGCATCACGCTGTGGCTGTCCCACTCGCTGATACCTCTGCTGCAACATGTGCACATGCCCTCACTGCCCACTGGATCGCTCGTTTTGGTGTGCCGATGGACATCTCATCTGACGGGTGCGCAGTTCACCTCCGCGTTGTGGTCTGCCATGGCCCGGCTGTTGGGAGCTCAGCTACATCACACCATGGCCTACCACCCACAATCCAACGGTTTGGTTGAGCGGTTTCACCGCCACCCGAAGGCCTCCTTGAAGGTGCAGCTTACGGGACCGGATTGGATGAACGAGTTGCCATCGGTTGTGTTGGGAATCCGCACTGCCCCGAAGGAGGGCCTGGCTACTTCCTCTGCTGAGTTGGTGTATGGATCCCCGCTAACGATTCCAGGAGATTTCATTCCGGCGGCGCATGGGCAACAGGAGCCGCCTTCGTTCATGCTGGTGCGTCTCCAGAAGGTGGGCACGCTCTCTCCTGTTCCAACGTCCCGTCATGAGCTTGCTCCCTGCCCTCAAGGACTGCCCGTATGTTTTCCTGCGTTGCGATACTGGATGCCGCTGCAACAACCATACGAGGATCCTTTCTGGGTGCTGTGGCAGGGCACCTCGACTTTTGGGCTCGACATGGGGGGCAGGCAAGAGACTGTGTTGGTGGCTCGCCTCAAGCTGGCTCATTTGGACATTAGTCAGTGTAGATGACATGTGCATGTACCTTTAACATAGTGACCTCACCACTACTAACCACTCCCCATATCACAAGTATAATTACAACCTTCCCACCCATTGATCTCTCTCTCTAGTTCCGGTGACAGACCACGAACAGCTAGGGCAGCAACGTATGTGTATCATGAATAAACAGTAGTAAAGACACAGTGTGTTATGACTACTCTTTACATGGTGTCAGCATCGTACCTTTGTGCCTCCTGTTTGTCGGGTTTTATTTACTTTTGACCCAGTTCCCTATCCTGTGTGTTTTTTTTGCATCTCCCGTGCCATGGCTACTTCTTGCCGCAAGCCCGATATGCTTGTCTTCGACTCAGACATTGCCCATCGATGGGGTGTCTTTAGACGTGACTTCCAACACTACGTCACGATCGCCCATCCTGCTGCCACCCCTGCGACACAGGCTTCTCTGCTTCTCAACCTGGCTGGTCCCGATGCCCTGGAACGGTCTGAGTCGTTTGTCTATGGTGCAGATGAAGATGCTCGGGACCCGGTATGTCTTATGGCTAAGTTTACCGCTATGTGCGACATCCCCACTAACTGCATCTTAGAGCGTTTTAAAATGTTCACCCGGCGTCAGATCCCTGGAGAGTCAATCGATAACTATATCGCCGCGTTGCGTCACCTGGCCAGGCATTGTCGCATGGACGCGCTGACCCCAGATCAACTGACCCGGGACATTCTAGTGTATGGCCTTCAGGATGCAAAGCTAAGGGCTGAACTTCTGCGGAAGCACAACCTGTCTTTGGACGAGGCTCTGCACGCCTCCCGCATGGCTGAGGCTGTCGCCTCGGCGGTGTCGCCTGCTGATCATGACATTAGCTTTACCAGTGTTGCTGGCCGCCGGCAGTACGGTGGCCCGCAACGGCAACGGGGTTCCCCTGCACCCGGGGGTAGCAGCCCACAGCGTTGCCCCAACTGCAACTTTGCCTCCCATCAATTTAATGTGTGCCCTGCATTGGGTAAGACGTGTAACTTTTGCAGGAAATTAAACCATTTCTCTGCCGCTTGCCGCTCCAGTGGGAAGCCAGTTCCTGCTCCACGGCGAATGTTAAACAACCTTGCTCAAGCTGATAGCGCGCTTGGTTCCCAGTACCAGCCTGACGAACTCCCTTTGTCTGATACTAGTTCCTCCCAGGGGGAGACCAGCATATTTTCACTGTTGGATGCACCTGCACTGATAACGGACCCTTCGGTTCGCGTTACTGTCAACGGCTCGACCTTCACCGCAAAAATCGACACGGGGGCCGTGGCAAATGTAATGTCAACAAGCCTCTTCAGGAAGATAAGGACTGATGAGAAAGTTACTCCCGACAACTCCCTTTTGCATGCCTACGGGGAAGGCGTGCTCGATCCTGTGGGGAGGGGGCTACCCTGCACTGCAAGGTACTGCAGGCCTCTCGGCCCCTCACTTTTTATCTGCTGGATACAAACAACATCACCCTGTTGGGCGCCCGGGCGTGCCAGGACCTCGGCTTGGTCTCTTTCCACCGTGATATCCACCAGGTGCGGACCCTTATGGACCCCCTGCACGATTACCCTGACCGCTTTGACGACAAACTGGGCAAGCTGCCCTGCAGCTACAAGATCGTTGTCGACCTCGGTGTTGAACCTGTGATCCGTCCACCACACCGCGTCTCCTTCGCCATGAAGGACAAGGTGGAGTCAACGCTGCTCAACATGGTTACCATGGGCATCCTGAAGGAGGTGAGCGATCCCACCCGGTGGGTCTCCACCATGGTTGTTGCTGCGAAAAAGGACAAAAGTGAAATTCGCATTTGCATCAACCCCAAGGACCTGAACCTTGCCATCAAACGCCCGCACTACCCCATGCGAACAGTGGAGGACATCGCTGCACAGGTTGGCCCGGCCACTGTCTTCTCGGTTCTCGATGCCAAGAGCTCCTTCTGGCAGATACCGCTGGATGAGCGGTCCTCTTACCTGACTACCTTCAGCACGCCCTTCGGCAGGTTCCGATTCCTCCGCATGCCATTCGGGATCAACTCTGCCAGCGAGGTCTTCCAGCGGACGATGGAGCAGCTGTTCGCCGGTCTGCCGTGTGCCATCATCGTTGACGACATCCTGGTCTACGGTAAGGACGTTGCTGAGCACGACCTCCACCTCCGTCAAGTCCTGGACCGGGCCCGTGAAATCAACCTCAAGCTCAACCCAAAGAAGTGCCGTTTCCGCGTCCCGGAGGTCACCTATGTGGGCCACGTCTTTACTGCCTCGGGGCTGAAGCCTGACCCGCAAAAGACGGCTGTGGTCTCCGAGATGTCTTCACCCACCGACGTGCCCAGCCTGCAGCGTTTCCTGGGCATGGTTAATTACCTGGGGAAGTTCATCCCCGACCTCAGCGAGCTGAGCGCGCCCCTGAGGGAGTTGATCAAGAAGGACACTGCCTGGGCCTGGTTCCCGCATCACCAGAAAGCTTTTGACGTCCTGAAGTCCAGGCTGGTCAGTACCCCCACTCTCAAATTCTTCGATCTGCAGCGTCCCATTGTTCTCACCTGCGACGCCTCCAAGTTCGGTCTTGGTGCTGCTTGCCTGCAGCTCCACGATGGCCTGCAGCTGCCTGTTTCCTACGCGTCCCGCACCATGACCCCTGCCAAGCAGCGCTATGCTCAGATAGAGAAGGAGCTGCTTGCTGTGGTGTTTGCCTGCTCCAAGTTCAGGGACTATATTCTGGGCAACAGCTTCACGATCGAGACCGACCACCAGCCGCTGGTCACCATCCTCAACAAGCCGATCCACGTTGCCTCGTCCCGTTTGCAGCGCATGATGCTGCAGCTCCAGCGTTTTACGTTCAGAATTGTATATCGCAAGGGCAAGGACATGTTCGTGGCCGACACGCTGTCTCGCGCACCGCTAACGTCCACCGATCGCCATCCATATGAATCGTCTGACCTGATGGTACTTAACGTTAACATTGTGCCTTCACAGCAGATGCAGTCCCTGGTCAGCAACACTGCCAAGGATCCTGCCCTGCAGCAGCTTGCCGACGTCATCCGGCAGGGCTGGCCAGACCGTCGTTCATCCTTGCCGGCTGGTGCCGTGCCCTACTTCCTGGTCCGTGACGAGCTCGTGCTGCACGACGGCGTGGTCGTGAAGGGACACAAGGTCGTTGTGCCTGCTGCGCTGCGAGACCACTACTTTCAGACCGCCCACCGCGGTCATCCTGGGGCCGAGGCCACTCTGTCTCAGGCCCAGAGTCAGTTCTACTGGCCCGGCATGGCCCAAGACATCCGGGAGAGGGTCTCCGCCTGCTCTACCTGCAATAGCCTCGCTCCCCATCAGCAACGGCAGCCGCTTCAGCAACAGCCTGCCCCCGAGCTGCCCTGGATGGCCGTCGCCACTGACCTTTTCGAGTGGCGTGGCAAGCACTTCCTGGTCCTTGTTGACTCGTACTCCAGCTGGTTCGAGGTTGACCAGCTGCACTCCCTCACCTCTTCGGCCGTTATCGGGAAGCTGCGCCGCCACTTCGCAACCTTTGGCTCCCCGGCAAGTCTTCAATCGGACAATGGCAGCCAGTTCTCAAGTGCCGAATTACGGAGTTTCGCTGCCAGCTGGAACTTCCGACACTATACCAGCAGCCCAGAGTACCCGCAAAGCAACGGCCTGGCAGAGCGCGCTGTCCGCAGTGCTAAGGACTTGCTGGAACATTGTAGACTGTCCCATTCTGACTTTTACCTGGCCCTCCTCAACCTTCGAAACATCTCCCGCGACCCTGCCTTGGGCTCGCCAGCACAGCGGCTGATGTCTCGCACTACGGGACCTCCGATCCCGGTGACCCAGCGGTCCCTCGTGCCCTCTGTTCTCCAGCCCGCTGCCGTCCAGGAGCGCATTGCCCTCAAGCAAGAAATCCAAAAGCGCTCCCACGACAAGTCCTGCCGTCCCCTCCCGCGTCTGTTCCCTGGCCAAGTCGTCCGGATGCAGTCCCCCTCCGGTCACTCCAGGCTTGCCATCGTCGTCGATACTGCTGGTTCGCCGCGGTCCTATCTGGTCGACCATGACGGTACCATTTACCGCCGGTCCCGCCAACATCTGCGGCTTGTCAACGAGCCCCCACCACCGCCTTCCGACCCCTTTGCCCCCCCGCTGTCTGCCACGTTGCCTGCCGCTCCACGCATGCCTCGGTCCCTGCCTTCTCAGCTCTATCAGCCCCGCTCTCCAACAGCCAATCCTCCCTCGCCTGCCCGTCTTCCCGCTGCTGCGCCTGCATCCCCTCCTCCGTCTCCGTCTTCTCCTTCTCCTCCCGGGTCCCCGGTTCACTCACCTGCTCCTGCTCCTGCTCCTGTTCTTCCTGCAGAGGGGGGAGATGGCGAGCTGCGTACCCGGTCCGGGCGGGTGGTCAAGCCGCCTGTCCGTTATGGTGATTTTGCTTAACTGTTTGCTTACCTGCTCGTAGCGTATGAGACGTGGTCGCCCTGTCACTACTGTATTGCTTTTCATTTCCAAGGGGAAGGATGTAGATGACATGTGAATGTACCTTTAACATAGTGACCTCACCACTACTAACCACTCCCCATATCACAAGTATAATTACAACCTTCCCACCCATTGATCTCTCTCTCTAGTTCCGGTGACAGACCACGAACAGCTAGGGCAGCAACGTATGTGTATCATGAATAAACAGTAGTAAAGACACAGTGTGTTATGACTCCTCTTTACAGTCAGCCAGTGCAGGTGGCCCAGTCTCACCATCAGGGATGTCCGCCGTGCCGCCCGCTTCCGCCCTTGTCTTTGCCGGTTGTGTTCCCGGGCAAGGGTGATGTCTGTACGAGATCAGGCCGCCTCATTTGTCTGCCTGCTCGCTTTCATTCCTCTGGTTCTGGGGGGTTATGTGGCCCCATCTAGTGGTTGAGCTAATTATAGATCGAACCCTCGTCAGTAGAGCTGGGACGGTCACCTGACTGAGTTTGGTGGGAGTTGGGTGTGAAGAATGTCATCAGTCAACGGGTGTGTCCTACAGCAACAGCAGGGACTGCTTGAGCTCGTGTGTTTAAAAGCTGTATTTGCTAATAAAGACCGTTTTATTCACAACGCTTGGATTACTACACCATTTAATAAAACAGTTTATAGATGGACAGAGTGATTTGCACTTGAGAACAGGGATAAAATAAATATGAAAATGTAGTATTTTACTACATTGTTAGTCAAAATCAACAAGATTATCTGTGACCTAAGAGATGTGGTTAAAATGTGAAGGTAAAGTCAAAATGGTATTAATAAGATATACCAATGAGAAAAAAAGAGATAAGGTTTGGGTGGATCAATAAAAGAGCTGGTCACATATTTGGAGTGGAAATTAAAACAAAGGATAGCTAAGAAGGGAAAAAACAGAGGCAGAAAGTTATTTGTTATTAACTTGTTTCTAAAATCCCAGAGCCCCCCAAAACGTGAAGTTGGTAACACTTGGAAAAGCATCTCATCGGGGAAGAGAAGTATTTATTCATAAAAAGGTGTCCTATGTTTGACCATTTCTTTTGTTGATGAAATTATAGTGTGCATAAAGGAATTGCTGTGAGTTTTCAGAAAACATTTCACAAGATGCCTCACATGATACATTACAAAAATTAATAAAAGTTATATTAAACAGACCTGATCATGAATCAACACTGACATATTAGTTGGTGGAAATAAAAAGCAGCGTTTGGGGAAAAAGGATGATTTTTAAATTGATGGAATGTATGAAAAGTTGCAATGCTTAGACCTGTAATGGATCTTCCATTTCTACCTGTTGATTTTAATATAGCATGAATGTAATGGAGACATAAGGAACTGCAGATGTTGACTGACAAAAAATGACACAAAGTGCTGGAGTAACTTAGCAGGTCAGGTAGCATCTCTGGGGAATATGGATAGACAATGTTCTGGGTTGGGACCCTTCTTCCTACTGATTGCAGTGGGGAGTGGGGAGGGAGGAAGCTGGAAGAGATGTAGGAGCAGGACAAAGCTTGGATACAAGTGGATACAAGTGAGGTTGATTGGCAGTTGGTTGGTAAAAGGTCAGAAATGAAAGGACAAGAAGTGTGAGATAAGGATTGAAGATGCGTGAAATGTGAAGCCACGGGAAGGAATATGTGGAAGAGGATGGAAGGGAAGGAGAAAAGAAGAAAGGGGTAATGTAATGGTGCTGATAATCGGTGATTATAAAAATGTAATGAAGGACACGTTGTGAGAAGATTGGTAGGCAATGTGAGCAGATGGTTGGCAGATGTAGTCAAATGCAGAGAAAATTCAATTCATTTGAAGAGCTCCCAATCTATGATAAGGTCCCACATAGAAGATTATTGGGCAAAATTAGAGCACATGTTATTGGGGGTGGATAGAAAATTGGTTGGCAGACAGGAAACAAAGAGTAGGGATAAACGGGACCCTTTCAAAATGGCAGGCAGTGACTAGTGGGGTAGCGCAAGACTCAGTGCTGGGACCGCAGCTATTTACAATATACATTAATAATTTAGATGAAGGGATTAAAAGTAACATTAGCAAATTTGCAGATGACACAAAGCTGGGTGGCAGTGTGAACTGTGAGGAGGATGCTATGAGGATGCAGGGTGACTTGGACAGGTTGGGTGAGTGGGCAGATGCATGGCAGATGCAGTTTAATGTGGATAAGTGTGAGGTGATCCACTTTGGTGGCAAAAACAGGAAGGCAGATTATTATCTGAATGGTGTCAAGTTGGGAGAAGGGGAAGTACAACGAGATCTGGGGGTCCTTGTTCATCAGTCATTGAAAGTAAGCATGCAGGTACAGCAGGCAGTGAAGAAAATGAATGGCATGTTGGCCTTCATAACAAGAGTTGAGTATAGGAGCAAAGAGGTCTTTCTGCAGTTGTACAGGGCCCTAGTGAGACCACACCTGGAGTATTGTGTGCAGTTTTGTCTCCAAATTTGAGGAAGGACATTCTTGGTATTGAGGGAGTGCAGCGTAGGTTCCGGAGGTTAATTCCCGGGATGGTGGGATTGTCATATGTTGGAGCAGCTGGGCTCGCATACTCTGGAATTTAGAAGGATGAGAGGAGATCTTATTGAAACATAGAAGATTGTTAAGGGTTTGGACACGCTAGAGGAAGGAACCATGTTCCCGATGTTGGGGGAGTCCAGAACCAGGGGCCACAGTTTAAGAATAAGGGGTAAGCATTTCGAGCGGAGATGAGGAAAAACTTTGTCACGCAGAAGGTTATGAATATGTGGAATTCTCTGCCTCAGAAGGCAGTGGAGGCCAATTCTCTGGATGCTTTCAAGAGAGAGTTAGATTGAGCTCTTAATGATAGCGGAGTCAGGGGATATGGGGAGAAGGCAGGATTGTGGATGATCAGCCATGATCATATTGAATGGTGGTGCTGGCTCGAAGGGCCGAATGGCCTACTCCTGCACCTATTGTCTATTGTCTATCTCATTGTGGGCCTTATGTCTATTTTTGTCTACACTTTCTCCACCTGTATCGCTGTAAGACAACAATCTGCATTCTGTTACTTTTCTCTTTCCACTACCTATTGTATCCGTGCATGGTTTGATTGTACGTGAGTGGATACCATGCAAAGTTTTTCACTGTATGTCAGTACACGCAACAATAATAATAAACCAAACAAGATTGAAGTACAGATTCATCTACAAACTTCAGCACTGAAATAGATAAAATGGACTGGATGATTTCTATTACCTGTAAACCAATTATACAGGGTAATTCAAGTTGGAAAATTTGCAATATTCTTACCATTGGTTTATGTTGATAAGATCTCTAAAAAATATCCATCAGGGCTTTGATTGTTCTTTCCTGAGAAATGGTTGAGTAATCTGACTTCCATCTCATGCCTTTGGCTGCTGTTCCAAGTTTGTATCTATCTTGCCCTTTTTGAAAGAAACAGTGTCTTGATCTCAACTACTTTCAACATTTTATGCTAATGCCCCTGTCCCACTTAGGAAACCTGAACGGAAACCACTGGAGACTTTGCGCCCCACCCAATGCTTTCGTGCGGTTCCCGGAGGTTGCAGGTGGTTGCCAGAGGTTTCAGGTAGTGGAAGCAGGTAGGGAGACTGACAAAAACATCTGGGAACCGCACGGAAACCTTGGGTGGGGCGGAAAGTCTCCAGAGGTTTCCGTTCCGGTTTCCTAAGTGGGACAGGGGCATAAAGAACTCTCCGCGTACCATATTCTCTCCGTGACTATTTTTAATTGATAGTTCTATATCGTTGATTCAGCAAAGTAAATATCTGTGCTGCTTGGGTTGCTGAGTTCCTTCAGTACTTTGTTTTACGCTCTAAAATATTTAACCTTCTTGTCCTTGGTGAAAATGTTCCAGCTTTTTACATCTCAAGACTATTGAAGACTAAAGATAGCGTTCATTCCAGCCATCCTGGTGAATCTGTGGCACATGCTCTTTACAGCTTTAATTATCCACCCTGTATGGGTCTCTCAAAAGTAATATACAATACTTCAACAGTGACTATTTTGAAATAAGTTACTGTCACGTTTTCATACCTGTTACACTGTGTAATCCTGTTTTCTAAAATGGGAAACATTGTTGATTTTTTTTTGTAATTGTAATTTTATTCCCTATGGATTAAACCTTTAGGTCCGGTGCTCATGTCAGCATCTTCCCATTGAGTCAATACCCAGCTCAAAGTTGCTCATCAACTGAACTATCCTACAACACTTGCACCAACAAAATGTTCATTTATACCGTCTGCATATCCAAGTCAAATCATTTGTTTGTAATATGAGCAAATTTGCATGCAACGATGACCCAGCATACATCATTTCCTACACTTCTCTGATATTAGTAGCTCCCATTTACTGATGTTTACATTTTATCAATTAAGCCTTTTTTTAAAATCTATGTTTCTCTGTTTACTGTGGCATTATGCACCTTAACTTTTGCCATTGAGCCTCTGGCATTGTATCGATAAACTTTGAATCTGTTGGATTAGCTTGATTTATCCAAAACCAAACATAATTAATGTTTATTAAATCTGTACAGAATGTTGTTGGCTAAACAATTCTCAATGCTTAATTGTCAAATTAGGAACTATGACAATAATTTTGTTGAGACTTAGCTGCCTCACTATCATGATTTTGATGGGTGTTTGGCACGAGAAAATCTTCAGTCCCAATGGTGGTGGAAAATTCAGAGGGAATTATTAGCATGTGGGCTCACCCATGAGTAACTGATTTATAGTCAGTCAATATATTTTGCTCCTTTGTTACATTGGCTATTTAGCTGTGTGAAGAAACATATGCATGAAGTACTGATAAATTGTGGTTGGAATTCTGTAAACCAACTTCCCTCCTGTAAATACTGCTTGAATTTCTTTCATATGAAACACGTCTGCTTTGGTGTTTGCTTTTTTTCGGCATGAAACAAATCCTGAGGAGAACAATTTACTACTTCCCCCTAGTGACCCCTCCTATTCCTCAATGTATTTGAGGGCTCTTTATGGTGCAGCAAGTATTGAGATAGATGCTGTCTACAGAAGAAGGACATACTTTAATGTGAACATTTAAAGGGATGATTAATGAATGAGATTCTTATTTCTTATAATATTGATAGCAGAGCTTTGGAAGAAGTTGCCGACACTTTGGTGCGAACAGTAAACCAAAAAACATTAGAATGATCGAGAATTGAGGTAACCAAAGCATTTATATAAGTTTTGACATTGAAAACTTTCCAAAGAATATTACAATCGTTTAATCAAACAAAAATCACATCTGATCCATAAGAAATTAACAAAGGCTCGAATCAGAGTTACATATGCTGATAGTGGTGGTTTGGTGCCAGATAGGGAGGGGTGGTGATGTTCAGGGATCAGAAATAGCTAGTCCCTCAATTTAATCCTTGAATTATTTTTAAGTAGGATGCTTAGATTCTGAGCATCCAATTTTTAGACTAAACCCCTTAACAAGGCTAGATGACAAGGTTATGTTTGAAAACAGTCACTTCCATTTTGATTGTTGTTATCTGCCTTGACAATGCATCTGGTTACAGACAGTGAAGGATTGAGAGAGAGAAGAGGTGGAATTGGAAATTATTAGCAAAGTGGAAGATGTGTGTGTGATGACTAAGAGGAGAGGGTTAACACCAGATCCATGGGGATAACCTTGCAGAACAGTGAAAATGGGAATCAAAGCAATTGCTGATGATACTCTGCCATTTCTATCCATAACTAAAACCCTGATCTTGTGCTCTTCCGGTTTGCGCGGTTTTTCTATTTGCGCAAAAACAGTATGCGATAGCTCTACGATTTTTTTGCCAGCACACTCACCGTTCTCCTGTGCCGCGAGTGCAACAAGTTTTGTTCCGATTGGTAGTGTATTGTAAAAGTTACCAAGGTTTAAAAATAATAAAAACTGAGCGTGCGCAGATCAAACTCCTCTCCTGCCAGTCAGCGCCGCGCGGATTGGTATCTTCTCCTGTCACTCCCGGGGACGGTCCGCCCTTTCCTGTGCCATCGCGTCTTTACTGGAGCTGAGGATAGCCGGTGGAGGTCTACAACCGGACACAATTTTCGGAGGGACAGAAGCGGCCCGGCATGGTGTGGAGCGGAGTCGGGGATGTCGACAAACGGAAAGCGGAGAGTCTGATCCCGACGGAGAACGTCCAGCACCGGCTGTGAGTTCCAAACGCACTGCCATCACAACGCCCCACAGCTCCAGCCCCTTCCCCTCTGGTCCCCCTCGCTGGCTCCTGCCCCCCTTCCCCGTGATACCCCCCTCTCCCCCATGGCTCTTCCACCATCTTTTCTCCGAGCTCTCCCCCCACCCCCACTCCCCACATCACCCCCCCACCCACACGCCGGCGCGGCCATAGCTACTAGTGCTTCGGGGCCGAGCCGAGGATCCAAGGCCTGGCTCGAAGGGCGCCAACGGCTGGTGCTCCTCCGCGGCACACAAGAAGGGAGAGGAGCGGCAACCTCAAGATCCTGGGGAGGTGAGGAGGGAGTGTGGGGGAGGAGACGGGATAGAGGAGGGGAGTAGGGAAGGGTGAGGAGGGAGTGAAAGAGGGTAGGGAAAAGGAGAGGTGAGGGAGGAATTGGGGGGGGGGGTAGGAGGAGAGGGAAAGAAGAGGGAGGAGGTGAGGAGAAAGAGTGGGGGAGGAGGGGGTATAGAGAGGAGTAGAGGAGGTTGGAGTGGGGGAGGTAGGGAGTGGGGAATAGAGGGAGAGGAGGGCAGTGGGGGAGGTGAGCAGGGATAGTGGGGGGGGGGATAGTAGCAGGTGAGGAGTGGGGGAGCTGGGGGATAGATAGGAGGGGTGTAGGGGGGGAAGAGGAGTTATGGGGGGAGGGAGGGAGTGACTGAGGGTAGGGAAAAGGAGAGAGAGAGAGAGAGAGAGAGAGAGAGAGAGAGAGAGAGAGAGAGAGAGAGAGAGAGAGAGAGGTGAGGGAGAGTTTGGGGAGGAGAGGAGGAGAGGAGGAGAGGAGAAAGAAAAGGGAGGGTGAAGAGGAGGGGGAGAGAGTGCGAGGGATGAGAGGAAATGAGCTGGGCCTGTGCAATTGGGGGATATGGGTGAGTGGTGGAATATTGCGTTGGGGGACCAAGCCTCCTGTGTGACGGATTCCAACGGGTCCCACAGTCTAATAATTTATATAAGATGGTCAACAAGCTAAGAGACATGGTGGAGAAAAATGTGGTTGACTAAAGAGATTTATGTTAAACAGCATGAATATAGTTTCAGAATAGACCCATGTTTTAAAGGACTTTAATAAATTTGCTTTACATAGTTCTTGGCACTGGAGTGGCATTCGACCAAAGTAATCTGCAATCAACAGTTAAAGCAACTAGTCTGCATTGATGTTTAAGAAGGAACTACAGATGCTGGAAAATCGAAGGTAGACAAAAGTGCTGGAGAAACTCAGCGGGTGCGGCAGCATCTATGGAGCGAAGGAAATAGGCAACGTTTCAGGCCAAAACCCTTCTTCAGACTGATGTGGGGTGGGGGGGGGGCGGGAAGAAGAAAGGAAGAGGAGAAGCCAGAGGGCTGAGGGAGAGCTGAGAAGGGGAGGAGACAATAAGGGCTACCGGAAATTGGAGAAATCAATGTTCATGCCGCTGGGGAATAAACTGCCCAAGCGAAATGTGAGGTGCTGCTCCTCCAATTTCCAGTGATGCTCACTCTGGCCATGGAGAAGGCCCAGGCCAGAAAGGCCATGGAGAAGGCCCAGGCCAGGCGACTCCGGACTGTCAAAGCTACCACAGACATAAAAACAGCTTTTTTCCACGAGTAGTAGCTCTGCTCAATAACCAAAAATCTGTAGCCTCCTTTTGCTCTGGTATTTCATTTAATTCACATGCTTAATCAATAATGTTTTATTATTAATGTTTAATGTATCATTTTTAACTGTCACTGTATGAAATGTTGTCACTTGCGGGCAGAGCACCAAGGCAAATTCCTTGTATGTGAATACTTGGTCAATAAACTTATTCATTCATTCATTCACTTGGTCTAGTATAAATTAAGTAAATATATATATTTAACGAAAACTCCCATCTTGTGTGCCGGTTTGTACCTTTATTTGCACAAAAATGGTACACTATAGCGCTACAATTTTTGGCCCACCTTACTCACCACTGTCCTGTGATGTCAATTAAACAAGTTTTATTCAGATTGGTGGCATATTTTACAAGTTATTGACATTTTAAACTTTACATAAACCATTTAAAACATTTGCCCTGCCCGTCAGCAGCGTTCCACCTCACAATGGGATCCCGAATTACATTTAAATTAAAAAAAACATTTAAATAAAAAATGATTTTCATTGTGGGGTGGGGTGGGTTTCCATTTACATAAAAAATCACGGAAACAAAACCCTTTAAAAAAACAGCGATTTTCATCGTGGGGGTGGGATAGGGGGGTTTCATTAGAAAAAAATTAGCGATTTTCATTGTGAGAGGGTGGGATAGGGAAGATGTTTCCATTTACATAAAAATCGCAAAAAAACCCTCCCTTTTAAAAAAAGTTGTGATTTTCATTGTGTGTGTGTGGGGTGGGGTGGGGTGGGATAGGGGGGAGGTTTCATTTTTTTTAAACATCGCGATTTTCATTGTGGGGTTTGGGATAGGGGGGAGGTAAGGAGTGGGGGAGCAGGGGGATAAAGGGAGAGTAAGGGGTAAGGAGGGGAGAGGGAGAGGAAAGTGGGGGAGGTGAGGAGGGAGAGTGGGGGAGGAGGGGGGATAGAGGGAGAGGAGGGGGGAGGTAGGGAGTGGGGGATAGACGGAGAGGAGGGCAGTGGGGGAGGTGAGGAGGGAGAGTGGGATGGGGGGAGGTGTGGAGTTGGGGAGCAGGGAGATCGAGGGAGGTTATGGAGGGAATGGGGGTGAGGAGGGGAAAGAAGAGGGAGGGTGAAGAGGAGGGGGAGGGAGTGCTGGGGATGAGGGGGAATGGAGGATAGGGGTAGGAAGAGGTATGGCGAGGTGCAGTTGGGGAGGGTTGCTGTGACTCACGTCACAGCGGAAATTCCTCAGCCGCGCGTGCGCAGTTGGGGGCTATGGGTGAGTGATGGAATATTGCATTGGGGGACGGGGCCCAACGGGTCCGCACCTGGTCTAGTAACACTTAAAATTCATGTAAAGGATCCATGTAGTTTCAAATACTGAAATATTTTCCAGCATTAATTTGTAATAATGTGATGAAGTTTGAATTACAAAGGATGGAAGGTTATATTGTGCTCTAGAAATAGTTTTTGATAGATGGCAGCACGAAATGACATACTCCCAATATATTCAACAACCACTTAAAAATATAAATGGCATTTTGAAATAAAAATGTTATTCTTGTTATGCACTTAAAAAGTTTATTGACATGTTCTTTGTAGATAAATTATTTATTCTCTCAGAGAACTTACTCATGCAAATTGCACAAAGAGGAAGCGTACACCTCAAGCTACCTATGTAGAAATGGAAGCTTGCAACCAGGAAGATAAAGACACAAGTTCTGTCTACAGTTACATTCTGTAAAACAAGTACGTTTATGACATGGATTCTGTAAAATAGTGTAACTGTAATCCATCACACAGTATTTGTCTATCACGATATGTTGAGAAATTTCCCTTTAAGGTTCCAAGCAATTCTATCAACCTGCCTCAGGTCCTACTTTCTAACTTGGAAAAGTACACAATTATAAACTAGAAGAATAAGGATGCACTGGAGGAGTTACATCCCAGATCCTATTAATTTTGCCACCCATGACTCCTTGTCGCACCATAATTCGCATATATGGAGACACCATTGAACCCGTGATGTTTCTATGTCTGAATACATTATTTTATCACCTTTTAATTCCTTTATATCTGTGTTGTCACTGTCACGGTATCAGATTCTCGTCATTTCTTTTTTTGCTTCTCCTGTTTCACCAAGTATGACCAAGAAGTCACTACAGTATTCATGGCACATTTAAAATCAACTATTTCACAGAGGTTTTGATGAGAAGAAGGTAATATACAATCAGTTTCATCAGTAACAATCAAATTGCACAAGGAATGTTAATCATCAATATTCATTATTTTGTATACACAATCATTTTAAATAGGATTCCACCAAAAGTCATTATGACATTTAAAGGCAACATTCACAGAACTATTGGTCTAAATTATAGACCACTGATATCTGCATCATCGTCATTAACATGATACCCAACACAGTTGTTGAGTTTTTCAGGCAAAATGTTAAAAAAACATTTACTAAAACCACTGGCTACAACTTTTTCAGAGTGACATAAAACAAAATCACCAACATCATTCCCTCACAATGTGCAAATTAGAAAAGGCAGAGAGTACATTTGCTATTAGTTCTGCAAACAAAATCTCTTTAAGGACTTGCTCAGGTATAAGAATTTATAAGATAACGATTATTCATTTATATGGTAATAAGCTTTGTCAGACTAAGTGAGAATTTTATTTTGTGGTAAAAACATCTGTTTGCAAAGATATACTGGAAATTTAACTTGTTCCAATGTTAAGTCTACCTAAAACAGTTTGGAGGCAGTTTCTGGACTTATGAAAGCAGTAGTACAGAACGAGTGAGTCTACATGGTGCGAGATTATGAATAAAAAATTACAGTTCTTTCAGTCTCAGGATAATGACCTTTTAAAGTCATTTTACTGCTCACCAATTCTTTCACTGCCTATTCCACAGCCATAAAGTCAGAAATAAAAAGACTTAAATTATCTTTTAGTTGTAAAAAACAAAAATACCAAATGCATTTTTAGACCAGAGAATAATGTCTGTATGTTTGTTTTCAAGGTTGAAGTTAAGTGTTTGTTTATACAGGTACTGCTGTAGCTGCTTCCGAAATACAACTAATAAAATCAAGTAAACCTTAGTAAACTTGAAGTATAGGTTTTGTTTTTGAAATGTTTCAGAACATTTTTCCCAGTTCTCAAATTCTAATTTTACAGTCACTGTTGAGACAATGTCCATGGACGTCAGTAGTGCACGTATTATCCAATCAACTTCCTGAAGGCTGAGACTGAGATGAAGGAGCAATTGCAACATGGGACTGGACGGGTAGGTTCATCTCCGAACTTTGGTCAGCCATCTGGGTAAGGACCGAAGTAGCAACGGCCTCTGCCATTGCTGTTGAACTGATGCCATTTGAAGTGCTGATGGAACTATGCTGGATGACTTGTGTTTGGGGGCTGCTGGGTAGTGGGCTGTCTATAGAACTCTCATCCTTCTCTGCATCTGATAAAAAACATATCAAAGACGGTTAGATATAAATGTGATCAGCTGCTTGCAAAACATTTACATTATGTTCTCTGCAAAACTAATTTGATTTGGCAATTTAACTACAAATGTATAAATTTGCAATTTTAACATTATGGTAGTAATTGCTGAGTACAGACAAATGCATTGTGTTAAAACACCTGTCTTATTTGCGCCATAGTAACAAAAGTCAATCTGCACTTCATTCCATTTATCATTATACTCGAATATAAAACATAAAACGAAATGTTAAAATAAGCAAATTGAATGAAGTTATCATCTAACACTTTAATCCATTCATGGTACGTGGGTATCATTGGCAAGGCCAGTATTCATTGCCCAGCCCCAGGTGCTTGCTGTAGATGAAGTCCGGGCAATTCATTTTTTGGATTTTATGCACTAGGAACATATTGTACTGATGGTGCATTTATTGACTGGTTAAAATGGTGGATGAGATGCCAATTAATTGGCCTACTTTTCCTGGATGGATTCATGATCCATGAAGTTTGATGTTGCTGCACTTTATTAGGCAAATAGAAAATATTCTATCACATTCCTTATGGGACATGGAAAAGCTTTGGGAAATAAACAGGTAAGTCATTGATTATAGAGTACCCAGCCTCTTACATGCATTTGTAGTCAGAACATTTATGCCACTGGTGTTGTATTTCTGGTTAATGGTGTTGGTTAAGATACTGATGTTAATAGATTTGTTGATGTGGTTAGATTTGTTGGAAATGACATGTTTCTGGTATGAAGCATACATCATTTATTGGCCAAGACTGAATATGGTTTTTTGCTAGTTGCAGCTAAAGCTGAAATACTGTGCAATCAGCACTGAACATCCTGACTTCCAAAGCTATAATGGAGAAAATAACTGAATATTGTTAGTTGTAGGAATAAGCCTTAAAATCATCTCCAGTAACATGTTGGCACAAAAATGAGTGACTGCCTACAGAGGCTACCATTTTCTTTTGTTCCAAGTATGACGCTAACCAACGATGGCTTTTCCTTTTCATTCATATTACCGTGTGACCGGGTCAAATATGCTGCCTGCGGCTATATCTCTGGAACTCCAACCCGGCCAGAGCCGGCAGATTAGTTCTCATAGCCAACTTCCGCAGCTAATCGGCTGGTCGAATTTGCTGTCTGCGGCCAGGGATCTGGAACCACGGCCTGGCCAGAGCCGGCAGATCCGTTCCCATAGCTGACTTCGTGGGGCAGGTATCTCACCTCCCCCTGAAGCTGTTGGTCTGGCATAATGGATAATCCAGACAGTCTCTGGAACCAAGGGTGCTGGAAAATCGGTGGTGGACCTGTAATAGAATAACTGGATGTCATAGAATTTAGAGAAATAAGAGTGGCAGTAACTCCTGGAAGCAGGTGTGAAACAGGTTATAGGTTCAGGGGTGTGATAGCCACGGGAAAGAAGCTGTTCTGATGTTTGGTTGACTGGGCTTTGAAGCTCCTCTATCTACCCATAAAAGGTAAAAGAGGGAAACGGGAATGGCCAGGGTTGGAAGGCATCCTCAAAGTACTTCCAGTCTTCCTAATGCAACGTACCAGGAAGATGGACTGGATAGAAGAAAGTGATGAGCCTGTGATGGGCTGTGCACCGTTTATTATTCTTTGCAGATTCAGGCAGTCAAGAACAGAGCAGTTGCCATACCTGGCTGAGATGCATTCCATCAAAATACAGTCTATAGCATATTGTAGAAGTTCAAGAGAATCCTCATGGACATCCAGAATCCTTTCAGAGGCTTAATAAAGTCAATATGCCCGGTCTTGTGTACGACACCTATTGGCAGATTTGTGCTGCAGGTTTGAACAGATCATACCAGGGCAGTTTTCCTTTTTAGCTTGTGATATTTGGAACCTGAGGAGGCTGAGATTTGCCTACAGAGGCTACCATTCATTTTAACTGCTTTTGAATTCCTCAGCTGCTGTAGAGGGATTTTAACTTAGGCCTCTGGTTATTTATCTGGTTGAGAGGATTACTAATTCAATAACTACTACCTCTTAGAAAAATTGAAACAATCAAAATGAGAAGCATTTTAGCATTTATTTTAGGATTAACAATTAACAAGTGGCAAATTGTGATCAATACATCATGTTCCTCCAACTTCATGCATTGCGAAAAGTGAACCCGTTCTTGGTAGGCATTAGAAACATTTTTTTCAGCTATTGATGTTTTCCCTGTGTTAAGCATTAGAAAATGTTGTCACATCAGAATGCAACATAGGTCTAATATGCCTGATGCCTAATATACGTGTAATAATACAGCACTCCATGCTGTTACTCTGGAGATTACAGAAAATCTCCCACAGGGTAGCACTGCATCATGAATGGGAAAGCTTGCAGCTTAAATAGAACAGTGACCAAAGACTTTAATCTACCTGCTTCTATTAGGAAACATATAGTTAGCTCCCTTGGATTGTGAAATGGACAAGTTATATTTGTAGCAATCCACTGGAGGCGCAGGGAATGACTAGAGATTGTGCAGCGTATTCAATTTACCAGGACTACATGAGTGACATCAAATTTATAAATTATATTTGTTTTAACGTAAAGAAAATTTGCTTTGACTGGAGACCTCTCTTTAAGTGGTAGGTTATCGGTCCAAGGATGTAGCACTGAAGACCTTTTTATTTAAAGCAAAGATTTCTTCATCTGTGGTTCAACTGCCAACTACTTGCAGCGATGGATGATTACTGTACCTGATTCTAATGATGCACACACAGGAGAATAAGCACTGTTTAGAGTCTAAATGCCACCAGCTGTTCTACAGTTGTGGAGAATTAATTGGATCCAGATTTAAAACTAAAACCCTATGCCATATCTGACTCATAATTCAACTAATGACACGTTTCTCTTGCAAGCCAAATTAATATTTTCATGAAAACCAAAAGTGTTTAATGCAAGCCAAAAAACAGATTAATAAAAATGTCTACCAGATAATGTTTTGCAATACATCAAATATCCAAATGAAAACCTAAAAGTTTTGAATTCACAATGCTAAGAGAATGTATGCACGGCTTCCTGATATGCCTTTTATAAATTAGAACATATTATTATTCATACTAGGTGATTACAGCATAATATATAATGAACGCATAAATCCATCCTATTATATTTGCTCAAGCTACTGTGTTATGGTCTTACATTGCTATCGCTCTTTGGCAAACATCTGAATAAGTTAAACATTTAAACATATATATTGTTATACATTTATATCTTTTCTCACAGTTCAGTTGTTGCACTTGCAATCTGAACATTATGCTGCCCATCAAGAAGACAGAGTTTATATTTAGGGGAAAATATGTGCACAGTATGAATGCCAGTATAAGGCACTATCCGCATCAATAAGAAAACACATGCAGAGCTGTCAGGTTGTAGCAATGACTGACTAATCTCTATAGCAATCACTGTCAATAGCAAAGGTCTGCAGTTTTCTTGTATAATGTAGCTCCAGGCTACAGTGTAAATCCTGAAACCACTCAACTGATTGTAGATCAAAGGACTCTGAATTATGCTCCAGACCAGGAAAAAATTATGTATAAAATCTAGAGATGGATGGTTTTTCTATCAGTGTTTCTTTTTGAAATAATCTTCAATGGAATAAAGATACTTTCAGTGTTCCCATTGTTTGTTTTGAATTTTTATGACATGTATGTTCATCTCAAATGTGTACGAATGAAATCAAACAAAATTTGATTATCTTTACATATATTGGATAGTACACTTCTACGTTTATCTTTCAAACTGCAAAAATAATGTAAAAATTCTATATTGGTGGAACATGAAATTTAAATAATAAATGGATCTAGTCTGCATAAATAATTAACCTGGTTGTTGCTATTTATGTATGTTTATGTAGTCATTCAGGAGTTAATGATAGGAGGTAGGCACTGTTTTTGTCCATTGCCTTGTTTGCCTTGATTGCATGGTTAGCCTTTTTCCTTGACTCCTGTAGTCCATACGGTGAAGCTCTCAGTGTGGAGTGATTGGAGAGGAATAGTGATGTTACAAGAGGAAATAGTTTGAGAGTTGCCGGCAAATTTGGTGTGGAGCTGCTGTCGGGGTCATGGGATAGGAGGTGCTTGCAAAGAAAAAATCACAAGCTGCTTCTGTATATCCTGCTAATAAATTGCACTACTTTTGAAGTATGCCAGTGGTGAAAGAAGCAGACATTTATAGTAGTGTCAAGTTTCTCGAGTGCTTTTGCACCTGCATACACCTGGACAAGTGTGGAATGTTACATCATATGTAATGTCCAGGTAATGGAGAAGCTTTGGGAAGTCAGAGGAAGAGCTACCTGTCAAGTCTGTGTCCTGTTCTTGCATCTATGTGGCAGGTCTCACTGAGTTTCACATCACCTATAAGCTTCTCGTATATTTATGCTGCAAGATTCAGTAACAGTAATGCCCCAGTCCCACTTAGGAAACCTGAACGGAAACCTCTGGAGAATTTGCGCCCCACCCAAGGTTTCCGTGCGGTTCCCGGCGGTTCCCGGAGGTTTTTGTCAGTCTTCCTACCTGCTTCCACCACCTGCAACCTCCGGCAACCATCTGCAACCTCCGGGAACCGCACGGAAACCTTGGGTGGGGCGCAAAGTCTCCAGAGGTTTCAGTTCAGGTTTCCTAAGTGGGACAGGGGCATTACATCACTGAATGTCAAGCAAAGCTGGATTAGTTCTGTTAGAGATAGTCATTCGTTAGCACTTGTATGGTGTGAACATTACTTGCCATTGTTCTGTCCAAGGCTAGGTTATGCATGTCTTGCTGCATGCTAACATGGATTACCTTGTTATATGAGAAATTGTTCATGGAACCGCTCAACAACAAGCCAACCACTGCTAACAACAGAATGGAAAGCAAGTCGTTGATGAAGCAGTTGTAAAGCTGTGATGCTACCCTGAAGAACTCTTGTAGTGAAATCCTGGAGCTGAAATGATTGCCCTTCAACAGCCAAAATCATTTATTTGCACTGGACGAAATAGTTGGCACAAAAGGGTGTTCCTACACCTGTAATATCTTTTGTTTTACTTGAACGCAATGCTGCCAAACTTGAATGCAGAGGACAGCCACTCACTCCTCATCTCTTGATGTTAGCTCTTTTGTTTATTTTTAAACTGAACTGTGATAAAGTATGGAGCGCTGTGGTCCAGCTGGAACTCAAACTCAACATTGTCAATGCCAAGTTAATAACACTGAAGCCATTCATTCCATCACTCCATTGATATTTGAAACTATGTAAATAAGGATGTCAATTGGCTGTGTTGGATTTACAATTTTGTTAACACACTTTTTTTAGTAGGTTTAGCTATGAAGTCTGTATTAAAAATGCTTTGGGAACATTGTTGGAGCCCAAAACTTTAAAACTGGGAAGTTGTTGGGATGACAGAGTTGGCCTTGACCATTGATATCTCATGCAGTGAGAAAAACTGGTCAAATACTTGATCTGAATAATTTATATTCAGATTTCAGGCCAAGGTTTTTTTAACATTTGTTGGTACTTTCATGACATGTTACAGACTGAATCTGTCAGTGATGGCTTTGCCACATCACACTTGGAACCGGAGTGGTTCTATCAGGAGGAAGCAATGGAATATCAAAACACTCACCACCTGGCAAAAGATGGTCAATAACATTTCAGCTGAAGCTTTCGTGCTGATATTCGGTGTTGTGCCATTAGTAATGACGAGGACATTTATTTGCCTACTATCGTCACAGATGAATATGGCAGAAATGGAGAGTTTTGGTCCAAACTATTGATCATAGGTGTGTTTGGTTCAATTTAAATATGTATTTTAGCTGCAGCAGGTTGTCAATCATATTCAGGAGCTTCTGGTACGTAAGGTTGAAGCAAGGTTGGCCATCTGCATTGATAATGAAGGAAGAATGAGGGATATGCTGAGACATAGCATTGAGTAATACAATTTTATTGCTGTGTCATAACACCACACAGATGTGTTAAGTTGTTTTGAGCTGCTTGTCCTGTGTTTAATCTATCTACTTACTATGTGACAGCATTACACTGATGACTTTACTCAGTATGGTCATAGAACTTGGTCCACACAAGGTGGCTAAACAACATGTCAAACACAGATGGATCTGTGGCTGGTAGGTTGTGTTTAGATTTCAAGCCAAGGTTTTTTGCATTTGTTGGTACTTTAATTACATGTCACAAACTGAACCTGTCAGTGATGGTTTCACTACACCACAGTTGGAAACGGACACGCACAGGCTACGCTCTGTGTATTTGTTATTTGTCCTTGGTGTTTAAAATCAGCTGTAGTATTATGTGCCGTAGCTAGCAAGAAATGTCATTGCCCCATTACTGGGGGTTCTCAAAGTAAATTTTGATACCTTTTGGGGCCACTCCTTTCCAACTACTATCTACTTAGTGAATCAGTTTTGTCTTTGATCAGACTGTGCCCAGGATGGTGATGGGAGAGACTGATAATCTGTCTCCTGGGTATGATTCTATATGACTATGTTACAATAGTTGATAGGAAAGAACTGCAGATGCTGGTTTAAATCAAAGGTAGACACAAAATGCTGAGTAACTCAGCGGGACAGGCAGCATCTCTGGTGAGAAGGAATGGGTGACGTTTTGGGTCGAGACCCTTCTTCAGACCAGAGATGCTGCCTGTCCCGCTAAGTTACTCCCAGCATTTTGTGTCAACCTTACAATTGTTGATTTTTGCCACAAGTCTTCATGTGTCAGAACAAATCACATTATAGGGTCAAATGCACTAATGTGTAGGAATAAATCCTACATCAGTATGTCCTCAGTTATATGCCTTCATTTTGATGCTTCAGTTGTAGCCAAATTGCCAGACCAGGTTTTTCCTTCTTGAATCTTGAATTAGCAAATTTGCAGGTGACACAAAGCTGGGTGGCAGTGTGAACTGTGAGGAGGATGCTATGAGAATGCAGGGTGACTTGGACAGGTTGGGTGAGTGGGCAGATGCAAGGCAGATGCAGTTTAATGTGGATAAATGTGAGGTTATCCACTTTGGTAGCAAAAACAAGAAGGCAGATTATTATCTAAATGGTGTCAAGTTGGGATAAGAGGAAGTACAATGGGATCTGGGGGTCCTTTTTCACCAGTCAATGAAAGTAAGCATGCTGGTACAGCAGGCAGTAAAGAAAGCGAATGGCATGTTGGCCTTCATAACAAGAGGAGTTGAGTATAGGAGCAAATATGTCCTTCTGCAGTTGTACAGGGCCCTAGTGAGACCACACCTGGAGTATTGTGTGCAGTTTTGATCCCCTAATTTGAGGAAGGACATTCTTGCTATTGAGGTAGTGCAGCGTAGGTTAACAAGGTTAATTCCCGGGATAGCGGGACTGCCATATGCTGAGAGAATGGAGAGGCTGGGCTTGTATACTCTGGAATTTAGAAGGATAAGAGGGGATCTTATTGAAACATATAAGATTATAAAAGGTTTGGACACACTAAAGGCAGGAAACATGTTCCCGATGTTGGGGGAGACCAGAACCAGGGGCCACAGTTTAAGAATAAGGGGATTTAGAACCAAGATGAGGAAACACTTTTTCACACAGAGTTGTGAGGCTGTGGAATTCTCTGCCTCAGAGGGCGGTGGAGGCAGGTTCTCTGGATACTTTCAAGAGAGAGCTAGATAGGGCTCTTAAAGATAACGGAGTCAGGGGATATGGGGAGAAGGCAGGAACGGGATCCTGATTGGGGATGATCAGCCATGATCACATTGAATGGCGGTGCTGGCTCGAAGGGCCGAATGGTCTACTCCTGCACCTATTGTATATTGAATGATATTACAATTTGACACATCAGGGAGATTTCCTATGAGTGAACTACAATGATGCGGAATAAGGCCCGACGAGGGAAGGATGGCCAGCTTCTTTCCTTAAAGGATGTTAGTGAACCAACTGGATTTATGCTTCATGATCATTTCTAATGATAACATCTTTTTATACTAAATTTGCAATTTAATCATAAAAGTGAATTCAAATAAAAAAGTTATGGAGGGAGTAAACTCACTGGATTTTACTCGGGTTCTGCGAGATCACTGGCCAATAACTGTATTCGTACATTTGAAAGGCCAAAACAAAAGTTCTGTGACCCCCCATTAAATCACTCTTGCTTAAAGCAATATAGTCATGAAGTAGGTAGGAAGGGAAAGGTAATGCGGAAATGCACATTGCTATGATAATCTACACAAATCTTAACAGTGAAACAAACTAACACCATTATTTCATTGTTTTCATCGTGTGAATTATCTAGAAATAAGAAAAACTTTACTGCACAAGAGATTTCTGTTAATCCATGGATTAATATTTTTTTAAACTTCTCAAAGTAAAATATATTCAATTATTGATATGGATTAATAATTCTAGATGGAATAATGTTCTCAATAGTAATACAGCAGGATACCAACAAGAGTTCAATAGTAATTCAGTTTATTCCAATCAATGTTACTGGTTGAAAACAATATACTTTTCCATCAAATAATAATGTGGGAAATATATTTACTGCCTTGTGCTTACATTTCAGAAAATCATGTTTGATTTTCTGAACAAATAATAGAGGGCAGCATTTAGAATAATCATATGCCAATTTTGTGGTGGACCTTTCAATGCACAGTGAAGGCACAATCCAATTTCAATCCAAAATATGCTAGATAGATATAATTTATTTATTTCTCTAGAGAGATCTACAGTAAAGTTGTACTGTGAGTTATAGTTGGGCCATGGAGCTTTAACTAAATTCCATTGTCTCTCTAGTAAAATGTAAGAAAGTACGATTGAAAATAATTTTATAATCAATGGAGAGCGTGCATTCTCAAATAGGTGTGACATTTTAATCTCACTTTATGGACTGATTAGACCTGTGAAGTTTCATTCAAGTGGATGAGTTCAGTCTCACACATTCATTCAAATTTTAATCAAGCAAAGTGAATATTGAAGAACTGTCCCAAGCCGAAAAGTTACTTTAATCCATGTTCTCCAGAGATGCTGCCTGACCTGCTGTGTTATTTCGGCACTCTGTGTCTTTTTTTGTACAAGAAAGGCTAGGCTTGATCAATTTTTGACGTTTTAAGAATTGTCTTGGTGCACAACAAGCACAGAAGGCAGAAATAATGGAACTTATAACAACTAAATGAGGACTATTTTTAATATGGAATAAAATATGACTTTATTCATAACTGAGATACCAAATGAACACCATACAAACTTTACTAGACACAAATGAATACTCATGCAGACATGCATTTATAGCTGCAATAACTACAATAACCGTATGGACTTTCTAATACTTTACTTTAAATACCAACTACACTTCCTTGTTACTGCCAACTTAGTTCATTTCAGCAGTATTTCATTTCAATAGCCTGGGGATATAGGTAATGGAACATTACTCACTGTTATAGCCAGATTTCTTCTGCATGGCTGTTACAGGGCAATCTTTATGAGCCAGAAGTAGCTGCTTCAGCTGAGACACTTCATTTCTCAGCAGGGTGACTTCATTCTTAGGAACAAAGGAAAACTTTAACAAAAAGCATCAGCACTACCTCAGGCATCACAAGAGGGAGCAAGATTTGAATATTCTTGCATTATGTAAATGGTTACACTGCCTCATTCAACTGCAGCACTACTCTAAGCAGGTTTGCTGCCTAATTCAGATTAGTGATACTAGTTCTAAATTGGACACTAAATGTTTTGTCTGCACAAATCCATAACAAAGTCAATCCATTCTTAATTTTATTATATTCCCTGAAGTTAGCTGTATCACCAAAATCCCACCCATGTTTATCTAAAGACAATGATTCAGGAGGATTTGAAACAGTCTTAAAGGTCCATTATGAAAAGCGCAGTATTTAAAAAAAACACATCTTTACAATGTTGTTCTGCACATCTAATAAACTACTATGTAAACAACAGTAATCAAAGGAAAATAATTATACAATATTTGATTTTGGCCTAAATTCAGTTACTGTTCACTGAGAAATTTTGCTGAGCAGAGAATTGTTGCTCACTGTTGGAACTGATGGTGTTGCTTCACAATTTAACTGAAATTGAAATTAAAATTTTAGGTTTAAAAAATAACTGCAGCACAATCTTTATATAGAAATATTAATACAATGAATTAGTTAACAAATTTTAGAAAAGTTGACTTCCCAAAATGCTACCCAAATTTTATTTAGTGGTCTAGCTTTTAGGTTTTGCGAACATTAATGGGAATTGGGATTCTTTTTAAAAACAGATTTTAATGCAATGTTCTACATTGTTGCTACACGTTTGTCCTATTCTCAACTACTGTAGTGAATATTTGTACAGCGGGGTGAGTCGAGAGAAATTGTACTGTGAGTGTGCTTGAAAGCTCTACATTTGTTTGCTCAACTGCACTCAGTATGAAAATTACTAGCCTTTGTAAAATGGTTAAAAGGCAAGATTTTTTTCTAATATGGAGAGGGAATGATGATTCAAATAGAATCAAAAACTAAAAGACAGTGGCTGTCATTTGCATTTATACTGGTACATAAGAAAACACAAAGCCAAGAACATGTTCAAGCAAAAGTACAGTGTGAACAAATAGGTGGAATAACAAATTCAAATAATGCCAAAGATTCGATAACAAACATTAGATATTGTACAAGATTAAAGATAATCACAGCTTCAAACTAATATGAATCCTTGATTTGCAACTAAAATATAAAATGGATGTAAACAAAAACCAGAGATTTTTTATCAAATCATGTCTCCTACTGTCCCTATCGTACAGATTGATAAAACCTAAACAGCCGGGCAACAAAAAACATTTAGTGCTTCATTGTAACACTGTCCAAAGACACCCCTACAATACTTATTAGATGTACAGTTGGGATAATGTAAAAGCAATAATACTTAATTATAACCTACTGCACCGATCATCTGTGCTTGAATGTCAGCTGAGGAATTATAAAAAGAACCTCAAGATTGATTAATGGGTTCATTCAAAGCACAGTTTAATTATTTTTTTGACATTCAATTTTCAGTAAAAGACATAATGGGTGGCATGCTTAACGGCTTTGCTTCTGGCTAAGATACAAAGGAGAACTGAGAAGTTAATGCATTTTCCAAAATCCATCAATATCAGTTCAAGTGGAGCCTACAAGTCTCCACATAAAGAGAGAGCACACCAAATAATTTGTTCAAGATTTGAAGTAATATCATACCATTATTAAGGCTTGTATCACTTCTCTGTTTAACAAATTGGATTTTCAAAGCAACACACAAGTAGCTAAGTGTAGTAAAAATAAATCCACAGTATAAATTCTATAGTATTCTAGTTACCTAGTTAATTCCGACAATGGAACTATATTTTAGGACCTACCTGTAGTAGTACGTTTGTTGAATTGAGATCTTCTGCTTTCTTTTCAAGAGACTGTACCCACACCTTTCTCTTCTGTCTGCACCTTGAAGCAGCTGCTCGGTTACGCTCTAAAAATTTCCTTCTCTTCTCGTCTGGGTTTTCATTCATTGCTCGCCGCCTTCTACCACCACTGCTCTGAATCTGATGTGTAGGCTGGACTGGGGAGCCCTGCAATGAAAGCACCATTCAAATCAGCTTATTGTAAACTCAACGTTCTTGAAAATCAAATCTCTTTGAACAAATATGTTCCAACTTTTTTGCTCTTATTATTTTATTGAGAAAATACTTCTCAACATTAATTTCCTGCTGAGCCTGCAGGCAAAACATTAATGGGCATCAAAATTATAAGAACATGCAGTTTGAAACGTGGAGAGAAAACTGGGACTGCTGAATATTATAAATCTGAAAAAAATAGATTTTTCATTTTTCTTTCCTCCTGGAGTTATGTTGTAGTTATAGCATTTTCTTAATTTATTCCACTGCTTGTAATGTAAAAATTATCCCAATGAAGTAACAATTATAAATCTGTTCATAAATAAGAAATATTAACACAAGCAACAATATCACCTAGGTTCGTCTAATGGCTAAATTGGTAACTTCATGTGGAATTGAGGCATAAAGATCCAATAAAGTTCCCAGGATAAAATGAACATTTTAAATTTTGAAAATGTCCATAGAAAGCATAGATTAAAAAATATATATTTGAGACAGTTAACATATTTAACAAGTTGTCATCAATTTGATTCCAGATTGGTGCAGCGTTATGATTTTATATGAATGCACAGTAAAAGTATTTTGTCTCAGTATTGCTGACTCAAAATGAAAATGGGTGAAAATGTGTCGGGTTCCTGCTTCTAAGATCATTGCCAGTAACCCTGGTGGAAAATGTACCAATGTAATAATGGATGTTGGGATGAGAAAGGACCAATCTGCCTGGAATGCTTTAAGTACTCAGCCCACTGGTAATTACAGTTGGACCAAAGTTAAGGGCCTGCCCCACTTGGACGACCTAATCCACGAGTTTAGAAGACCCTAGACGAGTTGAAAAAAATGCCAAGGTCATGTTACAGAGAAAGGTTGAACAAGTTAGGGCTTTATTCTTTGGAGCGCAGAAGGTTAAGGGGGGACTTGATAGAGGTTTTTAAAATGATGAGAGGGATAGACAGAGTTGACGTGGAAAAGCTTTTCCCACTGAGAGTAGGGAAGATTCAAACAAGGGGACATGACTTGAGAATTAAGGGACTGAAGTTTAGGGGTAACATGAGGGGGAACTTCTTTACTCAGAGAGTGGTAGCTGTGTGGAATGAGCTTCCAGTGAAGGTGGTGGAGGCAGGTTCGTTTTTATCATTTAAAAATAAATTGGATAGTTATATGGATGGGAAAGGAATGGAGGGTTATGGTCTGAGCGCAGGTATATGGGACTAGGGGAGATTATGTGTTCGGCACGGACTAGAGGGGTCGAGATGGCCTGTTTCCGTGCTGTAATTGTTATATGGTTATATGGTTATATGGTGTTGACTCGCCAAAGTAAAATACCTCCTACGTCCTCCTACGACTATGCCTACGACCTCCTATGACTATGTCTACTACCTCCTACGACTATATCTACGACCTCCTACGACTATGTCTACGACCTCCTACGACCCCCCCTTCGACCTCAGTCTTCCACACCTAAGACCAACTACGACTAGCTACGAGTGGAAAATGATCACATGATAAAATGATGTCATGTTTGCATTTTTTTCTCGGGCCAGTTACCGACTACGACTACCTACCACAATCTACGACTAACATCACGACCTACTACGACCTACCTACGAGTAAAAAGTGTCAATTTTTCCCATGCCGACCTTTTTTTTAAACTCGTGGACATTTTTTATCAGGCTGGAAAAGACGCCACAACCTACTTGAGGCCACGAGTACACGGAGACCACTCACGAGCATGAGGAAGAGTTACGAAGACCTCCTATGACCTCGTGGCGACCATGCTGCGAGTATGAGTCAAGGGCAAACTCGGCAGAGGTCGCCAATTAGGTTGTGAAAGTGGGACGGGGCTTTAGGCAGTTCAATAAGAGTTCCTGTCATTGCTAGTAGTTTACACAGCAGGAATGATGATAGATAACTGAAAATCTGCAAACAGATTTTCTGATATGGTGTCCATCACAATACTCATCATTAATTCTGATCTCCAGTGTCAACTGTTCCATGTTTACCCAAATCTGTGCCTAACATGTTTCTTACCTCTCACAAATGATGAACACTTATATATTTATACTTAATAATCCAGAGAAACGTTGATAAGACTCAGATGCCAGGGGACAATTTAAATACTTGTTTTGTAAGCCAGCTATATAACGTGAAACCAGCATTACATAAGTTTTGCCTTGGGGGACATAGTGATACCCATAGTATATCCAAACCCCAACATAACAAGTTGTATTATATCAAAGTTAGAATCAAAAAGTCAGACAGCATGGAAACTGGCCCATCAGCCCAACTTGCCCATGGCCACCAAGATGGCCCATCTAAGCTGGCTTCCATTTGCCATATTGTATTATATCAACACAACAAATGCAATCACGAAAACGACTTGCCTCGATTTTCTAAGATGTTAAGAGAGATATGTCCCTGAATATTCAAACAGATGTATTGTTGAAAGTATCTTGACCGGTTGCATCATGGGCTGGTATGGCAATTCCACTCCACAGGAATGCAAGAGGCTGCAGAGTGGTGGAGTCAGCCTGACCCAGCACAGGAACAGTCCTCCCCTCTATCAAGAGCATCTACATCAGGCGCTGCCTCAAGAAGGTGGCATCTGCCATCCAGGCCAGGCCCTCTTCTCACTCCCACTATCAGGCAGAATGTACAGAAGCCTGACGTTCCACACTACCAGGTTCAGGAACAGCTATTTTCCCACACTATCAGGTTCTTGAACAACCAACACAACCGTAGCCCTATCTCGGCAACAGAACACTATGACCCACCTCTTGCACTACTATGAACTTGTTTTTTTTCTTAATTATGTTTTTGCACTAATGCCTTGTTTGCTTTTGCACAGCTTTCTTTCAGAATTTTATATGTGATTTATATATAATTTTGTTTTTTGTATGTCAATGCACCTTAGATGATGCTGCGAGTAAGATTTACATTGCACCTGTGCCGTGTTGCACTCATGCATATGACGATAAAGTTAAATTTGAAGTTGAATTTGAAGTTACGCTGTATTTAAACAAATGTAATATACATCATTTTATCACAATAATTAATTTGCTTCTATTTTTCAATCTCCTTCATTTGCACTAATTGGCATTCTGCTGTGTATTAGAGTGTAATCACAAGGAACGGAAAAAATGACAACAATTTATATTTCTCAATAGTCCTGCTGATTCTTGATATATAACTGGCCACAAAATGATTCCCTTCGAAATACCCTGTATGTTTAATAGTTACTTTTTGCATAATGATATACAAGGTAAATAAATGTGACAATTTTAAGTTAATTTTATTTCTCCCATCAAAAAATGACCAAAAGTGTAAAAGGGAACAGTTTAAATGCTATTTAAGTGAAAAAATATCTGTTCTACGATACAGGTTTTAATTTGATACATATAAGCAAAAATACAGCATAAAATTTAAGAAGAATAAAGGGGCAGAGAGTACAGAAGCTCAGAAACACTAATCCAAGACAGTGGGAAGTTGCTAAAATAAAGCCATGCAGAAAAGAATTTAAAATTGTTCAATGAGATGTCGGTGTAAAAGCATAAAGGGGCTGTCCCACTTAGGCGATTTTTCAGCGGACTGCCAGCGACTGTCAAGTTCGCGGCACTCGCCTGAAAAACTGGGAACTGGAACGGCGACTGTCAGAGTGGAACACACACACACACACATCGCAAAGGCGGGGGCCAGGGAAAGTGGGGGGAGCACTGTCTGAAATTCACACGATGCAAAGCCAAGGTGATGCAGACGCACACCGCGATGAACAGGAAGGTTAAGATAGCTAGCACAGAGTACGGTAAGTCCTTTAAAAGAGGGGGGGGGGTGAAGGGAGAAGGGGGGAGAAGGGGGGGGGGGGGGAGAAGGAGAGGAAACACTTTTAAGAAGCCAGACAACTTTTAATAAGCCAGAGATACACAGCTGTGAAGTTTAGCGGGCATTTAATATTACCGGTCGGTATCCTTTGTTCTGAAAACTCGTGCTTACGTTTTTTTCCCCCAATGAGCCAATGAAAATGACCGGTCAGCAAAGCCAATTAACTAAAAGTACCTACGACTACCTCGACTACCCATAACTACATGGCGACCCCACTACAACTGCACCTACGACTACAGAATTATCGATTTTCTCCATGGCGACCAATTTTTGGTCGCAGAAATGTTTTCAACATGTTGAAAAATTTGCGACGACCATACTGAGGCCACGACTAGTTCCCAGAATGCGGGAACCACTCGCGACCATGAAGGAGACTCACCAGAGACCATCAGCGAACATGTGTCGACCATGTGGCGAGCGCAGATCCCGCACTCGCCTAAAAAGTCGCCTAAGTGGGACAGGCCCTTAAAGATACCACTAAACCTGCAGAGGTTATTGATATAAAGTATTAAAAAGATTACTCTAAGAGTAGAAATATTAGGATCCAAAAGGGATCATCTTGTGGGTGATCAAAATGATCATCCACAAGATGATGGATGTGTGGATGTCCACAGTATAAAACAATTATGATTTGACTTCAATGAGAAAAAAAACAAGTGAACCCTCTTATCTAAGAGTCATTTATTTATTACAGAGTCGTAGAGCCATACAGCATGGAAACATGCCCTTTGGCCC
Source organism: Amblyraja radiata (assembly GCF_010909765.2). Taxonomy (NCBI): domain Eukaryota; kingdom Metazoa; phylum Chordata; class Chondrichthyes; order Rajiformes; family Rajidae; genus Amblyraja; species Amblyraja radiata. The sequence continues at coordinate 26,173,989 of NC_045962.1, read as the reverse complement.
AACCAGTCCATGCTGACCAAAATGCTCCAACTATGCTAGTCCCACTTTTGGCCCATATCCCGCTAAACCTTTCCAATCCTACACCAAGCCCAGTGTCTTTTAAATGTCATAGTACCAGCTCATTCTATATATCCACCATTCTATGTGTGCAAAAAATTGCCCCTCATGTTCCTATTAAATCTTTCCCCTCTATGTCCTCTTGTTCTTGATTTCCCTACGCTGGGTGAAAGACTGTGCATTCAAACAACTATACCCCTCATGATCTTATACAGTTATGTTTTACTTCCGATCACCACCACCAAAAATGCTATCCTTCTGATAAACCTTTGCAACTGGCCAATTTCATCAATTTTTTTCTCCATAAAACCAAAACCTGTCTTCATCAGTCACCAATTCCCTCATTGCTACGCACTCGGAAACCATAGGAGTAAGAAGCAATATTGTTCTCAGCCTCATGAGTGTGGTGAATTGACATGAGCAGGAGAACAAACTTCAAAACCTCAGGGACAAGCTCATTCAGTTGATGACACCATTCACACATGTTCTTGTCTTGGTGACACAGGATATGCAATTGACCGAGCATGTTCTGCCATGTGTCTTTATCAGACAACAAATAACAAGTAGCAGTGATCAATTTATCTCAATCAGTTCTTTCCTTCTGCTCACATCATATCTTAGCATAAGCACAATTGGTTGAATAGCCTCCTTGGGTGTTTTAACATATCCTAATTAAGCTGTTATAAAATATTATGCCTGTTGTACAAGGAAGGTTATAAAATTTAATATGATTCTAGGAATGTAAACTTAAGTTATGAGGAAAAGCAAGAGAAAATGTGATTCTTCTTACCCAAAGGTTAAGGGGAGACAAAGAAGGCATCCATTATAATGGCTTTGTAAGAGAATGGGGAAGTGAATCAGGGCTGATGTATATAAAAGCAAGTTGATTAATGGTACAGTAAACAGATGTCAAGATACTGTTGTTTTAAAAAAGAGATTTTCATAAAAATGGTTTTGAGCGATAGACCATCCCATCAGGTATTGTGCTGGAAGCAAAATCCAGAATAGCTTTTTAAAAGAATCGGAAAAAGAAAAAAATGAATGGAGAAAAGGCAATGATTTTAAATAGATTAAAGTGATTACACTCTCAGAAAATCGCAGGTAGATTGAGCAAATAACCACTTTTTCTGCCTCAAAATAACCTATTTCTTCGCACTCAATGCCTTTTATCTTGGTACATTTATTAATTTACCAGGTAAAAAGGATTTAATCTTTACTAGATATAGGCACATATTTTAATGTGGCATATATACCATAATAAAAACTCTAGGCACAACTCACTTCTCATGTACTCACTTCTCATCTTTCCATATCCACATTCTCCCACCCCACCCAAACCTATCATCCATGGAAAAAACACAGCTGCTTACGTCAATGCAAAATGGTGCCTAGAATGTTGAGAAGTGTCGGAGAGGGGGCACGGTGGCGCAGAGGTAGAGTTGGTGCCTAACAGCGCTAGACGTCCAGGTTCAATCCTGACTATGGGCACTTGTCTGTACGGAGTTTGTACGTTCTCCCTGTATATCTATACGTTCTCCCTGTGACCTGCTTGGGTATTTTTCGGGATCTCTGGTTTCCTCCCACACTCCTAAGACATACAGGTTTGTAGGTTAACTGGTTTGCTATAATTATAATTTGGATAGTGCCAGTGTGTGGGGGTGGCTGGTCGATGCGGACTTGGTGGGCCGGTGGGCCTGTTTCCGCGCTGTATCTCTAAAGTAAACTAAACTAAGAGGCACTAGCAGCTGCTTTGACCACAACCTTTCAAAATATCTTTGGATACTGATGTCAAGTGTCAAAGGAGTTGTGAGATTGGCCAATGTACCAAAAAATGGAACAATTAAATTCTTACCTGCAGTAGCTCAACAGGTCTGTTAATACAGTACTCATGGATAACATAATAAACAAAAATCAATAAATTAAAAACCTCAGTATTAGTGCAAATAAGCCTGAAGTCGTTAGTGCAAGCAAGGCAGTTCATAGTTCAAAGTTTAATTGGTGTTTGTAGTGCTCAAGAGTCAAATGGTTGCTGGGAAGTAGCTATTCATAAACCTGGAGGTCATAGTTTTCAAACTCCTATACCTTCCTCCCGATAGCAGGAGGGAAATAAAAGCATCGCCTCTGTGTTGTGGGTGCAGAAAGACAAGAAGGTTACAAATATATAATAGGGTTTTAAAGAATGAACATGGATAAATGAAGTAACTTTAATCAGGCGAATATTTGTATTGGCTGAACCTTCAGAGTCTATTGTATGGGTGAAACATATTCTCAAAATTATATGGGTCATTGAATTAGCATGCATTTGTAAAAGGCACACTTAATTTGACAAATATATTGAGAGATGTTTGAAAGAAGAATGTTATGGCTATGCATTCTTTCAAGTTTCTTTAAAAGGATACGAAAATGAAAATCCGTGCATGTATTGGAAGTTAGAAATCGAAATGACACTCAGTGCAGCAGTAAACCGATGTCCTTTGGAATGGACAGTAATGAACCTCCCATATAGTTAATCTCCTGTAGTGATGCACGTAGGGAGAGATGATGAAATGTAGTGTTCAGGTAAAGTGACATTAGAAGCCAAAGGATAAATGGAGTAGAACATCAGATGTAATTTAGATTCCAGTTGTAGTATTTCCATTATAAATGTGGACAACAGAACTTGCTGATGCACTAGAAATTCTCCTCAAACTTGACATGATGTTTTGGTTTGATTGGGTAGGTGGACTGCGGTGACAAGGGTTGGGGAAAGAGTTGATAGGGGGAAGTAATTATAGCGTGACAAATTGACATTGATCCACCTTTAACAGAAATTGCAGACGAAAAATACCATTTCCAGACTAGTACTGGGTATAATGACATTTGCAAATGCTACCACTGTTACAAGTGTGATTAACTGAAGACTTTAGTGAGTTCAAGAAAATGTAGACAATGGATTGGGAAGATTAATGCCAGATAAAATTTAGTTGCTGAGCATCTTTGCCTGCTGAGTAGCAAAACTGGCAGTAGTGAAATGACCACCAGTTATAGATGTGTCAGATTTTCTTTGCTAATTCTTTACTCTGTTTTTAATCTGAAATCTCTATTTAAAATGATCCTGGCAGAATTGAAAGTTATATCTGAAATTCAATGGGAAGAAATCGGGGATACTTTTCAGAGGAACTGTATAGACAGCACACACACACACACTCTCAACATTTTTGTTATCTATTATGGTGTTTATAGAGTGCTATGTTTGCATATCTGTTGTGCTGCTGCAAGTAATATGTAAAAAACTATCATGATAACCATATTCACATCAAATATGAAGACAGCATGTTTAGAGCAATATTTTTCGATTGACAAAAAATGCATCCAGTTGGTTCTTTCTCATAGTCCTACATACCACTGGTTGAGTAGTCGACGTTGCAGCCTGCTGAAGTGACTGTACATGACTTTCCTTTGTCTGGATCCTCACGGTTCCACTTGTTTGGCCCATGGCATTGTTACCATTAGTAACCTGAGGAAGCTGTTGTGTTAAAGCTGCCTTCAGTCGCTGCAAAAAAACAAACCAAACCAGCAGTTTCACTGGTATACCAAAATATATCAGTTAAGACTCGAGGATATCCAAATACAGAACTCTGTATCTGTAGATACACTGGGCAGACTCCTTAAATATAAACTGAAAGTACAAACTGTTTTAAGTTCCTCGTATAGCGTTACAATTTTTTTTGTAATAGTATGGAGTGTCTGCAAACTGAAACGTGCTGTTTTATGATTTACTTAAAACAGAAATTGAAAAATGTACATGCATTGGACAAAGTACCAAATCATCAGTCAAGCTGGTCAATTATTGGTGTTCTATTAAAATTAATTTAGGTACTGTGTAACTGGGTAGTGAGGGTTGGATTGCTCATCTCTTCTCTCTCATCCCAAACTAGCATTGACAGTAGTCATAAAGCAGATGCAGCCAGACACGCCTACTCCATTTGGATGAAGATGACTTCCATCGTGACAAATTTCATCAGAAATGGTTTGGGAAAAATGGGAACACGTAGTCAATTTGGCACCTTCAGTTTGTTCTATCATTCAATGAAATCATGGCTGATATATGACCTAATGTGATTTTATCTCCATATCTTAACAAACGTAGGTGATTAACGTTACCAAATTTGAAAATTAAAAATATGAAACAATTACATCATTAGCTGAAGAGTTTCATTCTTCTATCATGCATTGTACACGTTTCCAATTTCTCATCCTGAAAGGCCTCTATATTTTTAGACCACATACCCAGTCCTATGTTTCTCAATGTGGAAATAATCTCCCTCACCCCTCTTTATTCTCATTAAAAACATTAACACTTTGATCAATTATCCCATAGACTTTTAAACTACATGGCATACAGCCTAGTTTGTAAGTTAACTACTGATGTTACAATGACTTATGGACACATCTACATATAAACAAGCTTCCAGAATATTGAATTCTGACATACTGAATGTACAAATGCTAATTCCTAACATAACTGTTGGAGAGCATTAAGCAACTGGACAGGCTTGATGCAGCAAAAATGTTCCCGATGTTGGGGGAGTCCAGAACTAGGGGTCACAGTTTAAGAATAAGGGTTAGGCCATTTAGAACTGAGATGAGGAAAAGGTTTTTCACCCAGAGAGTTGTGAATCTGTCGAATTCTCTGCCATGGAAAGCAGTGGAGGCCAATTCACTGGATATTTTCAAGAGTTAGATTTAGCTCTTGGGGCTACTGGAATTGAGGGATATGGAGAAAAAGCAGTAACGAGATACTGATTTTGGATGGCGGTGCTGGCTCGAAGGGCCGAATGGCCTACTCCTGCACCTATTTTCTATGTTTCTATGTTAAATGTCAACTGAAGCACTTCAAAACCTGGTGCAGAAATGACCATCATGCAAGGACTCTGGTGTACCATAACTTTGAATTGTTTTATTCTTGTCCTCTAGACACAGCCTTCCTCCCTTGCAGCTACCATGAGATTTTACTGATCAGTGCATGTGCAACCTTAAATCTCTACATTTTCAAGATGTTGAAACTGCATGGTTCTATTTTAGTTTCAAATGTGGTGACTTAATTACTGAATGCAGTAACATTTGTTTGCCACATATTTGCCTGTTTACATAAACGATTAAAATATAATTGCAATTAAATGCCTTTTCTTGCAGTTGACAATATCGTTTTCCTGTATGTCATTTGCATATTTGGATACAAGACTGACATGTCATCATTTATATTACTTTCAAATACAACATATTGTTGAAGTTCCAACACAAACTTGAGAATTCAAAACTCAAACCCAGCCTACATTAGCATCTATTGAATATCCAAATTCCCGATCTCCCATTTTTTTGTCAAGCAGATTCGTATGAGTCTTAACCAAATGCATTCAGTAATCCACATATATAACTCAATCCACGACTTAGTCACCTCTTCAAAAGATTAAATCAAGTTTGTCAGGCACAAGTACTACTTAGAAATTCAGACGTTTTCAGAAGTTCAGTCAATCTATCGGCGGCATGGTGGTGCAGCGGTAGAGTTGCTGCCTTACAGTGCCAGAGACCCGGATTCGATCCTGAATACGGGTGCTTTTCTGTAAAGTTTGTACGTTCTTCCCGTGACCTGCGTGGGTTTTCTCCGGGATCTCCGGTTTCCTCCCACACTCCAAAGACGTACAGGTTTGTAGGTTAATTGGCTTTGATGCGTTTAGGATAGCGTTAGTGTGCGGGGATCACGGGACGGCGTGGACTCGGTGAGCCGAAGGGCTCGTTTCCGCACAGTATCTCTAAACTATCCATAATTATAGATAACAGTTGGTATTGGGCAATAGTCCAAGACATTGGTCTAGTTGGTCTGTAATCCCTGGTATCCCTTTTCATATTTATTAAATAGAAGTATGTTATGTACAACATCCAGTCTTAGGCAAATACTCCCGAATCAAGGAATCTTGTGTGGAAGATAAAGGTGTTAAATTAGCTATTTATAATAATAATAACTTTATTTATAGAGCACTTTAAAAACAACCACTGTTGCAACAAAGTGCTGTACATGACTAATCATGAACAAAAAATTATTACAAGACAATAAAAACATTAAAAAAGAGTAAAAACAATAAAAAACATTAAAAACACTAAAACAGGAGCAAGGTCTAATGCAGGGTCAAAAGCCAAGGAATAGAAAAGGGTTTTAAGACTGGTTTTGAAGATGGACAGTGAGGGGGCCTGTCTGATGTGCAACGGCAGAGTGTTCCATAATGTCGGAGCAGCAACAGAGAAGGCTCTATCCCCTCTGAGCTTCCGCTTAGACCTCGGTACCTCCAGGAGCAGCTGATCAGCTGACCTGAGGCACCGGGCAGGAGCGTAGGGATGAAGCAGCTCAGAGAGGTAAGGCGGGGCGAGACCATTTAAAGATTTAAAAACAAATAAAAGAATCTTAAAATGAATTTATGCTGCATCCTTTGATTTCCCTAACAGTATAAATCTCATAAAGGACCAAAGTGACTTTTTCAGAATAATTACAGCTTTTAAAAGTTAAGAAATAATTTTCTAAATGGTTTTGGCAATTTTATTTTACCCAAATCTTTAAAAAAAACAAGATGCTGACTCTATAAGCACCTGAACAAATTGACTCTTTCTCAAATTTGAAGTCCATAAGGCAGTAAATTGGATGTATAATGGGGTAGAAAATAGAATAAAATTACCCAACCGGATCAGGTTAGTTTCCATCATTATGCATATTTAAGTTTTCTTAAGAAAGTCAAACTGTTTCCAAAAGGTTTTTGAGAATATCCATAGAGCTAATGGATATCTTTGTCTGCTAACATCTTTATTGTGAAACTCATGTTTTAATTCAATGGTTCTTTCTTATCACGTGTACCGTGAAATTATTTTTTTTGCAAACAGGTCAGTAAGATTTTACATAAGTAACCTTTTGGATGTCAATAAGATTTTTGTTTTACAGTATTCGACAATTGAACACAAAGGAGATGTAGTTTATTTTTTAAACTTGCCATATTGACCATCTACTTCCCCAAATGGCTGCATATCATGCTGTATTCATCAGAAAGAAGAATTCTAAAAGATATATCTTCATCATTCAATGGGCGGCATGGTGGCGCAGCGGTAGAATTGCTGCCTTACAGCGAATGCAGCGCCAGAGACCCGGGTTCGATCCCGACTACGGGTGCTGTCTGTACGGAGTTTGTACGTTCTCCCTGTTACTTGCGTGGGTGTTCTTCGAGACCTTCGGTTTCCTTCCACACTTCAAAGACGTACAGGTATGTAGGTTAATTGGCTTGGCAAATGTAAAAATTGTGCCTAGTGGGTGTAGGATAATGTTAATATGCAGGGATCGCTGGTCGGCGCAGACCCAGTTCCGCGCTGTATCTCTAAACTAAACTAAACATCACTGACAATGTCACTGTCTGCTAGATTCACAAGAGGTACAATTTTAGCAGAGGAAAGTAGTTGTGTTATTTTTCCCTCCAAACCAGGAATACATTACTTCAATCTTTTTGGGAATTAACTCAACCTAACCAAGAGTGATTGGTGAACATGAATGACCAAATCTATCGTCTTCAAATACTTCCATTATTTAACAAAAACCCAGCATGTAATTAACTTTATGTTCATTGTAATGTACATAAAGCATTTGTCTGCCATTTTCCTGACTTTTAAAACAATATTTAATTAGCATTTTGGTAAAGTTCCACAACAATTAGTAATTGTCATGAATTGTCTAAATATCACAATTTGGATATTCACCTTTTACACGTAATCTTTTATAAAATAATACAATCTTGCTCAATGAGTAAATTATAATTTCAATGTGCGTGAGTTGAAACGATGAGCATACATTTTAAGTGGAATACAATTCTTTAACCTGAAAATTAATTTCCAGACTTTAAAATAGAAGAATAAATATATAAAATGAAAACTTTTGCAAAATTGCTTTCAATTTATAACATTGCAGTAAATTTGATTTAAAAATAGGTACAGTTGTTTATTGCTTGTTAATAGGATTATTGATGGAATGTTTTTAAAATTACAAATCCTGAAGGAGATTTTATGCTGAATAGTTAAATTTGCATGCAAGATATTTTTAAAAGACTCTCTTCTTAGATTAAAAACTATGCCATCAAAATAAATGTAAAATTATCTTGAAAATTTCTCTCAATATTTTTCTCCAATCAATTTCAAAGGATGTTTAAATTAGTCTACACAAACAAAGGCAGCAATTTACGGTTAAAATATTAAGTTGTGTTAAATAATTTAACTTCAAACATTTAAAATACATTGTTTGTGGAAGTTGAACATTTAAATTTGAATGCAAAATGTTCTTAAGGATTTAGTTCATACGTTGAAAATCACGCGCACCAAGTAAATAAAGAATTGTCATGAATTGTCTAAATATTTAATTTAACAGGATATTAGTAAATATAAAAAATTATATTCACAGATACAATTTTATTGTTAAGCATTAACTTAGTGTAAATGTTTAAGATAAACATTTCAACTTTTAAAATAAAATGCTCCCATCCCATTACAAATGGCTGTAAAATTTGTCAAAAAGAATGTTTGGTATTATATTGGAAGTGAAAGCTTTTCAGGCACAAACTGCATGTTTCCAGCAAGGGAGCAAAGATATTAGTAAATACTCTAAGCAAAAAATATATAAATTCTACTATCAGGATATCTAGTAGTCAAACAACTGAGTAAACATTAGCAACGCTTAGCAAAAAATTCTTTAAAACTTGCTATAGAAAATGTTCCAAGTGAATATCTCAAAATTAATTGATTTGGGGAATTATTAAGAAACTAGAATGGATGACACAATGTGGTATGAGTTGTAAATCAAGTATCAGGAATAAAGTCTGCTTTATCAACTGAATTGGATTTAAGAATATAGTTAACAGGAGCAGAAAATTAACAGTGCGAGTGGGAAGAAGGAATTGAGATTTAAATGGATTAGCAACAATCTACAGAAGAAGAGTGCATGTGGGCCTCTCAAGATGAGTGCACTATTCAATAAAATCATGGCTAATCCAATCTTGATTTAAATCCTTGTTTCACACTCTCTCCCCACACCCCTTGACTTCATGTGGCTTAAATATTAATCTCTGCCTTCAATATATCCTCCTAGTTTTAGATAGCACAACAAAAAATACTTTCTCTCAGTGTACATTCTTTCAATTTCCCTCAGAACATATTGTTTCAAATATGTCTTGTTCTTCTAGATTCCTAGGAGGTTGGGCCCAATTTTTCTACTTGTGTTAATCTTTTCATCACAGGAATCAACGTAGTGAACCTCTCTGCACTGCACATACATCCTTACTTAAATATGGAATCTAAAACTGTGCATTACTCCAAGTTTGATCTCACTAATGCCCTGTAAAGTTGCATCAGAATTTTCTGACTTTTACTGTATGTTCAGTAAACTCTTTGTATACTCCTTGGAATACTAATATACTGTATATACTGTATACTCCTTGGAATACTAATCCACATTTCAGTTACCTTCCTAATTGCTTAATGCACCTGAATGTTAATCTTGAGTGTTTTTTGCACAAACCCTCAGATCCCTTTGCATGGCAACACTTTGTAGTCTCACTGGAATTTGATCCTTCATTCTTCTTTCCAAAGCAAATAACCACACATTTTCCTACATTGTACTCTAATCAACCAACTTCCTGCAGCTCAGTTATGATTTTCCCCCCAATAAATTAAAAGGAATGAAAAATGATAAATTTAAATTATTTAATGGAATACTAAAAGCTGACTTCTTTTAATTCTAAAGACTAATTATTTATTATCTATTCATATTATTAGAAAAGAAGAAATCTATAATTGAAAAGTAAAAATCTCCAATTGCTGGAAATCTGAAATTAAAAACAACACTGGAAATATTGAGCAATTCAAGCTGCATCTATGGATAGAGAAAGAAAATTATTGTTTCAAGTGAAAGCATAAAATGGCCTCTTTGGTGTTATAAAGAAATGTGCATAATATTTTAATTGCCTGATAAAATTGAGAATTAAAACATTCACTGCTAACGCTACAATATGAGCAAAGACATCACCAACGACTTGGTCTTTCTATCAACAATCAAAACCGGCAGTCAAGAACAATCATAATCTGTAATATTATGTAATGTCCATCCACATAGCACCTCTTTTAGTTTCATGAATGAGGTCATGTACATGTTTGAATTTATTGGTAAAATTCTGCACAACACATAAAACTGATTTGAACAATGAAATTGGTAAAGATCTATTCAGATGAATTGTTGACAGGTAATACAGCTATCATGCAGATGAAAATGTTTTATCAGATTCCGAATGGAACTGTGCCAATTTAGATTGTTCTTTCTACCGCAACACATTAATTTGTAAAGTCTTTGACTTTACTGCAGAGAAAGCCACTAGTTAAATTTAAAAATATAAGTTTCATCAGCAAATTGTTGTGCAAAATTGTTAAGCAGCTTTCAAAGCAGTCACTTCATGCTTTAACCTGACTGAACAGTCAATTACTTATTTTCATATATACAATATGGTTTTGTTTCCCCCACACTGAAATCCAACATCCACTCCAGCTGAAGCAGCAATCATTACATCTGATGACAGTGTTCGGTAAGCTTCGCTGCACTATAGCTGTATTAGCTGTCAACTGTTCATGTGAATAGATTTTGCCAATTTCACAGTATTCTTTAATTTCATGGATCAAAACAGATTTATATGCAACACAGGATTTCTCCACTCTGATAATATGAACAGCTAATCAAGAATTTTTTCACTAGAATAAAAGGGAATCAAAACTGAATCAGCATATAGTTTTTCATTTAACATCGGGTATAATATATAATTGGAAAGAATTTCTCCTTATGTGAAATTTACCCTGACATGCATCACAAATTGAAATTAAAAATAAAAATGATTCTGGGTTGTTCATTTCATTAATCTATAATTCTAGCCAATTTATGAAAAAAAATCATTAAACAAGAATTATTTCTCTTCTTTATGTCACTACATATTTAGTCCCCATATTGTGCTATGTGTAGAATTTCAGTATAAGTAAGCTTAAGTAAAGCTGCAACAACTTTTCTTAGCAATGGAAGAGACAATGTGGCCAGAAAATAATATTGCTAATGAATTAATATTTCAATGCGTTCAGCAATTAATAATTTCTCTGCAGTAACAACATTGGCAAAAACTGATCAATAGCAATGGCGTAAAGAATGCCAACAGTGAATATAGTACACATTTGACACTGTCCGGATTTTCTTCTGTTGATTTCATAGAAAATAGCAGGAGCAGTATGCAACGAGCAGCTGATTCATGAAAGAGCCCGTTTTGCACTACTGGTGGTGAATCATTTTACAGTAGCTTTGTTATATTGCAGGGTAAATATAATTACTCAATTAACCTTCGATTTCTAAATGCAAAAATCTAAATAATTTTGTTTAAATTCTCATTCATGTAAACTGTCGTCGATACTGTTTGATGGTCAGATTTGTAATCTTCTTACCATCCTCTGCCACCCTCATTGGCTAACCTATTCATATTTGTTCATTTGTGAAGCACAATTCCTAGAGGAACTGAAAGCTGTAAAAGGAATGCACGGATATCTCTGTGAACACCTGCTAACACTCACTGATACATTCCTGTCATACCATTGTACATTTTTGACAGCAGCAATATCATGTGCCCTCTCCCTATGGTGTATAAAAAAATCATTCTACAATTACAGATTTGAATAATGGAAAACAAAATTTATAAAAATACCATGACTTGTTCAAATTTTTATTTCCCAGTCAAATTAATTATGCAATACAATTTCCATATATTGTACAGGTCAAATATTGGTTACTTTGATGTTAGTATTTTACTGGCTCAACCAAATAAAATGCTTAAAAAATAAAATTTCATACATTGCTAAAATATAAATAAGGAGCATATATGACTATAATACACCTATAAATATATGCATGGCTAAAAAAGGTTGATTTGTTGCCATTAGTATTTAATACTGAACTTGAAATATTCACCAAGGTAGATTAGAAAGCAAAACACGAATCCTTTGGGGGACAAAATTGTTCACCTGCAATATTTTGTAAAAATTAATCCAAGACAAGTAGAAGTCAGCGTGGAAACAGCTTTAAATTTGTTATTAATTAATAATTTAAATAATTAAAATTAAACTCCATTAATGTTTGGCATGGTTATTAATAATCATTGACAAACCAAAATGTAAAATTGCAGTAATGCTTTGTTAATACTATTTAAACACAAAAATGGACTACAGAATATTTAAATTATTTTGCAATTGTATAAATATTCTTATTTCAAATTATATTTGGCTCAAGTCTAGAAAATGTACGGGAAAAATAATTTAATCACTGTTGTGCAGTCACTGATGTTATGCATTTTGTAGCCAAAAAATAATGTAAGAAAATATAATTTTTTGATGAACATAATCACACTATCCTGCTTTATTTATATCTATCTTTCATTAATAATCTACTAATTAAAAGGAATAGTAGTCACTAAATTACTAGGAAGTGAAACACATTGCATATATCTGTTTGTTAAAACATATAACTAATGATAAAGCAGGGCAAGAAAATAGTTCTTGCTTTAATTTACCTTAAAAAGCTTTGCAAATGAATATGCCACAATTTCTTGTGAAAAATAGCCTTTCTGATGATACAAACCTATGTCAATAGTATTTGCTCAGTATATAGTTCTTCTCTAAGCAGACAGCTTACAGAAAAAGATATTAAGCTTCAGAAACAATTCATGAAAAGTCAAATTCATATTTCATATCTGCCATAAAAACTCATCAGTGTAATAAACCCCCCTTCTCTTGGGTTTTATCCTACCATCTGCTGCTATATTACTTATCTTTATTTTGCAACTAATTAACAGCATAATCTTCTAAATTCAGCAAGTTAATTATCATTATTGTGGTCTTTGCAGCATCATCAGTCCTTCTGAAGCAGTCTCTCTCCACCCCCAGAGAATGTGTGTAAATGAAGCAGGTTGGGAGAGGGTCTGTTTCCTTTGAGCAGGCTCATTAGGTGTTTGCTGATGAGCTCGGCATGCAGGGAAGCAGGTCACAAGAATTCTGCTGAACATGAGGTTCCATACTGGGCTCAGTCTGCTTAATGTATGTTTTTGAACCTTTGCCAAGCTGCCCTCCGTCAGCTCTCACTAGAATGTACCCTACAGCAAACACTGTTGGCTGCCCACTGTGTGCAAAACAGAGCCTTCTAGGGAAGCAATAGCTGGTTGTAGCTGAGACAATAACAAAACTTTTCCCTTAAGGCAGCTTAACAGTCACATCTGCTAATGCTAAGTTGTCCAATAAGGAGAATCAAAAATCTACAGTTGTTATTATGTATTTACGCAATGTTAAATGTATGTACCTTAAGACACATTGTATAATTTAATAAAACAAGATTATTCCCTGTAAAGGAATCTTAGACATTAATACTATCTTGTTTGCTTTCAAAGTAAAACAGTATTTAATCCAATACTGTGATCGACAGTCACAAAGCCAGCTCTACATTGAGATTTTGACATTTGGAAAATTGCCTCAGATGAATCTTCTCTCCAGACAATCTCAACTCTGTTGAACTGCACCCTCAGTTAAACCTCTTATCAGGTTTTTGTTCTGTTTGGCAAACAGATAGATTTCAAATGTGATTATCAATATAATATTGGGTTCTACATCTAAGAAAATGAGTAATTCTTCCTTAGAATGGTCCACCCAAACTCAAGTCAAAATGGATGTATACATTTCTTTATTCCCGAGCTGGTGAACAAGCAACAGCTGCTTGTTTACTCAAAGGACTGTTGCCAGATAATCACTGCCACTTAGTTTCTTCATAACTGCTCAAAATTTACCTTGACTTTTCCCATCAGCTCTATCACATTGGTTGTTCTATTGCGAACTTAGGATGAATCATCATTTTAGGCCACACAAAAATCCCATTCCTTTGCCGGCAGTTCAATTACTTTCTATGGTTACTGTGATTAAATGGGCCATAGTATTTGCATACCCATTCAATCCTGTACTTTGATGCCAGTCTCATTCATGCCCCTGCCTCACAACTAATTACATTTCTGGGGCAACAAAGTGCATTTTCAACCCGAGTTCAGACCTTCTTTACTGGGATGATCATTCATGCCTTTACTATCTCTGGACTATTTTCCTGCCCATTCACTGATTTTCCTTGTGCAAAATCACCCTGAGATTCCTGCAACCTATGGTGTAGGATTCCTACATCCTATGTTCTCTCAGCCTTGCTACCTAACTTATATTATCTCCTAAAAATATATATATTTCTCCGTGGTGGTGGTTCTCTTGGTTGAAATGTGGGGAAGGAAGAACCAGTTCCTTTCATGGAAGTTAAAAAAAGGATTTACGGGTATTTTCAAAGTATGATGAGTCTGGGGACTTAGGTCACACATTTGATATATTTTAAAGACAAACATTGTATCCACGCGCATCATATCATCAGCGAAATCTCAAGAAACCAGTCCCATTGAGTAACCCCATAAGATACTAAATGACCCACAAATTTCCTTTACTATCGCATCAGTTTGCCTTCTCCCAGTGGTTGACATGCCAAGTAACAAGGTGCTCACAATAGGTGAATACTACTTGTTGAAGCTGAAAAAAACTTTAGCAGTGGATACCTGTGACACCTGGGTGAATGTTTGTGAGTGGAGAAATACCTGTCGTCATTGTGTTAAATTTTTTTTTCTAATGATAAACTAATCAGCAGTCATCACTGGAGAATAACCAGGGGAAGAGTAATCCCCAAACCTTTAAATCACCATATAGAGAAGGGCCAATAACTTCTGTGCACTCACAAGCAACAGCAGTATGAGGCAGTGAGGTGGAGGTGAGCTGCGAAGCACAAGCTAAGAATGGGAATACTTCACAATCAACTACATCTCTGAGGTGCAGTTATCACCAAAGAACAGTTTCATCATCTTGCTTGACTGCGGCATAAAATTCAAAATGTTCGAAAAATTCAAATTTCTATAAGCAGCTTGTTCAACGTGGGAATTAGTCACTGTGTAAAACCAATGTAAATAGTTTAGAGATGCCAGAAAAATTGTAATACAATGGTCAGAGAGAAAAATGGAAATGTAGAAAACAACAAGGTAAGACAGAAAAGAAACAATTTCAAAAAGGAAAAGAAAAATCGAGTAGCATCAAGGCTAATAAAACAGATTTGTTAACATATTGTGAGAGGAATAGAGTGGTTAAAGGCAGACAGGTGACATTCTAATAGATAACAAGATGATGGCAGAATTTTAAATGAATATTTTGTATCCATTTTCACAGTACACAAAAGGAAATAATAGTAGACTTAGAAAGAAAATTAAAAATAAATCAAGTGAGGGAACTTACCGGATTCAATATAAGTAATAAAAGGATAATGGAGAAACTAATGGAATTCAAAATAGATAAATCTCAGAGTATCAAAAGTAGATGAAGGAACTGCAGATGAATTAGTCATAATCTTTCAAAGCTCTTGATTCAGGAATTGTGCAGAAATTCCATTAGCGTTTTATTTTTAAGTAGGGTGGAATAGAAAAAAAGTAGCTTTACTCATGGCTGATGTGTTTTGTACGAATTTGGGGAAAAAGACTAGAACAGGAATTTACTGAACAAGGAGAAGCAATTTGGCTTTAAAGTACAACTCGTAGAACACAATGATGTACAGGACAAAACAAGGCCATTTACCCCATTGAGGTCAGGTCTTCGATAAAACTAAAAAATGTTTTTATCCTAATGGCCCTTTATTATTTTCTATTAAGTATTCATCCACTTACTGATGACTTTATTTCTGTTGTATGCCGTGCATTCTAGATCACAACAGATAACTACGAGAAAAATATGTTTCCTTAAGTCACTTTGTCAATCACCGTAGCTCCGTGTGTACTGATCTTTCTGTCACTAAAAAAGTATCTTATTATTTATTGTATCCAAACCATTCCTGATGCTGAACCTATTTTTAAAAATCTTACCCTTTTCATTTGTACAAAGGGTAATCCAGTTACTTTAGTCTCTCGATGAAAGTTAAGTCCTTCATCTTCGATAGTATTTTAACAATTATTTTTACATCTTCCAGTCCTTAACATTCTATTTAAAGTTTGCTTGGTATCCAGAATTTAAATTCATTCTCAAAACTTTCAAATGATGATGTGCATACCCAAGACTGGAGCAGTAATATAAACCAAAAGGAAAAGTGGGTCTAATAAAGATCCCTGCAGAGAATAACAACATAATCTTATAATCTATAAGAAACAACTGCTTCCACATGTCTTGCTTTCTCTTCCTTGGCCAATTTTTCTTTCCTTGCTGCCAAAGTCCCTTCAATCACATTAAATCCATTTTATGGTTATAAATTGATGAGAAGGGAGAGGCTGGAGAGAAAAGAAATATACTCAGAAGAAGGGTTTTGGCCGGAAACGTTGCCTATTTCCTTCGCTCCATAGATGCTGCCGCACCCGCTGAGTTTCTCCAGCACTTTTGTCTACCATGGGATATGATATGTGGGGTTCCTGAGTGATTTGTTTTAGGCCTTCTAGAATTTACAAATGTATTAATGATTTAGAAAGGGAAGACTGTCACCAGGTTAGGAGGGATGGTAACTTGTTCAAGTGGAAGCATTAAGTTACAAAAAGGACACAGAGAAACAAAATCAGTAAGTAGAGTTCAATGTGGACAAGTGCTAGGTTATCTACTTTACTACCTCAGGCAATTGAGGAAATTCAGAGTGTCTCCGAGGATCCTCCAGTGCTTCTACGCAGCGGCGGTGGAAAGCATCTTGTCCGGGAACATTACCATCTGGTTTGGGAATTGCTCTGCCAAGGACAAGAAGGCTCTGCAGAGAGTAGTGCGTTCGGCCGAAAGCACTATGGGAACTTCACTTGCCCCCCTGCAGGAACTATACATCAGGAGGTGCAACTCCAGAGCCAACAATATCATGAGAGACCCCTTCCACCCCTGCAACGGACTGTTCCAGCTGCTACGGTCAGGCAAACGCCTCCGTTGCCATGCGGTGAGAACGGAGAGGTTGAGAAGGAGTTTCTTCCCAGAGGCCATTCGGACTGTAAACGCCTATCTCACCAGGGACTAACTCTACTGAACGTTTTTCCTTCCATTATTTATTATGTAAAGGTATATGTGTGTTATGATTGTGTTTATAGTTTGTTTGGTTGTTTGTCTTTTGCACAAAAGTCCGCGAGCATTCCCACTTTCATTTCACTGCACATCTCGTATGTGTATGTGACAAATAAACTTGACTTGACTTGACTTAACTGAGAAATTTGACAGAGTTGTTCCTGCATGAGTCACCCCTGGAACTCCCACTTTATTTCTGTGTCAGGGCTGATATAATTCCTCTTTAGGAGCTGTGCAAGGAAATTGGTACTACCTTGCATCTGTGGGCACCTGCCATACATAGGCCATTCCCTGGGAAAAAAAAAATATTGGCAATTCTACAGCATTTATTTGGGAGATCAGAGGTTAGATGAGAAATGTGCCAAAAACACCTCCACCTGCACCTTAGCAACACCTCTGATCTTTCACCCCCTCCCTGAATCTCCCCCCTTTGTGCTTTGGTGCTACTTCCTGATGCTGATGTTCCCATTTAACATCTCCCCCACTTTACTTGGAATGATCACCTCCCTGCCTGATGTCTCAGGCCTCCCTCACAATCCTGCTGCATCCAGGTTTTCTTCTCTTAACGTATCGAGACTCTTTCCCCTGGTGTCTCTAGTCAGTCAAATCCCAACTAACCTATCCAGTCATTGGCGGCAAATGGAATTCTATGCACTGGAGTTGGAGTAGGAATAAAGATGGGAACTTATAATTAAAACACAAGCCAGTATCGGTCAGCGAGCAATAAAGGTGAGTGAGGCTCAGTGAAAGTTAAGAGATTCACTACTGCACCCTCAACCCAATTCGAATTAAAATGCTGATCCTACAACTTCTTGTCCCAAGCTCAAATTATCTCATATTGTCAATGTTTGGTTCTGCTCAGATAGTCTCTATCCCCTTCAATCGTCAATATCTCCCTCAAAAACCCAGACAGGATCCCTCAATTTAGGTCCAACATCCCCATACTCAGTTTGTATCACATTATTGGTTCAACCTGTAAATCCATTGCAAGTATCCAACCAATCCGACATTAAATGCACCATGTCAGGTTCTGCATTCCCATGACAGTGAAGCAACCCTTATCAAAGTCTCAAATTATATTCCATAAGGGTGTAATTCTGATTAGCAATCCTTTCTCAGCCCTTTTGGCTTATCTGTAGTTTTTGGATGTTGGTAGTTTGGTAGTTGATCACAGAACCTTCTTTAGTCTAGATCTAAAAAAAGTAATTTATTATAATACAATATTAACTGAGACGCTTTTGGTAACTGGAATTCTAGCATACAATAAGTAGAACACTTTACAAGTTTAGGACCAATTTCCCACCAGATCCTTACACTAGCAACCTGAAAATTAATGGGGAGAAAATATGGTAAAATAAAGAATATGGACTAGCAAATAATTAAAAGTGAACAATAGAAATTTCACAAACAAGAAGTTTGTGTCAATTCGTGCTGAGATTTGATCACACAGAGGACTGAGAAAAGTTGCTGATTAATAATCACACTCTTTCTGGATTTCGATCTTTTTT
The DNA here is from genome assembly GCF_010909765.2 of Amblyraja radiata. Taxonomy (NCBI): domain Eukaryota; kingdom Metazoa; phylum Chordata; class Chondrichthyes; order Rajiformes; family Rajidae; genus Amblyraja; species Amblyraja radiata. The sequence goes on along the minus strand of NC_045962.1, from coordinate 26,155,216 downwards.
AATGCACTATTGATTTTATACTCAAAATATAGAGAAAAAATATTTTACACTAATACAGATAGTATACAGATCTACAGAATCAATAGTAGATTTTTGTTTTATTTTTACCAGTTTGGCTTCTGACTGTAGAGGTTGTGGTGAAGGAGGTTCAAAGTTGTTGATGGGAGGACCTGGAATTCCAGGAATATTAGGCACCATGGTGACAGGCCTGATAATCTAATAAAAATTAGATGAAGCATTAAGCATACAAGATTCAAAAAAGCTTTAACAAACACTTGCATTTATATATTGCTTTATTGTATCAAAACATTCCAAGATACTTTGCCTTCAGAAAATATATGCCATCATATCAAAAGGACAGATTTCAGTTGCAAGTACAGTGATGGGGTGATTGAGAAGGGTTTTTTGGTGATCCATGTTGAGGAGAGGGAAATGGAGAGGCATAGAAATTTGGGGAAAACCTTAAAAAGATCTTGACCAGAATAGAGACCAATGGTTATTGGTAGTGGAATAAAAGAGTGGGATAGGATAGACGGGAAGCCACAATCACCGGAAGGAAGCCGTGTAAAAGTTATATTTGCTTACGTAGTGAGGCCATGTGGGGATCAAATACAAAATGTGAATTTTAAATGTGATGTAAATGTGCACAGGAAACCTGAAAATAACAATTGCACTGTTTAGCCAGAATCCCAATACTGATCCTAAATCTTTCCTCTTGCCTTTACATTACCATCAATGGGCAGTTAATCTAATCGTGTAATATTCTCAAACTTTCCTTGGATTTCTCTCCCCCCTCCAACTGATATCCACACAAATCTTATGAGGTTTATTCTAACTTCTCCCTTCCCCGCATTATTTCCACTTCAAATGTTTTTCAATACCGTGAGTCACTTTGTATGTGAAAGTTGTTGCTAATCTATGTCTAAAGACAATATACACATACATGGAATAGCTTTTGCTGACATACTACTAAAGTGAATTTCTGATCATGCAGGAAAACATCTCTTGGTTGCCACAACGAGGTTAACAAATGTGATAAAATAGCAGAGATTTAGATTAAAACAAGGCTTCTAATAGATTATTGTCCACTTACGGGAACAGTTGTATGAATGCGGACAGGATTTGTGATTGATGCAGGAATGGTGACGGGCATCGTCTGTCCATTAGGCAGCTGTAATAAGAGAGGAACTGAACCAGATACTGGTCTAAAAATAAAAAAAATAGAATTACTGTAACTACAGTTCTGATAAACAATGCAACAAATGTTAAAAGCATGCATTTAAATAAATAAAACTCTGCAGATAAAGCATTTCAATACTGACTGCATTTGAAAGTGGAAGCACATGTTCAATGGACTTACTCACATATTCCAGAATTAGTATCTGAATAAATAGATATTTAGAACCATCCTTTTTCTTTTCATCTTTAGCTTGTATTATAACCAAAAACTAATTAAAAACTTACTAAAAGAACTACCATATGTATTATTATTTTGTTTCTTGTTTTGTATATCCTTAATTCCACTCAAGTATGTGGTGATAACCATGTTATTAAACCACAGCATTGTGCCCGTTGAAGGTAATGCTGGGGTGAGTTTAGTTTAGTTTAGAGATACAGCATGGAAACAGGCCCTTCGGCCCACTGAGTCCGCGCCGACCAACAAACACCCGTACACTAGTTCTATCCTACACACTAGGGACAATTTAGAGAAGCCAACTAATCTACAAACATAGACGTCTTTGGAATGTGGGAGGAAACCGGAGCCATCGGAGAAAACCCACGCAGTCACAGGGAGAATGTACAAGAATAGACAGCATCCATAGTCAGGATCGAACCCGGGTCTTTGGTGGTGGAGTTTTCTTGCTTCAGTAGATTGCACTCCTGGGGGAATTGTAAACGTTGGCATATTTTGGCGGTGTTCTTGAAGTATGCTGCAACACCCAGTGTGATCGCTCTGTATTATTGGAATGGACTAAATGTTTACGTTGATCGGTTGGTATACAGGCTGTCAATAAAGCAAATTGCTTTTCCTGGATAACACTAAGCTTCTTGAACATTGTCGCAGTTGCATTAATTCACACGACGAACAGGATTCCATCGTGCTACCCTTGAGAACGATGGAAAGGTTTAGGATATTAGGAAGTGATTTAGTCACTACGGAGGATCCAGTCTCCTGTTCTTGTTTTCACAGCATTACGCAGCTAGTCCAGTTTAGGATTTGGTCTAAGATGGCCACCAGGGTTTGGTGGAGAGAGATTTGATCATGGAGCGTGAAAACTCCTTCTTGTGGAAAAGGCTATTGTCTGGCATTTGCATGACATAGGTGTTCATTGCCACTTTTCAGCCCAAGATTAAATGTTTTTCAGGCTTTGCTGGATCTAGGTAAGAACTATTTCATTACCTACAGATTTGGGAAATAATTGAATACTAGAACAATCAGCAAACATCTGCATATGTTGAAGGCAAGGTACTTGATGAAGCATCTGAAGACTGGTTGACCTTCAACAATATGCCCTGGTTCTCACTAACTTAAATTTTACCAAACCTCCTTGATGCCATGCTTAAACCATAAACTGCCCAGAGCATCATAAGGGCAGGCACTCTCCCTGTCTATTAAACATTTTATTTTCATCCATGTTTGGACTAAGATTTTAATGCAGGCTGGTGTAGAGTGACCTTGGAATGGGCTGTAGCCTGTGCATCAGGGCTGAATTCCTGACACCACCTTTTGTGATTTCTGTAAACTACGCATGAATGTAAACATTAGAGTGTCTGTCACTTCTCTGGTGTAATGATTACAAATGTTTACACCTTCATTATCATGGAATTTAGATCAATATAAACCTATTTGTCAAATTAAACACATCAAGATCTCACAAATGTCAAATGAGATGGCCAGCTTTTGGTCTAATGATTGCTGATGGACATCAAAACAATCCCTGCCTTTAGAAAATAGTGCCATGTGTTTTTTAATCAATTTCAAGAAGTAGGTAAGATAATGCTTTAAGGCTTCACTCAAATGTCAAACCTCTGGTAATGCAGCGTTATTTTATACTGGACTTGAAGAGCATTAAGGTGGATAAATCCCCAGGACCTGATGGGATCTATCCCAGGTTTTTTTTTTTTGAGAGAGGCACGAGAGGAAATTGCAGGAGCCTTGATGAAGATCTTCGTGTCTTCTCTTGCTACAGGCGAGGTCCCAAAAGCCTGGAAAGTAGTCCTTTACTTAAGAGAAGAAAAATTCTAGGGAGTTACAGGCCGGTGAGCCTCACATCTGTTGTAGGGAAGCTACTGGATAGGATGCTTCGGGATAGGATTTATTCCTATTATGAAAGAAATGAGGCAATTAGGGACAGTCATCATGGTTTTGAACATAGCAGGGCTTGTCTTACTAATTTGATCGAGTATTTTTAGGAGGTGACGAAGGTGATAGATGAGGATCGGGCAGTGGATGTTGTCCACATTAATTTTAGTAAGGCATTTGATAAAAGTTCCCCATGGCAGGATGATTCAGATGGTTAAAATGCACGGGATTAACAATGACTTGGTCGTTTGGATTCAGAATTTACTCATTGATAAAAGACAGAGTGTTGTGGTGGAAGGACAACATTCAGGCTGGAGGTCTGTGACCTGTGGAGTTCCACAGGGATCCGTGCTTGGACCTCTGTTGTTTGTAATATAGAAAATAAATGACTTGGACATAAATGTGGACATGTTGATTCGTTAAGTGTGCTGATGACACTAAGATTGCTGTGGTCGCAGACTGTGAGCATGGGTGGAGAAATAGCAGATAGAGTTTAATCCGAGCAAGTGTGAGGTGATACATTTTGGGAAGTCAAGAGGAAAATATACAATTAATGTTGCGACTCTTAACAGCATCGATCTACAAAGGTTAGACAATTAGACAAATTTATTCGTCACATGCAGCAACTAAGGTACAGTGAAATGAATTTGCCATGCAGCGATGCAATTGAAAAAAGGACGCACAATACACAATAGAATTTAACATAAACATCCACCACAGCATTCTTCACTGTGGTGGAAGGAAACAAAGTTCAGTCAGTCCTCCTCCTTTGTTCATCCGTGGTCGGGGCCATGAACCCTCCGTGGTCGCCGCTACGGATGGCCGGATGTAACGGCCCTCTCGTCGGGATGATCGAAACTCCGACGTCGGGATGATCGAAATTCCGATGTCGGGATGGTTAAACACACTCCGCGCGCGGCTTGGAGTGCCCGAATCGGCCACTTTCTTACCGGAGACCGCGGCTTCAGGATGTTATAGGCCGCAGGCCGACGATCGGAGCTCTTCTCCGGCAAGGGATCCCAGGCTCCGGTTGATAAGTCCATGCCACGCCCGCGGCTAGAAGCTCCGCAGCACAGCCCCATGATGCCAAAGTCACCAGGCCAGCGATTGGAGCACTCCTTTCTGGCGACCCCGGCAAGGGTTCGCCCCGCTCCGCAATGGAAAAGTGCCCGCTGCTGAAGCTCTGGGCCTGACTCCGGGAAAGGTTGCTCCAATCCAAGCTGTTAGGGAGGCGGGGAAGCGACATGGAAAAAGTCGCCTCTCCGTCGAGGAAGTGACTGAAAAACAGTTTCCCCCTTTTCTTGGGAATCTTGGGATCCAAGTCCATAACTCCCAGAAAGTGGCAACACAAGTAGATAGAGTGGTACAGAAGGCACATGGTATGGTTGCTTTCATAGGTTGGGGCATTAACTATGAAAGCTAGGAAGTCATGATCCAGCTCTATAGGACTTTGATTTGGCTGCATTTGGACTGTTGCACATTTTTGGTCACCCCATTAGAGGGAGGATGTAGAGGTTTTGGAAAGGGTGCAGAAGAATTTTACCAAATGATGCCTGGATTAGGGGTTATTAGATACTGTTGGACTGACTTGGATTATTATCTCTGGAATGCCTGAAGGTGCGGGGAGACCTGATAGAAGAAAGTAAAATTATGAGAAGCATACATAGGATAGGCGGTGAGATCCTTTTCCACATGATGGAAAAATCAAATACTAGAGGATATAAATTTAAGATGAGAGGGGCAAGGTTTAAAGGAGATGAGTATTTTTGAAAACAGAGGGCGGCGAGTGTCTGGAACCTACTGCTGGGTGTGGTGGTTGAGCCAGATAAGGTAGTGACATTTAAGAGACTTTTGGATAAGTATATGGATATGTAGGGAATGGAGGGATATGGATTACATGCAGGCAGATAAGAGCTGGACTTGGCATCATATTTGGCACAGGCATGGTGGGCCGAAGGGCCTGTTTTTGTGTTGAACTGTCCTATGTCTAGTTCGTATAAATGTACAGTGCCCTCCATAATGTTTGGGACAAAGACCCGTCATTTATTTATTTGCCTCTGTACTCCACAATTTGAGATTTGAGACAGAAAAAAATCACATGTGGTTAAAGTGCACATTGTCAGATTTTATTGAAGGCCATTTTTATACATTTTGGTTTCACCATGTAGAAATTACAGCTGTGTTTATACATAGTCCCCCCATTTCTGGGCACCATAATGTTTGGGATACATGGCTTCACAGGTGTTTGTAATTGCTCAGGTGTGTTTAAATGCCTCAATGCAGGTATATGAGACCTCTCAGTACCTAATCTTTCCACCAGTCTTTCCATCACCTTTGGAAACTTTTATTGCTGTTCATTAACATGAGGACCAAAGTTGTGCCAATGGAAGTCAAAGAAGCCATTATGAGACTGAGAAACAAGAACTGTTAGAGACATCAGCCAAACCTTAGGCTTACCAAAATCAACCGTTTGGATCATCATTAAGAAGAAAGAAAGCACTGGTGAGCTTACTAATCGCAAAGGGACTGGCAGGCCAAGTATGACCTCCACAACTGATGACAGAAGAATTCTCTCTATAATAAAGACAAATCCCCAAACAGCTGTCCGACAGATCAGAAACACTCTTCAGGGGTCAGGTGTGGATTTGTCAATGACCACTGTCCGCAGTAGACTTCATGAACTGAAATACAGAGGCTATGCTGCAAGATGCAAACTACTGGTTAGTCGCAGAAATAGGATGGCCAGGTTACAATTTGCCAAGAAGTACATAAGAGGGCAACCACAGTTCTGGAAAAACGTCATGTGGGCAGATGAGACGAAGGTTAACTTATATCAGACTGATGGCAAGAGCAAAGTATGGAGGAGAGAAGGAACTGCCCAAGATCCAAAGCATACCACCTCATCTGTGAAACACGATGGTGGGGGGTGTTATGGCCTGGGCATGTATGGCTGATGAAGGCGCTGGCTCACTTATCTTCATTGATGATACAACCGCTGATGGCAGTAGCATAATGAATTCTGAAATGTATGGACACATCCTATCTGCTCAAGTTCAAACAAATGCCTCAAAACTCATTGGCCGGCGGTTCATTCTACAGCAAGACAATGATCCCAAACATACTGCTAAAGCACAGAGGAGTTTTTCAAAGCTAAAAAATGGCCAATTCTTGAGTGGCCAAGTCAATCACTCAATCTGAACCCAATTGAGAGAAAACTGAAGGGGACTAGCCCCTAAAACAAGCTAAAGATAGCTGCAATACAGGCCTAGAAGAGCATCACCATAGAAGACACCCAGCAACTGGTGATGTCCATGAATCGCAGACTTCAAGCAGTCATTGCATGCAAAGGATATGCAACAAAATACTAAACATGACTACTTTCATTTACATGACATTGCTGTGTCCCAAACATTATGGTGCCTGAAATGGGGAGACTATGTATAAACACTGCTGTAATTTCTACATGGTGAAACAAAAATGTATAAAAATTGGAAGATGCAGTTTAATGTGGATAAATGTGAGGTTATCCACTTTGGTAGCAAAAACAGGAAGGCAGATTATTATCTAAATGGTGTCAAGTTGGGAAAAGGGGAAGTACAATGGGATCTGGGGGGTTCTTGTTCATCAATCAATGAAAGTAAGCATGCAGGTACAGCAGGCAGTGAAGAAAGTGAATGGCATGTTGGCCTTCATAACACGAGGAGTTGTGTATTGGAGCAAAGAGGTCCTTCTGCAGTTATACAAAGCCCTAGTGAGACCACACCTGGAGTATTATGTGCAGTTTTGGTCCCCTAATTTGAGGAGGGACATTCTTGCTATTGAGGGAGTGCAGCGTGGGTTTACAAGGTTAATTCCCGGGATGGCAGGACTGTCATATGTTGAGAGAATGGAGCGGCTGGGCTTGTATATTCTGGAATTTAGAAGGATGAGAGGGAATCTTATTGAAACATATAAGATTATTAAGGGTTTGGACACGCTAGAGGTAGGAAACATGTTCCCGGTGTTGGGGGAGTCCAGAACCAGGGGCCACAGTTTAAGAATAAGGGGTAAGCCATTTAGAACGGAGATGAGGAAACACTTTTACACACAGAGAGCTGTGAGTCTGTGGAATTCTCTGCCTCAGAGGGCGGTGGAGGCCTTTTCTCTGGATACTTTCAAGAGAGAGCTAGATAGGGCTCTTAAAGATAGCGGAGTCAGGGGATATGGAGAGAAGGCAGGAAAGGGCTACTGATTGGGGATGATCAGCCATGATCACATTGAATGGCGGTACTGGCTCGAAGGGCCGAATGGCCTACTCCTGCACCTGTTGTCTATTGACAATGTGCACTTTAACCATGTGATTTTTTTCTATTACAAATCTCAAATTGTGAAGTACAGAGGCAACTAAATAAATGATGGGTCTTTGTCCCTAACATTATTGAGAGCATTGTATGTCTGCCGTGGGGAGTGAATCTGAAACTATCTAACTAGAAAGAAACATTCTACTTACTAATTTTAACTTACCAGTTTCTATTTTCTATCAAATTTCCAACTTGTGCAATTTAAAAAATCTCAATTAATTTGTGAGGTCCATATTTGATCCAACTGTTCCACTATAATTAAGAAGTTTTTTCGGACGGTTTTAATTTGTGGACAGTCAGATGTTGAAGTCACAATTAGCCAGTGTCTTACCAAACTATTATATCTCTCAAACAATGTAATAAAATATTAATCTCAGTACTTACACTATGCTTCTGTTTGTTGGCGGAGTCTGTGTGATGACAGAAGTAGAAGTTGGAGAGGGCAACGCTTGTTGTATGATAGCACCAGTTTCTGAATTTGCAAGGAGCACACTGGGGACTTGCAATGATGCTGGACGAATTGTTGATACCGTTTGTGTTGTCTGTTGTAATGGGACATCCTGTAGCAAAATGCCAAAAATATATTAGCTTAATATTTATAACTACTGAAAGATTTAAATTTTATTATCTTAGTAACTCTCTGTGCTGTTATTAATAGTTTGATATAAAACAGGAGGTTTCGTCACGTAACGCTTAATGTGTTATAGGTCCATTAATACCTGATATTTGATGTCAGGAAAAGGTGCAAGGCATAAGGGAATGAGTGGTAGGAAGAGGGTACAGAATGAGACAGAAGAGCTAGATAAGGGTGTGGAGGTGGACAAAGAATAAAAATCGGGCAAAGGTAGAATGAGAAGAAACATAAACCAGAAATTAGACAGGAGGAAGAGGAAGGAGTTTGGCGATAGGAAATTAAGGTTTTCTTGTTGGTTCATTGGTAGAAGGGGTGTGGTGGGGGGGTGGGGTGCGTGACAGTAGAAAATTCCCTTTTAATCTCCAACAACTATGGCTCAGTTTACCAATGCTCTTTTTGTTCACTCCATCAGGGTTTGAACATTAATTTGATACATCAGGGCTGTACCTGGTTTGGTAACTGTTTACAATGCCCATATCTGATTTACAGTGTGATCCATGAACTAAGAAGGATATTCTATGCTGAAAGATCCTTTAAGTAGGCTAGAATACCCTCTGCTCTTAAGATCGTGCAATCTTTTCAGAGAGACTATTTTTCATTATATATTTCATTAATTTGTGAGTAAAGAACTTTCATAATTACCTTTGAGCTGAACATAAGTTTGTGCTCAGATGGATTTTTTTGGATTAATTGAAGCAAATATTTAACATATACAGGTGCACAACCTTTTATCCGAAAGCCTTGGGACCAGACACTTTTCGTAATTTGGAATTTTTCGGCTTTCGGAATGGAAGATTTTTAGCGTAGATTTTAACGGCTGGCTCAGTGGTAGAGTGCTCGGCTCATATCCGCAAGGTTGCGAGTTTGCGCCTCGATCCCGGCAGTTACTCCATCGCGAGTTTGAGTCTTCAATGTAGTTTTTTCTTGCAGAATAGGAGAGAATAGGGAGGGTTAGGCTGGGATCATTCTCTGCGAGATGATCTTAGTGCGGGAGACAAGTGCAGGAGAGGTGTACTGACTGTGTGGGCAGAACTTTGGAAGTGATTGCCCACCATTCTCAAAAGCCGCTGTGTCTCCCTGTCCCTCCAACTCCAGAGGAATCCGCTCCCCGATGGGCCGCTACGGCGACAAGTGGCAGTTCGCCCACAGCCCGAGCTGCGCCACCCCAAGAACAAGACGTACTTTGCACACCATCAGCTTCTGCCCCTACGGGGAGCGTGTTCCTCTGGAGTTGGAGCGGGACTGGGCTGGAGTTGCTGATCTGGGATCTCCGTGCTTGCAATGGGCCTGGGGGTCGGTGTCCCGATGAGGGGGCGCAGCTCGGGCTGTGGGCGAACTATCACTTGTCGCCGTAGCGGCCCATTGGGGAGCGGCTTCTGGTGGTCCTGACGTCTCTCAGCTCCTGTCCAGGGGGGTGGCCGGAGACGTCGGGACCAACAGGAACCCGCTCCCCGATGGGCCGCTACAGCGACAAGTGGCAGTTCGCCCACAACCCGAGCTGCGCCCCCTCATCCGCAACCCGGGTTCCTCTGGAGTTGGAACGGGGCTGGGCTAGAGTTGCTGCTGACTGTGAGTCTCTGGGATGGTTCCGCTGTCACCTCTGCGGGCCGCCCTCGGTGAACGTCTTCAAGGACCTTTCTTCAAGGACCGAAAAAATGTCCGCTATTCGGAGCTTTTCGTTATTTGGAATTTCGGATAAAAGGTTGTGCACCTGTAGTCAATTTATTGCAGTAAATGAATCAGAATGACTGTCAGGAACTTGGCAGTGACTATAATAAATGGATTATAGGACCAGGTAGATTTGAAAGACCATTTTTGACAAAAAGGTAAAAGATTAAGGGAGAAAATCTGAAGGACCAATGACCAGACAGCTGAAAGCATGACTGCAAATGATGAGGAATGTGAAAGTTCAGAAGCTAAGAAGTACAAGATCTCAATGGGCTTTCAGGATGAGGTTTTGTTACGGACATAGGGATGGGTGAGGTCATGGTTTAGGGAAAATGAAAATTCTTTACAAGGCATTGTCAGAGCATATGTTATTTTCAAGTTTATCATAATTTATTTTTTTATTTAGAAAATATATTGCTGCAGTTGAGAAAGTATAGTTACTTGACCAGTTTATAGTATGAAGCTTTACTATCCTAAACTAACGATGTATTTTTTTAATGCATAATTCTATCTCTTTTATAGTTGAATCTCCTGCTGCAACCAAATGTTGACATATTTAAAGTGGATTTCTCTGATGAAAGAGTCTTTTGCATGATGAGCAGGAGTATATAATTTCAGCATGATAAATTTACAAATATGATTTTGAAATGTTTACATAGAAATTTCTGAAAATATTAAAGACAGAATTAATGGCTTTGCAACAGGAACAGAGATGAGTGCCAAGTATAAGATTTACAGCTCTAGATTTTACAAGCAGTTCTGTCCAATTCCCAGATGTACTTCACCTCTGGACTCCCCATGGCTTCCAAGTCCATTAGTGAAGCAGCATCATGCTGAGAAACACCAGCATCTGTCCTCGGATCTCGGGCCAGGGTGACCTGGTTCATGATGGACGTGTTCAACTATTTAAAGAGGGATTGTAAGATCGCAAGAGAGAACAGAGAGACTAAAAGTCGAGACTTCCAGAAATATTCCAGTTTCTTGTGTTTGAAAGCTGGCAAATCTGGGGGAGGGACTTGTTTTAGGCCACCCATGTAACTTCATATTGTTGTTCATGTTCATGATGTATCTCAGGCCCATCCAACTCAGATCCAGATGTATATTGGCAAGGCTTGTTGGACTTTCCCACTCACTAGATAAATTTGGAGGAACAATAAATATGGGCTTGAAGTGCAGTACCTCATCCTATTCTGGAAGATCCAAAACACAACGGTATCACTATTAAACCGCTTATGGGATTACTCATGCTTAATTGATAAACTTGGCATTTTGCATATACTCAATTTCACAGAGTTAGAGATACTTAAGAAACCTCCTCCATAAACCAATCTGATGATCATGGTCTGCAAATACTTTGTGATAATTTACCCTGCATAATCAGCTTGACAAAAAAAATATATTATCAGACATTTACAGTAATTCTGTTGAAACAGGTGTGAATAATGTGAATAGAAAGGCGGAGGACAGGATGTGAAGTTGTTTATAACTGAGTTCCTTAAGAGACGGGTTCAGTGGATATTACAAAAGCTGAGCTGCTTACAAGGCTAATTAAGAATATAGGAAAAAGCAAGAGTAGGCATCCGGCTTCTTATGCCTGCACTACCATTCAATAAGATCTCGGCTGATCTTTCACTTCAGTATCATTTTTCTGCACCAGCTGCATACCTCTCAGTTCAAATCAGTCCTGAGGGCATTTCAGAGCAGGTGCTTATCATGGGATCAGTGGCATATTAGATTAATAGATTTAGCTCTTAGGGCTAACGGAATCAGGGATATGGGGAAAAAGCAGGAATGGGGTACTGATTTTGGATGATCAGCCATGATCACATTGAATCATGGCTGGCTCGAAGGGCTGAATGGCCTACTCCTGCACCTATTTTATATGTTTCTATGTGCAGGCCATCCCAGACAAAGGTGGTAAATCCCCTTTCCCGAAGGACATTTGTGAATCAGTTGGGTTTTTATAGAAATCGAGCTGCTATGGGAGTAATTTTCCTGGTGCAAGTCCATAAATTACCAGATTTATTAAATTCAATTTCAGAACTATCTATAATGGGATTTGAATTCACATTGTCCAGTGCACATTCCATGCAAGGTTTTAAATATATTACCGTAGATGGTAACATTGAACAGATTTTGAAGTAGTCAATGGAGACCACGAGTTTAACTTGTTAATAGGATACAATGATCAATTTTAATTTAAATTCCGCATATATTTAAAGATTTATAGCATCGTTTTGCTGAACCAAGGTTTGTGGTCCATCCATTTTAAAGTCATTAAAATCATACAATAAATGCATCTCAGTTTCATTATCATAAATTTCAGGAGAATCTCGTCAAACCTGATGACAACAGGACTGTAAATGTACATTGCATATTTTTTACATGAAGTATTGATTTATTTACTGAAAGTTCATTAAATAAGATGCAATAAAATGTGTGGAAAGCATGCACACATGGTAGAATGTAGTACTTGTATTCAACTTGGGGACGATATGTATTGTGTACTCAAAAATCTTTTCAAAAATTTGACTGAATAAAATTGTATATGTGGATCATGTAAACAGTATTTATACAGGTCAGAGGCAAGGTCCTATCTTGGAGGAGCCATCTTGTTGAACGGCTGCTAGCCAGCAGCCGTCTGTTTTAAATTCGTTTTTTTTAATAGTTTTTAGTGAGTCCTGTTTTTTTGTTTGTAGGGGATATGGTCTTTTTAATGTGGGGGGTAGGTGTAACTATATTTTTCGGTCCCTACCTGGTCGGTGTGGCAGCCTTTTCTCCGGGCTGCCCGTCGACCCGTCCTCGTGGCCTACCAGCGGGCTTGGAGCGCCGTTTCCTGGCGCGGACCGCCCAGCACCTCGGCCTCGGCGGCGGCACAGTGTTGGAGCGCTGGAGCGGAGCGGAGCGGGCGATGCCTTGCCTGGGTCGCCGCGCTGGAGCTCTGGCGAGCTGGACCGCCGAGAGCAACATCTCCGGGCTGCGGGTCTGCGGAGCGGAGGCGTGCGGAGAGGCGGCAGTGCGGAGAGGCGGCGCCGACTTTTTCATCGGGAGCCTGGGAGCTCCAAACCGGCGCGGCCTTGTCGGCTTCGGCAGCCGCGGGCTCCAACCAGGAAGCGGCCGTTCCAGGTGGCCCAGCCGCCGAAAGGACTCTCCCGACGCCGGGGCAAGACCACCCGGTGAGAACGGCCAGGGACATCGGGCCTCCGTAGAGGCAATTGCGGTGGCCTCAATAGGCCTGACTTTGGGGTGAACATGGGGTGGGGACTGGACATTGTGCCTTCCTCCACAGTGCTATCCACTGTGGGGGGATGATTTTTTTGTCTAATTGTAGTCCTGTAGGTCTGTGTCCAAGATGGCTGCCGTGAAGAGAGAGTGGACGCTGGCGCGCTTTGGCTGCCGCTGCTCTCTCTTCACACTGTGTTTTTGATTTTCTGTTTTTGGATTGAATTCTGTTTTTAATTTGTGTCTCTGTGATATCTTTATTACTTGTTATATTCCGATTATATGTTTTTATTCCGATTACTATGTAAGGTGTCCTTGAGATGTCTGAAAGGCGCCCATTAAATAAAATTTATTATTATTATTATTATCAGAATTATGATCGATTCACTAAATTACATAATTGAGAGGCTCACTTCCAATGTATCCTCCAAACTCTCATACTAGTTTACCCACTCCATTAGATATGCAAATCTGTGCCCATTGTTTATCACTATTCAATCATAGGATGTTGGTCTTACTGCTATGACTAAAATTTGATGCAGATTGTTTATTGTTTGAGAATGCGGTAATAAGCACATTGCTTTAAGTTGCTGCTATGTCTTGAGGAAAAGGAATGCTGATGGGTAGGGTGTTCCACAATTTTCACCCATGGACAGTATAATTTCAGGGTGCAGGAAGCAGGCTTAAGGCGATGGTAATGCCACCGAGTGCCAAATGGACATATCTAAACTCTTTCTTGTCAAAGTATGATTGCTTGGCACAGTTGAAATACAAATTTTACAAGGTATGTTTCAATAGACAATAGGTGCAGGAGTAGGCCATTCGGCCCTTCGAGCCAGCACCGCCATTCACTGTGATCATGGCTGATCATCCCCAATCAGTGCCCCGTTCCCCCCTTCTCCCCATATCCCTTGACTCCGCTATCTTTGAGAGCTCTATAAAAGCATCCAGAGAATTGGCCTCCACTGCCTCTGAGGCAGAGAATTCCACAGATTCACAACTCTCTGGGTGAAAACGTTTTTCCTCATCTCTGTTTTAAATGGCCTACCCCTTATTCTTAAATGTGGCTCCTGGTTCTGGACTTCCCCAACATCGTGAACATGTTTCTTGCCTCTAGCGTGTCCAATCCCTTAATAATCTTACATGTTTCAATAAGATACCCTCTCATCCTTCTAAATTCCAGTGTATACAAGCCCAGTCGCTCCATTCTATCAACATATGACAGTCCCGCCATCCTGGGAATTAACCTTGTGAACCTACGCTGCACTCCCTCAATAGCAAGAACGTCCTTCCTCAAATTTGTAGACCAAAACTGCACACAATACTCCAGGTGTGGTCTCACTAGGGCCCTGTACAACTGCAGAAGGACCACTTTGCTCCTATACTAAACTCCTCTTGTTATGAAGCCCAACATGCCATGAGCTTTCTTCACTGCCTGCTGTACCTGCATGCTTACTTTAAGTGACTGATGAACAAGGTGCCCCAGATCTCATTGTACTTCCCCTTTTCCCAACGTGACACCATTCAGATAATAATCTGCCTTCCTGTTTTTGCCACCAAAATGGATCACCTCACATTTATCCACATTAAACTGCATCTGCCATGCATCTGCCCACTCACCCAACCTGTCCAAGTCACCCTGCATCCTCATAGCATCCACCACACAATTCACACTGCCACCCAGCTTTGTGTCATCTGCAAATTTGCTCATGTTACTTTTAACCCCTTCATCTAAATCAGTAATGTATATTGTAAATAGCTGCAGTTCCAGCCTTGCAGTGCCCCACTAGTCAATGCCTGGCATTCCGTGAATCCCTCCTCTTTGTTTCCTGTCTGCCGACCAATTTTCTATCCATGTCAGTATCCTACCCCCAATACCATGTGCTCTAATTTTTCCCACTAATCTTCTATGTGGGACTTTATCAAAGGCTCTCTGAAAGTCCAGGTACACTATATCCACTGGCTCTCCCTTGTCCATTTTCCAAGTTACATCCTCAAAAAATTCCAGAAGATTAGTCAAGCATGATTTCCCCTTCGTATAGTATATACTTAAGTATCATCCAAGTCTTTCTGCACAAGAGCACAAACTGCTTCGGCATTTGAGGAGAACAAACATAATAAAATACAAGAATCATCAATAACCCAGTCATCATCTAAGTTTATAATAGTGCGGAAACTGGAAGCAGATGGGTCTGGGATACTATGAAGAAATCAGGCAGTGATACCCTGGAGCTGGGATGATTGGTCAGAAAAAATCATAACCAATTAATTTTTTGTGACTTTAATCAATTCAGTTTTAGTGTAACTGAAAAGCCAGGATGTTGATGGAGAGGTGAAGAAGCTACTATATTTGAATGGAGGTGGATTAGACTTTCTCTAGTTAGTAAGGTCATTGCCAAGACCACAAGAAAATAAGAGCAGGGGGTAGGGCATCTGGTCAATCTTCCCTGCCCTGTTACTCAACATGATCATGGCTGATTTAGCCCAGGTGAAAACTCATTGTCTGTGGCAAATCTCCATAATCCTCAATTCCCTGATCTTTCAATAAGTTATTTCTATAGACTTCAAATACTTCTAATGATCTAGTTTCCGCAACTCTCTGAGGTATAGAATTCCAGAGATTCACTATTCTCTCCAGGAAGGATTTTTTACATAGCTCAGTTTTAAATGATTAGACCCTGATCTAGAAACCATGTCTCTTAGTTCAAGACTCTTCCACCAGTGAAGACCTCTACCCTGTCAAGCTCACTTAGGCTTTTACATATTATAAAAAGATTACCCCTCATTCTTCAAAACTACAAAGAATATAGACCCAACCTGTTAAGAATCTCTTGGTAGGTTAATCATTTTATCCCAGGAATAAGCCTGGTGAATCTGCGTTGGGTGAGCTCCAAACGAAACGTAGAAAATAGGTGCAGGAGTAGGCCATTCGGCCCGTCGATCCAGCACGGCCATTCAATATGATCATGGCTAATCATCCAAAATCAGTGCCCCGTTCCTGCTTTCTCCACATATCCCTTGATTCCATTTGCCCAAAAAGCTATATATCTCTCTCTTGAAAACGCCCAGTGAATTGGTCTTCTGTGGCAGAGAATTCCACAGATTCACAACTCGCTGGGTGAAAAAGTTTTTCCTCATCTCAGTCCCAAATGGCCTACCCCTTATTCTTAAACTGTGACCCTAATTCTGGACTCCCCCAACATGGGGAACATTTTTCCTTCATATAGCCTGTCCAATCCGTTAAGAATTTTATATGTTTCTATTCTATAAGATGCCCTCTCATCCTTCTAAATTCCAGTGAATATAAGCCCAGTTGATCCATCATATGTCAGGCTACTGATGTCAGGCTAACTGGTCTATAATACCCTGTTTTCTCTCTCCCTCCTTTCTTAAAAAGTGGGGTTACATTAGCTACCCTCCAGTCCACAGGAACTGATCCAGAGTCTGTAGAACATTGGAAAATGATCACCAATGCAGCCACAATTTCTGGGGCCACCACCTTGAGTACCCTGGGATGCAAACGATCAGACTCTGGAGATTTATCTGCCTTCAGTCCCAACAGTTTAACTAACACCACTTCCTGACTAATGTGGATTTCCTTCAGTTCCTCCCTCCCGCTAGATCCTCAGTCCCCAGGTATTGCTGGGAGAAAGTTTGTGTCTTCCTTAGTGAAGACAAAACCAAAGTAATTGTTTAACTGGCCAGCCATTTCCTTGTTTACCATTATAAATTCACCTGTTTCTGACTGCAAGGGACCTACATTTGACTTCACTAATCTTTTCCTCTTCACTATCAATGCTACAATATTCTTTCTTAGGTAATGGGACCAGGCTGCACACAATATTCCACGTGTAACTCACGAATACCTCATACAATGGAAACAAGCTCCTATTGCAATAAAGCCCAATATGGCACTTGCCTTCACAAAACTTGCCGTACTTGCCTGCTAGCATAGTGATTCATGCATAAGAACACCAAGTCCCTTTGTACTTCACTCATTTGCCATCTCCTTCCATTTAGATAACAATCTGCCTACGATTCTTCTTACAGAAGTGCATGTTACACATTAAACTCTATTTGCCAAGTTTTTACACAGTCAAGCCACAACCCATTACGGAATTACACTATCTTCAATGCAATATGCCCTTCCACCTGTTGTCTGGTACTTCGGTGATGCAAATGTTACTTGCCACTTGCCAACCAATTAAAAAGTTGCCCAAAAGGTGAGACTTTGCAGAGCTCAGTGATGCAGAAAGATTCTGAAAGTACGAATGCATGATAGACAAAAGGGTAGCTGAACATACACTGCCCTCCATAATGTTTGGGAGAGACCCATCATTTTTTCATTTGCCTCTGTACTCCACAATTTGAGGTTTGTAATAGAAAAAATCACAAGTGGTTTTAATAAAGGCTATTTTTATACATTTTGGTTTCACCATGTAGAAATTACAGCAGTGTTTATACATAGCCCCCCCCACCCCTCTCATTTCAGGGCACCATAATGTTTGGGATACAGCAATGTCATGTAAATGAAAGTAGTCATGTTTAGCATTTTATTGCATATCCTTTGAATGTAAGGCCTGCTTGAAGTGCTGGATGCCTTCTCTGGTGATGCTCGGCCATGCCTGTATTGCAGCCTTCTTTAGCCCATGCTTGTTTTGGGGGCTAGTCCCGTTCAGTTTTCTCTTCAGCATGTAAAAGGCACGCTTAATTGGGTTCAGATCAGGTGATTGACAGCCACTCAAGAATTGGCCATTTTTTTAGCTTTGAAAAACTCCTTTGTTGCTTTAGCAGTATGTTTGGGATCATTGTCTTGCTGTAGAATGAACCACCGGCCTATGAGTTTGAAGGCATATGTTTGAACAATACCATCAGGGGCGCCGTATGATTGGCAACCTCGCCAACAGTCGGTCTGTTTTTTGATCTTTTCTTTAGCTTTTAGTGTGTTTTAAAAGTTTGTGTAAATGTTCTCTGGTTTGTTTTACATGGGGGGAGGGGGAGGGGTCGGGGGAAACTTATTCAGTCTCTTACCTGGTTTTTGGGTCGTCTCTCCGGTCGCTCTGTGGCCTAACATCATGGAGCTGGCGGCCTCCTCGGGACTGACTTTGAGCCCCACCGCGGGGCGTGGACTTACCATCGGGGCTGATCCCTTGCCTGGGATCGTTCCAACCACGACCTGCGGACTTTAACGTCAAGGGCTCGTAGTCTCGGAAGAGACCGAATCGGGGTCCAATGACGCAGAGGTTCGACCAGCCCCGACCCGGGGTCCGATCGCCGGCGCGGGGGGAGTTGAGATTCAGCCCCGACGCAGGAGCAGATCGCCCCAATGTGGAGGGCTCGACCGCCGGGTACGGGTGTAAGATCGTCCCATCAACGGAAGGCTCGAGGCCCCCGACCGCGGGCAAAACAAAGAAAGGAAGAGATTGAACATTTTTTTCACCTTCCATCACAGTGAGGAATGTGGGGGAGTCACTGCGGTGGATGTTTATGTTAAAATGTATTTTGTGTGTTCTGTTGCTTTTTATTTGTATGACTGATTTGGCAAATAAAATTCCCCGTATGTTGCAAAACATACTTGGCCAATAAAATATTATTGAATTGTATTGTATTGTGACTTCAGCAGATAGGATGTGTCTATACACTTCATAATTCATTATGCTACTACCATCAGCAGTTGTATCATCAATGAAGATAAGTGAGCCAGTACCTTCAGCAGCCATACATGCCCAGGCTATAACATCCCCACCACAGTGTTTCACAGATGAGGTGGTATGCTTTGGATCTTGGGCAGTTCCTTCTCTCATCCATACTTTGCTCTTGCCATCACTCTGATATGTTAATCTGTGTCTCATCTGTCCACATGGCCTTTTTCCAGAACTGTGGTTGCTCTTTTAATTACTTCTTGGCAAACTGTATCCTGGCCATCCTAATTTTGTGGTTTGCATCTTGCAGTGTTACCTCTGTATTTCTGTCCATGAAGTCTTCTGTGGACAGTGGTCATTGACAAATCCACACCTGACTCCTGAAGAGTTTCTGATCTGTCGGACAGGTGTTTGGGGATTTTTCTTTATTATAGAGAGAATTCTGCTGTCATCAGCTGTGGAGGTCTTGCTTGGCCTGCCAGTCCCTTTGTGATTAGTAAGCTCACCAATGCTCTCTTTCTTCTTAATGATGTTCCAAACAGTTGATTTTGGTAGGCCTAAGGTTTGGCTGATGTCTCTAACAGTTTTATTCTTGTTTCTCAGTCTCATAATGGCTTATTTGACTTTCAATTGCACAACTTTGGTCCTCATATTAAATCAAGTCAACTTTATTTATCACATACACATGATGTACAGTGAAATAAAAGTGGCAAAGCTTGCGGGATTGTGCAAAACAACAGAACATAACAGAACCAGTAATTACATTTAAAAAAAGACACAACAGTATTTATGCCCTGGTGAGATCAGGGTTTACAGTCCTGATGGCCTGTGGGAAAAAACTCTTGTTTCATCCTCTGTTTTCGCAGCGTGATAGCGAAGGCGCTTGCCTGACCGTAGCAGCTGGAACAGTCCGTTGCTGGGATGGTAGGGGTCCTTCATCATCTTGCTGGCTCTGGATCTGCACCTCCTGGTGTATAGGGCCTGCAAGGGGGGGGGGGTGCGGGAGTGTAGTTCCTGTGGTGCGTTCGCACTACTCTCTGCAGAGCCTTCCTGTCCTGGGCAGAGCTGTTGCCAAGACACAGCTGTCTGAAGAAGGGTTTCGGCCCGAAACGTTGCCTATTTCCTTCGCTCCATAGATGCTGCTGCACCCGCTGAGTTTCTCCAGCATTTTTGTGTACCAGAGCTGTTGCCAAACCAGATAGAGATGTTTCCGGACTGGATGCTTTCTACAGCACCAGAGTAAGATTGAAGGATCATCACAGAGACACTGAATTTCCTCAGCTGCCTGAGGTGGTAAAGGCGCTGCCTTGCCTTTCTCACCATTGTGGCAGTGTGTGTTGTCCATGTCACATCCTCTGTGAAGTGGACTCCCAGGTATTTAAAGCTGTTCACCCTATCCACAGTAGTCCCATTTATTCTCAGTGGCGTGTACGTCCTCGGTTATTGTGCCCTTCTAAAGTCCACAATCAGCTCCTTAGGTTTAGTGACATTCAAGAGGAGGCTGTTATTCTGACACCAGAGTGCCAGGTCAGCTACCTACTCCAGGTAGGCCTTCTCATCGTTATCGGAGATCAGGCCCACCACCACTGTGTCATCAGCAAACTTGATGATGGAGTTGGAGCTGAACCTGGCCACAGAGTCATGTGTGTACAGGGAGTACAATAGTGGGCTGAAGACTATGTATAAACACAGCTGTAATTTCTACATGGTGAAACCAAAATGTATAAAAATGGCCAAATTGTAATAAAATCTGACAATGTGCACTTTAACCACGTGTGATTTTCTTTCTATTACAAATCGCAAATTGTGGAGCACAGAGGCAAATAAATAAATGATGGGTCTTTGTCCCAAACATTATGGAGGGCACTGTACTTACAAGTCATTATAAAAGATTTGAGAATAATATTGTTGATTGCTATGGAAATATCAAAGTATGGAGGCGATGCTCCAGGTACATATAGGATATTGGTGAGACCACATCAGGAGTGCTGTACAATATTGGTCTTGCTGTGCAAGGAAGGATCTTTATGTATTGGCACTTCAGACATTTTACTTGACTGATGCCTAGATCAACAGTTTATCTGATGAAGAAAGATTGGAAATGCTGAGTTAAGATTGACATCAAGTTAAGAAAGACACAACTGAAATATTCAAGGTTCCAAAGAGACTAAAAAGCAATGTTTAAGAGGCAGTTAGACAGACATATGAACAGGCACGAAACGGAGGGACATACACTGGGTTAGTCTACCTTTTCTTTGGAAATTCCAATGTCAATATTTGAGCTATACGCACTCATCCATGTTTGGAATGTCAGTCAGTCTGATTATACACCCTTTGCTAATAAGCTCTGAGGACCCAGATCATGACGAGGCCATTTATTCCTTTTTCAAATGGTAATGCATTATTCAAGGCTGGGAAGAACATCCCATCACAAACCTCAACACCTTCTAGCTGGTGTTGAGCTGGTAAGTGTAATTGGGCAGAAACATTTGAAGTTAAATGCACCGCTTTGAATGGACCAAATACTACAACGTAAAAAAAAGTATTGAAATAGGTCCTCGGGTGAGAACGACTTTGAAACTATTTGGACAAGATATTTGGATGAACGAGCATCAATAGCTTGCATTAACGGTAGATGGACTGCATAAGGAATCACAATAGACATATTAGTCGGTCTGAAGATGCCCATGTTACAGATGATAGTGCAGAAATTCTTCCCGGGGAAACATGCAAGGGCTCTCATGTAATGCAATTAGTCTATGCTCAAGACATTGCAATACAATATTATATGAACTGAATACAAAGTACAATTATTGTCATCAATTTAGCTCAATATCAAATCAATTGAATTGTGTGCATATTGGTAATTGGCATAAAATTCCAATATATTGATTGGGCCAAAAGCTGGACAATGTGCTGTTGGGAGTTCAGACGTTGATTTCCATCAAGGCAATTCAAGTGAAGCCCACATTAAAGCTAATATCCCAGAACTCACAGCAAATCTCAACACAGCTCAATGCAGATTGACAAAGATTTTTAACAAATCCATCTCCTTGGGTATAAACAATATGCCGCTCTACATCCAGTAATGACACTGCCGTATGTAATGAATCATTGAGCACATTCCTAATTATGAATGTGCATGCACGTCACCAAGTTGTATGCATGATCTGTAGCACTGGAACAGGAATAGCTGTAATACTTATACTTAGAGAAATAACAGTAAAGTTGACATTTAAAAAAATATATACTTCAGGATTATGTGGGAGAAGGCTGGCAAATTGATTTGTGCGAGCCATTTCTGACGTTTTCCATATAAAATTGTTTACTGCAAACTAAATCAAATTCGTATGAAGTTTACATGGCTCACACATTAAATTAATACAACACAATCAAAAATATTTGGTATCTGGATGCTGCTTTAGGTCAGCATGATAGGAACCCCAAATCAGCAGTGTGAGGTACGGGCAATAGTGAGATGAGTTAATATTTACAACAAATGAAAGGAAGGAAATTAGCCAGGAAAGCATTAGTATCGTTGGAGAATGCCTCCTCTTACATATCAAAGTTTCAAAGTTTATGATGTTCTGAAGTTTTACAATTTTGATAGAACTCACACCAGCATGAATATAAGATTGAGATATTTTAAGCATTAACAGATGACAAAACATTTATTTGTAATATTTTCTCATTTCTCCTGCTTTGTCCCGCATGAAGCATACCATCCAGCTGATTCTTCCCCCGTGTTGGATCTAACTCTTGTGAGATCCTCCTCTGTAGCAATAATGGGTGTACCTTCATCAGAAGGACTGCTCCCTAGGATTCATAACAGCAGCTCACCACCTTCATCTTGACGACAATAAATGCTGGCCTCACCATACTTACATTCCAATGCTTACATACTAAGTCATTTGACTGAATCTTGGGATGATGTGGGAAAGAAGAGGAAGGAGGTTCTGCAACGTGAGTATAGAGAATTAGGTAGGAGGCTGAAAAGCAGGACTTCTAGGGTGGTTATCTCTGGGTTGCTTCCAGTACCTCGTGCTAGTGAGGGTAGGAACAGGGAGATATGGGATCTGAATGTGTGGCTGAGGAGTTGGTGCAGGGAGCAGGGATTTAGATTTCTAGATCACTGGAATCTCTTCTGGGGCAGGGGTGACCTCTGCAAAAGGGACGGGTTGCCCCTTAATTGGAGGGGGACCGACATTCTGGCAGGCAGGTTTGCTAGTGCTACACGGGTGGGTTTAAACTAAACAGTGGGGGGGGGTGGAGTCAACAACGTGGAAGCGCATGCGTGCAGTTAATGGGAAAGAGAGTGTAGGAAAGGTAACGTTTAAACTAAGAGGGCAGGGGGATGGGAACCAATGCAAGGAGACAGAGGGATATAAAAGGAGGACAGAAGCAAAAGGTAGAAGGGAGATGAGAAACACTAACCTGAAAGTTTTGTGCCTTAATGCGAGGAGCATTCGTAATAAGGTGGATGAATTGAAAGTGCAGTTAGTAGTTAAGGAATATGATATAGTTGGAATTACGGAGACAAGGCACCAGGGTGACCAAGGCTGGGACCTAAACGTGCAGGGGTATTCGATATTCAGGAAGGATAGACAGAAAAGAAGAGTAGGTGGGGTTGTATTGCTGGTTAAAGATGAGATTAATGCAATAGCAAGGAGAGACATTAGCTTGGAAGCTGTAGAATCGGTATGGGTAGAACAGCGAAGTAGCCAAGGGCAGAAAACACTTGTTGGAGTTGTATACAGAGCACCAAACAGCATTAGGGAGGTTGGGGATTGCATCAAGCAGGAAATAAGGGATGCGTGTAGCAAAGGTACAGCAGTTATCATGGGTGACTTTAATCTACATATAGATTGGGCCAACCAAATCGGTAGCAGCGCTGAGGAGGAGGACTTCCTGAAATGTATAAGGGATTGTTTTTTAAACCAATATGTATAAGAGCCGACTAGAGGACAGGCTATCCTAGACTGGGTATTGTGTAATGAGGAAGGATTAGATAGTGATCTCATTGTGCAAAGCCCCTTGGGCAACAGTGACCATAATTCGGTGGAAAACTGCGTTAGGATGGAAGATGACACGATTAATTCAGAGGCTAGGGTCCTGAACTTAAAGAAAGGAGACTTTGAAGGTATGAGACGGGAGTTGGCCAGGATGGACTGGCTAATTATACTTAAAGAGTTGACGGTGGAGAGGGAATGGCAAAGATTTAAAGACCGCATGGATGAACTCCAAAAATTGCTCATCCCTGTCTGGCGAAAAAATAAAACGGGGAGGGCGGCTCAACAGTGACTAACGAGGGAAATCAGGGATAGTGTTAAATCCAAGGAAAAGGCATATAAATTGGCCAGAAGAAACAGCAAACTGGAGGACTGGGAGAAATTTAAAATTCAACAGAGGAGGACAAAGGGGTTAATTAAGAAGGGGGAAAAAGAGCATGAAAGAAAACTTACAGGGAATATAAAAACACTCTGAAAGCTTCTTTAGATATGTAAAAAAGAAAAGATTAGTGAAGACAAATGTAGGTCTCTTACAATCGGAGACAGGGGAATTTATAATGTAAACAAGGAAATGGCAGAACCGTTAAATGAGCACTTTGGTTCTGTCTTAACTGAGAAGACACAAACAATCACCCATAAATACTAGGGGACCGACGATCTAGTGGGAGGGAGGAACTGAAGGGAATCCACATTAGTCAGGAAATGGTGTGAGGTAAACTGTTGGGACTGAAGGATAGCCAATGCAACCCCACTTTTTAAGAAAGGAGAGAGAAAACTCGGTATTATAGACCAGTTAACCTGACATTGGTAGTGGGGAAGGTGCTTGAGTTGATTATTAAAGATGTTATAGCAGCGCTTTATGAAAGCAGCGACAGGGTTGGTTAAAGTCAGCATGGATTTATGAAGGGGAAATCATGCTTAACTGATCTTCTGATCTTCTGGAATTTTTTGAAGATGTAACAAGTAGAATGGATAAGGGAGAGCCAGTGGATGTGTTGTATCTGGACTTTCAAAAAGCCTCTGACAAGGTCCCACACAAGAGATTAGTGTACAACATTAGAGCACATGGTATTGGGAGTAGGGTATTGACATGGATATAGAACTGGTTGGCAGGCAGGAAGCAAAGAGTAGGAATTAACGTGTCCTTTTCAGAATGGCAGGCAGTGACTAATGGGGTGCCGCAAGGTGCCCCAGTTATTTACAATATATATTAATGATTTAGATGAGGGAATGAAATGTGTCATCTCCAAGGTTGCGGATGACACAAAGCTGGGTGGCAGTGTGAGCTGTGATGAGGATGCTCTGAGGCTGCAGGGTGATTTGGTTAGGATGGGTGAGTGCGCAGATGTATGGCAGGTGCAGTATAATGTGGATAAATGTGAGGTTATCCACTTTGGTGGCAAGAACAGGAAGGCAGATTATTATATGAATGGTGTCAGATTAGGAAAAGGGGGAGGTGCAACGTGACCTGGGTGTGCTTGTACATCAGTCACTGAAAGTAAACATGCAGGTGCAGTAGGCAGTGAAGAAAGCTAACGGCATGTTGGCCTTCATTGCGAGAGGATTTGAGTTTAGGAGCAAGGAGGTCCTACTGCGGTTGTTACAGGGCCTTGGTGAGACCTGGAGTATTGTGTGCAATTTTGGTCTCCTAATTTGGGGAAGGACATTATTGCTATTGAGGGAGTGCAGTGTAGGTTCACCAGGTTAATTCCCGGGATGGCGGGACTGACATATGATGAAAGAATGGGTCGACTGGGCTTGTATTCACTGGAATTTAGAAGGATGAGGGGTTCATTTAGAAACATATAAAATTCTTAAAGGATTGGACAGGCTAGATGCAGGAAAAATGTTTCCGAGTCCAGAACCAGGGGTCACAGTTTAAGAATAAGGGGTAGGCCATTTGGGACTGAGATGAAGAAAAACTTCTTCACCCAGAGAGTTGTGAAACTGTGGAATTCTCTGCCACAGAAGGCAGTGGAGGCCAATTCACTGGATGTTTTCAAGAGAGAGTTAGATTTCGCTCTCTGGGCTAAACGAATCAAGGGATATGGGGACAAAGCAGGAACTGATTTTAGATGATCAGCCATGATCACATTGAATGCCGGTGCTGGCTCGAAGGGCCGAATGACCTCCTCCTGCACCTATTTTTCTATGTTTCTATATGTACTCAAATGTGAATGGAAGGAAGCAATTTATTCCACACAAACAAATGAGCAGTCACGTTTTGTCGAAATGCATAACATTTTCTTGCTGCAATATTGCAGGTATATTGAGCTAGTGGAGTAGGAATCAAATTGACAACCATCCTGATACGTACACAGCTGAACCATGAAGATAGTTTGAGGATCCTGGGATTATTTAGTGAGGAGAACACTAATAAAGTATACCATAAAAACTATTCAAGATATAAAATAATAAATTGAACTCCGATCATGTTTCAAATTGCTATAAACTTCAAAAGCAAGCAAATGGAATTGACCTACAAGATAGCAGGACTGATTAGATGCGACTATTTTGTTATAGATAATCATAAATGTGTATAATGTATACAGGAAGACAGCATAGATAAGGCAAGATGCAGAAGAAACATGCAACTAAATAAAATTCATTTTTGAGATTGACAAATAGACTATAAAATATCTTACTTTATGCTAAGAACCTGAATAATGTGATTCCAACTTTGCATTTCTGATACTTCAGGCTTATAATTAACATAACAATAAAACAATTGTTGCACCTGTGGAATAAGAAACAGAGTTTGAGTTAACATTTCTGGTTAATGGCCTTTCATCAAAACTGGTAATTGTTAAGATGTATTTTGAGATGCAGTCAATTGTTTTGAGAACAAGAGGATAGGTATTTGCTGGGTGGAAGGCTGCAAAGTGTAAATTACAAAAAGAAGTGACAGTGCAAGTTGCACAGGAAGGTGGGAAAAGGAATTCATGAAGATGGCATCAGAGCATCTCAGAAGAAATGATGCTTTGGAATGCTGAGAAAAAAAGGGAAAGATGCATCAGATGTGAGTTTAGCTTAGAAGTGATGGATCATGTGAATGCTATGGGCTGCAATGCGAGGTCGAACGGAATATAA
Organism: Amblyraja radiata; assembly: GCF_010909765.2. Taxonomy (NCBI): domain Eukaryota; kingdom Metazoa; phylum Chordata; class Chondrichthyes; order Rajiformes; family Rajidae; genus Amblyraja; species Amblyraja radiata. The sequence continues at coordinate 26,128,307 of NC_045962.1, read as the reverse complement.
TCTCAGTTCTGGGAGTTGAAAGGAGGAGCAACAACAGAAATACAGGAAATGGACCAAAGACCTAAGGTCTTTGTTAATCATGTTGCTGGGGTATTCATGGTCAAGCAAAGGAGAAGTCATATTGTGCACACTGGTCAGGTGTTAAAAAAGATTCAATTGGAAACTGTTTTGAATGAAATGGAGTGTATACCCATTGCTTATTTATGCCATGAAAAGGAGAAATATGTGGATGAAAGGGAAGAACCAGAAGTGGAGGTGCAACAGCACAAACTGGGTGGAAAGCAGCAGCAATGCTGTAAATAGGCACATTACAACCTTCTAGAGTTAACATCAGAGATCAATAATTTCAGATAATGAGCATTTCCAGCATTTTTATTCAGATTTCAAGCCTTTCCACAAATTTCACGGAATTATTTGTCCTTTATGCTTCCTCTTTCCTTTCACCATCTTACCACATCACCAGTACCTTCCACTATATCATACTTTTCCTTCTGTTCATCTTTCCTCCCCTTAATACGTTTAATCACAGTTCTGATGAAAGGTCATCAATCTGAAACATTATCTACTTTTCTTTCCACAAATGTAGTTTGTATTTCCAATCTTGCATGTTGTCAGATGTCTAGTGTCTGCAGTATTTAGATTTTTATTACAATAATATGTGAACGGTGATGGCAATGTAGAAGTCGAATATTTATGGTATTTAGCACCACATGAACCGAAGTGTACACGATTCCTGGAAATATATTTGAGCTAGTTTATCATCCATTTGTCCTGCTAGTCTCACTAATCCCTGTGCTATTCACAAGGCCATACTTACTATTTGTGGCCCTGCAGGTTTGATCGTTCTGGAGGCCTGGCTGCCAAAACCATCCCACGATGTGGAGGGATCTGCGAGCAGCGACTAGGCCTCCGATGTGGATCCCGAAGCCCTGCTCCCAAATTGCCCCGATGGCCTTTTGACAGCTCCCTGACGATCAGACATTTAAAAACTGTTCAAATGAATTTAATTAAAATTATTAAAAATATAAATTGCTTACAAACTAAGTGTTAGAAATTAAAAACAGAGTAAACAAAAAAAAAATTTCAATTTACCTAGACATCAGTTTTCAATGTTGCCTCCACAGATGATACATGAATGACTGAGTTCTTCCAGCATACACAAGTAATTACAGATGCTGGAATCTTGTGTGAAAAAGTGCTGTTGTAATTCAGCGGGTTAGGCAGCAGCTATAGAAGGAATGGATTGGTGATATTTCAGGGCAGGACCCTTCTTCAGACTGTTAGGCAACATTTGAGGTTGGGACCCTGAAAGATCCTGAAGATGGGTGCCGATCTGAAATGTCACCTATCCATGTCCTCCAGAGATGTCGCCTGACCTGCTGAGTTACTTCAGCACTGCGTGTACCAAACAAGTTCTTTCAGTAGCTTGTTTTTTGCTCCAGATCTTCATCTACAGGCTCCTGTATCTCTAGCTTTTCAAAAATGCGCAGTGACCCTGAATACCAGCTAATTTCTTACACACCAGCACCTGACCTTCAGTTTGTTTCTGGCCTCCATGTTGCAATATGCACGCACAGAAGTCTGAAACTAGCTGATCCGTGCACTGCAGATAGCCACAATTCTCCAGTGACTGGACCAGTTGAAATCTGTACAACCCACCCATTAACTTCTCAGTCACATCATTGCTGTCAAAGCAAAACTACAAATTTTGATGAGAAAGTGCAAATTGCCAAATGTCAGATTGGGGTACAATTCACACTGTCCTACCCATAAATTCCACAAACCAGGAACTCTCCATTAACCTTCTCGGGAGTGTTAAGATAAAGCTGGACATTTAGTAAATATGAAATGACATAAAGCACATCTTTTAGAACTGGTATTTCGTTTTGCAACATGACTTATTGTCCTTAGATGAAACCAAAGAAAACTGAAACTACAGTATATCATGATTGCTGGCAACATTTTGTTCCTAAATGTCTCTTCTAGATTTTTAATATTTGTTCTTATAGACAAGAGACAATAGGTGCAGGATTAGGCCATTCGGCCCTTCGAGCCAGCACCATCATTCAATGTGATCATGGCTGATCATCCCCATTCAGTACCCCGTTCCTGCCTTCTCCCCATATCCCCTGACTCCGCTATCTTTAAGAACCCAATCTAGCTCTCTCTTGAAAGTATCCAGAGAACGGCCCTCCACCGCCCTCTGAGGCAGAGAATTCCACTCTCACAACTCTCTGTGAGAAAAAGTGTTTCCTCGTCTCCGTTCTAAATAGTTTACCCCTTATTCTTAAACTGTGGCCCCTGGTTCTGGACTCCCCCAACATCGGGAACATGTTTCCTGCCTCTATCGTGTCCAAACCATTAACAATCTTATATGTTTCAATAAGATCCCCTCTCATCCTTCTAAACTCCAGAGTATACAAACCCAGCCGCTCCATTCTCTCAGCATATGACAGTCCCGCCATCCCGGGAATTAACTTTGTAAACCTACGCTGCACTCCCTCAATAGCAAGAATGTCCTTCCTCAAATTAGGGGACCAAAACAGCACACAATACTCCAGGTGTGGTCTCACTAGGGCCCTATACAACTACAGAAGGACCTCTTTGCTCCTATACTCAACCACTCTTGTTTTAAAGGCCAACATGCCATTCACTTTCTTCACTGCCTGCTGTACCTGCATGTTTACTATCATTGACTGATGAACAAGGACCCCCATATCCCATTGTACTTCCCTTTTTCCCAACTTAACACTATTTAGATAGTAATCTGCCTTCCTGTTTTTGCTACCAAAGTGGATAACCTCACATTTATCCACATTAAACTGCATCTGCCCACTCACCCAACCTGTCCAAGTCACCCTGCATTCTCATAGCATCCTCCTTCACACTGCCACCCAGCTTTGTGTCATCTGCAAATTTGCTAATGTTACTTTGAATCCCTTCATCTTAATCATTGATGTATATTGTAAATAGCTGCGGTCCCAGCACCGAGCCTTGCGGTACCCCACCAGTCACTGGCTGCCATTCTTAAAGGGACCCGTTAATCCCTACTCTTTGTTTCCTGTCTGTCAACTAATTTTCTATCCATGTCAGCACTCTACACCCAATACCATGTGCCCTAATTTTGCCCATTAATCTCCTATGTGGGACCTTATCAAATGCTTTCTGAAAGTCCAGGTACACTACACCCACTGGCTCTCCCTTGTCCATTTTCCTAGTTACATCCTCAAAAAATTCCAGAAGATTAGTCAAGCATGATTTCCCCTTCGTAAATCCATGCTGACTCGGACCGTATACAAATGTGCCGCTATTTCATCTTTTATAATTGACTCAAGCATCTTCCCCACCACCGATGTTAGGCTAACTGGTCTGTAATTCCCTGTTTTCTCTCTCCCGCCTTTCTTAAAAAGTGGGATAACATTAGCTACCCTCCAATCCAAAGGAACTGATCCTGATTCTATAGAACATTGGAAAATTATCACCAATGCATCCATGATTTCTAGAGCCACTTCCCTAAGTACCCTGGGATGCAGACCATCAGGCCCTGGGGATTTATCAGCCTTCAGTCCCATCAGTCTACCTGACACCATTTCCTGCCTAGTGTGGATTTCCTTCAGTTCCTCCGTCATCCCAGATCCTCTGGCAACTAGTATATCAGAAAGATTGTTTGTGGCCTCCTTAGTGAAGACGGATCCAAAGTATCTGTCCAACTCATCTGCCATTTCCTTGTTCCCCATAATAAATTCACCTTTTTCAATCTTCAAGGGTCCAACTTTGGTCTTAACTAATTTTTTCTCTTCACATAGCTAAAGAAGCTTTTACTATCCTCCTTTATATTCTTGGCTTGCTTACCTTCTTACCTCATCTTTTCTCCCCCTATTGCCTTTTTAGTTATCTTCGGTTGCTCTTTAAACATTACCCAATCCTCTTGTTTCCCGCACATCTTTGCATACGTGCACTTCTCTTTTATTTTTATACTGTCCCTGACGTCCCTTGTCAGCCACAGTCGCCCCTTACTCCCCTTTGTTGTTGTGTCCAGGCCAATTAATGAAATCTCTTTTCCTTTCTCTTTTTGCATTTAATCCTCTTTCGTACTGCTACATAGAAAATGGTGCAGGAGTAGGCCACTCAGCCCTTCGAGCCAGCTGATCATCCAAAATCAGTATCCCGTTCCTGCTTTCTCCTCATATCCCTTGATTCTGTTAGCCCTGATGTAACAATATGCCACATATTAGAAATATTTTCTGTTCCCTCAGGCCTGATGCAGGGTCTTGACCTTTTGTCTCCACGGATGCTGATTGACCTGCTGAGTGTTTGCCATGTTCCAGCATCTACAATTTCTTGTGCCTCGAATTTTGCTGACACTTACTCGGTTTCCACCTATAACTTTAATTAGTGAGGTAGACTAGACCCAAACGTTCAATGGTCCAAGATGCAGCAGTGGCATTAGACACAATGTTAATTTGCCTTGCCAATAAGATGCAATATTGAACTAATTAAGAGATCAGGAGTGTTTATTTGTCATATGCACTGCAGATAAACAGGAACAGTGAAAGACTTGGGTGAGGTTTTAGGTCGGGATCCTTCTTCAGACTCAGTGTCTCAAGAGATGCTGCCTGACCTGCTGAGTTACTCCAGCACTTTGTGTCTATCTTTGGAATAAACCAACATCTGCAGTTGCTTTCTATACAACACCGTAAGTCTTACTTGCTGTAGCTTACAGGCACATTAGATGCATCAACAACAATAAATATACAATAAATTATATTGTAAGTCAGACTATAATAGTGTCACATTGATGCTAAGGCCCAGAAAACACACCAATGCCTCTACTTCCTCAGATGATTAAGGAAGTTATGCAGGTCTCCAACAACTCTTGCCAACTTCTACAGATGCATTGTAGAAACCTCAACTTAAAGTTTGGCAAAATCTCTGCCCAAGACCACAGAAATTGTAGTTGTGGAACGAGCACAGTCGCCCCACCACGAACTCCATCCACCCCACACTGGTTTGGAAAAGCAACCAACATAATAAAGGATCTTTTTACTTCAGCCATTCCCTCTTCACCTGACTACCAGCTGGCGCCCGCAATGGTCACCTCGCCAACAGTTTGTCTCGTCCCTTCCTTCTTTGTCGTTTTAGTATGTGTTAAATGTATGCTTTAGTGTTCTTTGGTTTGTTTTATGTGGGGGTAACTTTTTTAAAATCTCTTATCTTTAATCTCTCTCTCCTCCCATCTCTCTCACCCTTCCTCCCCCCCCCCCCCCCCCCTCTCCTCCTCCCCTCCACCCCCCTCTCCTCCTCCCCTTCACCCCCCTCTCCCTCTGTCTCTTGCCCTTCTGTCTCTGCCCCTTTCTCTCTGTCTCTCCCCATTCTCTCTCTGCCCTCACTCTCTAACCCCTCTCTCTAGACGCACATGCGAGTTGGAGGCTATGCGTCAGTGGATAGGGCGGTTATGAGGTAAAAGGAGCAAATTAATAATATTAATATATCAAGGGGGGTAGGTAGCGTGTGTGCGCTGGAGTAGTTAGTGTGTGTGACGCCGCATGCCGCCCCCCCCCCCCCTCCCCCCATAACCACACGTTGGGGGAACAGACCCAACTGGTCTGCACTTGGTCTAGTCTATCATATCATATATATCTATTAAAACTCTGTGTGTGTGTGTGTGTGTGTGTGTGTGTGTGTGTGTGTGTGTGTGTGTGTGCCATATTTTTCATGTGAAACATATCTCCTCGAAAACCAGACGCCAAAACGGGAACATCTTTACATATTTCAGTAGAGATTTTCCTTGTGATTTTAGAAATCCACTCCTCTGTACATTTGGAACATTATTTTCCCGACTTTTTAAATTGTTGACCAATCTGACCTTTTTCTTAAATCTGACCGCCGCCCAGCTGCTGACGTTACAATAACAGTGAAATCTTTACATCTTCTGGAAGAAATTTTCCATATGATTTCAAAAATCCAATCCTCTATAAATTTGGTCCATTATTTCCCGAAATATTTACGAAGATTTATCACCAAACTGACATTAAAAAAAAAAATGAAGATTGCCCAGCTGCTGACCTCACAATGCCTTTCCTCGTGCCCCCCCCCGCCGCACTGGATTAATGCAGCTGCTGTCAACGCGCATGCGTAGTTTTCCACGAGGTACGTTAGCCCCCCCACACCCCGTTCTTCAAAAGGCGCAGAAAGATCGAGAAAGTTCTGCTGAACAAAGATTCTACAGCTCAGCTCCAGTATAGGATCTTTGTTCTGCAGATCGCTCACGCGCTGAAGGAGGTTCTCCTCATTGTCGGCGCAGCTCGTTAAGTCCCGCCCCTCCCATCCCCCACCCGACTGCGTGCTCATTCCAGCTGTGGGTTTCCAGAGTCAAAGGGCGCTTCTGTCTCTCCGCATTTCGCAGCCCACTCACTCACCCGGCACCCCTCCACCCCCCTCCTCTTATCACCTCCTCCCCTTTCCTTGCTCCCTCTCTCCCCTCTCCTCTCTATCCGTCACAGGGGACGACCTCCTCTCCGGGGAGGCCCGATCGTCTGTCCCCCCCACCCCCCCTCTCTCTCTCCCCCCTCTCTCTCTCTCTCTCTCTCTCTCTATCTCTCCCCCATCTCTCTCTCCCACCCCCTCTCTTCCCCCCTCCACTCTCTCGCTCCCCATCTCCCTCTCTCCCCGCTTTCTCTCTCCCCCCCTCTCCCCTCTCTCTCCCCCTTCCTCTCCCCCACACTCCATCTCCTAAGCCCCCTTCCCCCTCCCCTCCACACCCTCCCATCCACCCCTCCCCTACCCCCTCTCCACCTCCCCCTCCCTTCCCCCCACCTCTCCCACCTTCAGCCCCCCTTTCCCCCTCTCTCTCCTCCCATCTCGCTCCCCCACTCCCCCACCCTCCCTTTCCTCCTCCCCTCCACCCCCCCCTTTCCATCTGTCTCTTGCACTTCTGTCTCTGCCTCTCCCTCTGTCTCTCCCCATTCTCTCTCTGCCCTCGAACTCTACCCCCCCCCCTCCCTCTCTAGACGCGCCTGCGAGTTGGGGGCTATGCGTCAGTGGATAGGGCGGTTATGGGGTAAAAGGAGCAAATTAATAATATTAATATAATATCAAGGGGAGTAGTTAGCGTGTGTGCGGGGGGGTAGTTAGTGTGTGTGTGTGTGTGGGTGTGGTTAGTGTGTGTGACGCCGCATGCCGCCACCCACCCGCCCACCCCCCCCAATGGGTCTGCACTTGGTCTAGTATTATAATAAAACTCTTCCCTTTGTTCTCAACATTCTAAATTTCTGTGTGTATGCAGGGTTGTGTTGGCTTTCTTTTAATCTCCTTAATTTGTATCTTCTTCCAAACCACTTGGCCACAACCTTCCTATTTTCACACATGCTACTCACATTTTTTCTCTCGACGGGATAAACGTCTTCCCGTCGCATTCCAACCTATATTTCCAAAAAAAATTCAGTTTTAATTGTTTATTTCAAAAAATTAACTGCTTTTCAGTGGGAGACTCTTGCTGCACTTTCCCTTGATGATGTCACATTGCCATCTCACAGACGTCCAATCACAATGGATCTCATTTACATATGACATCACAATGGGACAGGGGTGGGAGATTGCAACCTTCACGTGTTTCCACGAATGCAATCAACCTGGCGTGCACAATCAAATAGAACAACTTGTCCTTCCCCCTCCCTCTCTGCACCCCTCCCTCTACCACTCCTCCCTATCTACCCCCTCCCTCTCTACCCCCCTCCCTCTCTGCCCCCCCCCTCTCTTCCCCCCTCCCTCTCTGACCCCTCCCTCTCTGCCCCACTCTCCCTCTCTACCCCCCCTCCTCTCTAGGGAGTGGTGAGTATTGGGACCTATGGGTGAGCGAACGCAATACTGTATTGTATTCGGAGACCAGCCCTGCCCTGTGACGCCACGCACCCCCCCATACTCCTCAATCTCTACCCCCCTCCCACTCCCACTACCCTACCTCTCTACCCCCCTCACCCTCTCCCTCTCTACCCCTCCCCCTCCGTCTCTACCCCCCCTCCCCTTCCCTCTCTAACTGCGCATGCGCAGTTGGGGGCTATGCGTGAGTGGATACGGCGGGGATGGGGGAAAAGGAGCAAAATAATAATATTAATATAATATCGGGGGGGGGGGGGGGTTAGTGTGTGTGTGTTTGTGTGTGTGGGTGGTTAATGTGTGTGTGTGTGACGCCGCAGGCTGCCCCGCACCGCAATCTCGCATTGAGCGGACGGGACCCAATGGGTCCCACTTGGTCTAGTCAATATTATAAAGCTTGATAAAGCTGGAGGGTAACTGATTTTACTTAGATTTCTGAATTAGTACACACAGTAGGAAGGCTAGGTGAAACTTAGTTCACAGAACAAGAGAAAGGAACTTTGGGTGACATAGCCTTGTGTGATTCAATACTATAATTTGGGAAGCATGGATATTGTCTCCTTACACCACAACTATCAATGCCTCATTTTATGTATTGATTAAGTTAGGTATAAAATGATGATTGAACTCGATATGAATAGTGAAAAATCACCTTTCGTTTTCTTTTTTTTTTTTGGGCATCCAATTGCTGGTTTTAGAATGGAATCAGCAAATATCTAAGAATTGGTTCTTTTGGTCAGGGCGTGCATTTTAAGTTTTATTTTATTTGCTGACCTACCCAGAAAACGTTCAACTATGTTATTACTGAGTTACAAATGTATTGGGCTGGAAATTGCTGGAAAATGCCACAAGTCCCATAATAAATTGCTGGCACAATTGTTAGAAATTTTGGGATCCCCACAGGAATGCATAATTCACAAAAGTGCTGACTGCTCTTTGCCAGCATTTTCCTGACAGCCCAAAAATATTAGACCTTTGCAGAATCCAACAAAGAAGTACAAATTTTTAATAATTTCCCAGCATTTACACCAGGGAATCTTCCTGTTGAACCTTTGTTGGAACTGCAATCGTCTTTATTGCAAAGGAGAAATACGTTTGTCAGGAAGAGGAGCAAGTATTAACTCATTAACAATTTTGAATTACCAAACATCATAATTGTAAACAACTACAAACTTGAAGTTAAGTATTTTGTTGTTTAATATTTTTTAATTGGCTGATTTTTTTTTTCATCTTTAAATATTTAATTGTATCTTAATAACAGGGAAGTTATAATTTGGGAGCATCTAGATACTATGATGGATCATACAGCTATTAAAACCAAATCTGAAGAAGGGTCCTGATCAGAAATGTCACATATCCATTCCCTTCACAGATGCTGCTTGACCCATGGAGTTACTCCAGCACTTAGTATTTTGCTCAAGATTCCAGCACCTGCAGTTCCTTCTATCTCCAAGTCAGAATTATTGGTTGTTTAGTGGTGGACATTGATTCAACATACCTCCCAACATGATAGTATTAAATCAAACAAGGCTGTATCACCATCAAGGTTCCTTTCACTTGTTTTATGGCATAAGTTTCACTAAGCCTTCCCATGTGAAGGCATTACATTGTACAAAGTCTCTACTGATTAGGATCTTGCCATTTAGCACACTGATGGCATTATACCACAAATTAACATCAACTAATCAAGAAAAAGTAACTTTCATAATTATGTTGTAGGCTAACAGCAAGCATATCTAACTCAATGCTGGTAGCAAGTTTTGCCTCAACGTATTACACAGAAGTTTGTCCTATTAATTTGTGCATCTTGTGCATTTGTGCAGGGAAAGTATTGTGCATTTCTGTAAATGATACCCTTGCGTGAAGTATTAAGAAGTGAATAATAAATTACAATATAAGGTGAGGTTTGTTCTATCAGAAAAGCACATTAAAAATCTTGAATAGATCCTGAAATATGTATGACATACTCAAAGCTGACACAAAGACAAGATCCATTTTCTACATTGAATAGCCATTACTAATATTGCACACCAAAGCTGTGGAAATTTTAATCTGGAACTTTTTCCCCCCCAACACTAGATTCAATACGCCTCAGTGTTAAATGTTCAACTGTCCTTAAGCTCAAAGTTATTCAAAACCTTGCTTTCCAGAGCATACTGGGTTCTGTTCACACAGCCTTCCTACATTTTTAACTTGCACTGGCTTCCAGTTAAACACACCGATTTAAAAATTCTTGTATTTGTTTCCAATTCAATAACATCACCCAGGTCAATAACATGCATTCTAATAGAATCTAATTTGCATAGAATCCTTATTGATCTGAACTCCTTCAACTCTGGCTTCTTAATAATTTTCATAGTGATTTGCTCCACCAGTGACAACAACACTTTGCAGGTAACAAGGCACTAACTATACAACTCCCTTCCTAAATAGCTCTGTTACTTTTCGTCTTTCACCCATCACCTCAAAATACACCCGTTCAACAAAACGTTTGATCCTCTGCTGCAATATCTTCTTCAATGTGGGACGACAGATGGCACAATGGGCTAAGTGTTCGGCTGGCAACCGGAAGGTAGCCGGTTCGAATCCCGCTTGGAGTGCATACTGTCGTTGTGTCCTTGGGCAAGACACTTCACCCACCTTTGCCTGTGTGTGAATGTGTGTGAATGTGTGTGAGTGATTGGTGGTGGTCGGAGGGGCCGTAGGCGCAGAATGGCAGCCACGCTTCCGTCAGTCTGCCCCAGGGCAGCTGTGGCTACAGAAGTAGCTTACCACCACCGAGTGTGACTGAGGAGTGAATGAATAATGCGATGTAAAGCGCCTTGAGTATTAGAAAGGCGCTATATAAATCCCATCCATTATTATTATTATTATTCAATGATTTGGTGTCAAATTTTATATAATAATGCCCCCGAGAAGTGCCTTTTTCTTTGTGCTACATTAGGGTGTGGTTGTAACATGCAATCGATTATACTTCCCGCTTATGGTATCATAAACCACAAATTTTGTAAGCTGTCCATTTACAAAAATATGGATCTTTCAAATGCACCAGAGCAGGTTCAACTGATACTTAACATCTTCTGAGAAGTTTTCCATTGTTCATTCTCCAATACAGAAGTGCTTGATGTATGGAAATAGCGACTCTCAATCGCTGTTATCCATGCACTCTAATCAGCTCCAAGGCACATTTACCACATATTCTTACTTGTATCAGTTTTATTTGGTCTCCTTCCTTACTCTTATTCAATGAGAAATACATTTCATATTCACTTCAATTTTCCCTCTTTAACTTAGTCTTCATTTGCATCATAAAAGGTTCAACCAACAATTCAAGAAATTAGTTAATACAGAGTGGGAGCAAGATAACCCTTGAAATGTTCAGGGACATCAACATATGATTTTACTTCGGAGTCACGTAAGTGACTACGTGAAGAACCCGCCAGGGCGCATGCGTGTCATATCGCTACATGCATTGCGAAACGACAGGCGGGGTGGAACGACATTCCCCCGCAGCAGCAAGTTTAAAAGCCGGGACCGACAGGTAAGTTGTTACTCTGCGGTCTTTATTTTTCCCAGGCTGTTTCACAGGTGGGGAAACGATGGACAAATCCAAAAAATCAACCAGAGCTACGACAAAGCTGGCGGGGGAGGACCGCGGAGTTGCGGGCAGCCAGCAGCGGCCGGCGGCACAGGAATCACCCGTAATGGGATCAGCTGTGCCCGACTTAGCCCCCGCACCGGCCAGATCAACACCGCGGCCGGGCGGGAAGGCAAAAAGAAAATCAAACAGAGCCGTTGACTCTGATGAGTCCGACTTTGAGGAGCCGCGAGCGGCCAGCGACCGTGCGTGCTGGAGCCGGATGGAGCGGCTCATGGAGCAAATGCTCCAACGTGACAGACTCCGGGAGATGGAGTCTAGTCACCGTGGGTTATATATAACACCCACAGCAGCACCTTACGTAGGGCTGCACAGTGCATCTCCCTCGTCAGAGGGGAGTACTGGGGGTCAATTCTGGGCTGACCCCGAAGAGGGGTTTGCTGAACAAACTACAAGTGTGCAGGGGGTGCAGGAAGGCGAAAATCTACTGGACATGGTGTCCAACTACATACAGCCGGATCAGACTGGACGGAACCTAGAACAGAAACTAGCTGCCAGCATTGATGTCCTGTCATTCAAGCAACTACAGGAACAGGCTGTGATGGACACCACTGCCAAATATCTGGCACCAGGAAATTGCGTATCCCTCAATGTTCCAGTCGTGAATAATTGTATCTGGAAACACGTCGGAGCAGCAGTTAGAAGCATGGATGTCAAGCTCCAGAGAATACTAAAACTACTAACAGCAGGGATCACAGCATTCGCTCGCACAGTGGATGGGAAGGAAATGTCGCAAGAGCAACAGGATGCACTGGCACTATTCTGCAATACGCAGTATGAAATCAATAGTGTCAGAAAGAGTGCCATCCGACCTGCCCTAAATCCAAAATTTGCAGGCTTGTGCAAACCTGGAGACATAAAGCCACCAATATTATTATTTGGTGGAAACCTGTCCAAGCAGGTTAAGGAGCTCGATGAGGAGGCAAAAACCCTGGGGCTCATAAAGGCGACAACAGCAAGGACCTCCCACAGTCACAGACAGCACCCTTACGCACCCACCAGCAGAACAGGAGAAGCTGGTGAAAGCTCAAAGGCCGGGCGTACAGGACAGCGGTCTTTTTTAGGCCATGGCCCAGACCGGCCTTCGTGGAAAATGCGCAAACCCCAAACCCAAACCCAAACCCAAACCCCGGCGCCTCAACCTCCTCGAAGACCACACAGGAAGAAGTAAACCTTCCACTGGTAACCATGGAGGTAGGTGGGTCTGGTCCCTTACAAATTATAGGAAGTGTGGATAATACACATATCGGTGGGAGATTACACTTCTTTTGGGAGGCATGGAGTGCATTGACAACAGACACTTATATCCTAAACAGTATCCAGGGATATACCATTGAATTTGTGCACAAAAATAGCCCCCCAGTTCAGCATGTACCGAACCGAACGTTCGTACTTTCACGAAAAGAAAAATTAGAAGCACATGCTGAACTGGTGAGACTTCACACAAAATATCTTTACCAAAAACAAAAAAGATGGTGGTTGTCGCATCATCATAGATTTGACCAACTTGAATACATATGTGCAATATATTCATTTCAAAATGGAAACCTTTGTTACTGCCAAACAATTGATTTCCAAGGGCTACTTCATGGCTAGCATCGACTTAAAAGATGCTTACTATTCAGTGCCTATACGGACTGACCACAGACGTTATTTAAAATTCAACTGGATGGGGCAGCTCTGACAGTATAGAGCTCTACCAAATGAATTAACATCAGCCCCCAGGCTGTTTACAAAAATTTTGAAACCAGCCCTAGCGTTTCTTCGGAAACAAAAACATATGATCATGGCCTATCTAGATGACATATTGATTGTGGGCAAAACTTTGGAATTAGCCAAACTAGCTGTATCAGCCACCAAACAATTGTTTGAGAAACTGGGGTTTATCATCCATCCAGTTAAATCTAAACTAACGCCGTCCACCATAATGGATTATTTGGGATTCACTATTGACTCAGTTCACATGTCGGTGACTTTACCAAAGGACAAGACTACAGTCTTAACTGAGGCCTGCAACAACCTCATTGACATCAGTGAACCATCTATCAGATTGGTAGCAAGGGTGATTGGCAAAATAGTGGCTGCTTTTCCAGCCACACAATTTAGACCTTTGTATTATCAAAATTTACAAAGGGCAAAAATACAAGCACTCAAAATTAATGCTGGTCATTTCGACAGACCAATGAAGCTACCAATCAAAGCAATTATGGAATTAAAATGGTGGAGGGATAACATTCGGCATTGTTCCAGCCCTATTATTATCAGCAACCCCTCAGTGGTGCTACAAACTGATGCCAGTGCGCTTGGTTGGGGTGCAACCGATTCTATCTCCAGTTGTGGAGGTAGATGGAATGCACAGGAGGCATCATTACTACAGACACTTGGCATAAACTACCTGGAAATGTTGGGTGTGTTCTATGGCCTAAAGTCATACTGTTCTGGAATATATCACCAGCATGTTAGACTACAGATTGACAATACCACCATGGTGGCATATATTAACCATATGGGTGGAATCAAATCGACATCATGTGACAATCTGGCTAATACAATTTGGCAATGGTGTATCCAGAGAAATATTTGGATATCAGCTACTTACCTACCAGGTAACCTAAATACAGTGGCAGACACCAGGTCACGCAAATTCAATGAAAACATCGAATGGATGTTGGATATATTATTTGCTGAAATTGTAGCACGGTATGGAACACCAGATATCGATCTATTTGCATCTAGACTCAATCACCAATTACCAAACTATGTTTCTTGGAAACCAGACCCTGTGGGGCATCAGCGATAGATGCTTTTTCGCTGCATTGGGGGAAATTGTTTTTCTATGCATTCCCTCCTTTCTGCCTCATCAGTCGGGTATTACGCAAAATACAACAAGACTCGGCGTCTGGTATTTTGGTAGTGCCCGATTGGCCTACTCAACCATGGTTCCCTGTGATACTCGACATGGTCTTAGAACCATGTATCACCATCCTGAAACGACCAGATTTGTTGGTTCATCCCGTAACTGGGGATAGCCATCCATGTCATAAAACGACAAACTTATTAATTTGTAGAGTCTAAAGAAACCTCTACTGGAACTGGGACTGACGGACCGAAAATTGAACATTATCTCAGCGGCTCACAGGCAGTCCACCAAAAAACAATATCTGGTATACATCAGGAAATGGGAGATATATTGTCACAGAAACAACATCACTTACAGCTCGATGAACATAACGTCTGTTCTGGAATCCCTGGCAGGCCTCCATTATGATGAGGGGCTCAGTTACAGTGCCATTAACTGCGCCAGAAGGGACCTTTCAGCATATCTATGGCGAGGATCAGGGCGTTATTCTGTTGGGACTCACCCCCTGGTAACCAAACTTATGAGGGGAATTTTTAATATTAATCCCCCAAGAACCAGGTACTCTCAAATATGGGATGTGAGTATTGTCCTAACGTTGCTAAGGAACTGGTCTCCAGCAACAGCTCTATTCCTGCAAAAGCTGACGCATAAAACAGTCATGCTGATGGCTTTGGTCACAGCACAAAGGGTACAGTCTTTACATAAGTTAAGGCTGGACAATATGACTTCTTCAACAAAAAATATAACTTTTCATATTCACGAATTAGTCAAACAGAACAGACCGGGATCATCAGGCCTCAAAATAGAATTTAGGGCCTACCCTATAGATGATCGTCTCTGTATAATAAGACATTTATTGTTATATATGGAGAACACCAAAAACATCAGAGGCAATGAGTTGGCACTACTAATCAGCCACAAGCAACCCCACAAGAAAGTGTCGGTTCAAACTATTTCCAGATGGCTGAAACAGGTTATAACAACAGCTGGGGTGGATACTAACATATTCAAATCTCATTCCACCAGGGCTGCAGCTACATCGGCAGCTATGGAGTTGGACGTACCGATGGACCAAATCCTGGAGACAGCAGGATGGTCAAGGGAAAAAACGTTCCAACTATTCTACCATAAACCAGTGGTTAAACCTGGAACTTTTGCAGAATCAATTTTAAGTTCTGTAATATGATTTCACCCCATAAAATAGGGGCTATAATTTGTTGTTAATAAATTTATCATGGATTTTCAATATCAGATTCATGTTTAAACATGTTAACACAATTCCTCCCTTAGTCAATTAAGGCAGATGTGATGCATGGACTAGTTTTCACGGCATGAAATCACAGAGCTTTGAAATCTTCACGTAGTCACTCACGTGACTCCGAAGTAAAATAGTAAGATTAAACGAGAACTTACCAGTTCGAAGTTTGATCATTATTTTATGAGAAGTAACGTTGAGGGATTATGTGCCCTCCGCTCCCACCCTTGATCATAAAGTTCAACTGGTATCCTCTTCTCTAATCTTACTATGTTCAGTCATTTACTGTTATCTGTGATTTCACACCGCTGCTTTGAAGAATGACACGCATGCGCCCTGGCGGGTTCTTCACGTAATCCCTCAACGTTACTCCTCATAAAATAATGATCAAACTTCGAACTGGTAAGTTCTCGTTTAATCTTACTATTAAACTACACCTATTTATTACAAAGCAAATAACATGTCTACTTCGTTCTATATGCTGCATTCAACTGGTGCAAGATGCCAATTACTGGGCACTTCAACAAGAGGTCAATATTTTGAATGGTTTTCTCCTACTTAAAGGAACCAAGTGAAGAAGGCAAAACCAGACGGGAGAAAATTTAATAGCAGAACATGTGCACCCATGTTTTTTGGGCACTATGGGAGAGTAGTGAACTATGAAAGAGACATCCTGTATTCTTAGGATGCCCAAAGGCTGCTTCAGAGATGCATTCAAAAGACATCTGCAGTTCATTGTGATTCCAGCAGTGAAAGCAGACGGCTTTGGATTTCTATACCACATGCTATCTACGATGACCAATGCTGGAAGTAGTTGAATTACTGCAAATAAATGGTCAAGCTTTTTGAACACATATTCACATGTCATATGCTTACCAATTGCTCAACTATTGTCAACTGTCAGGCCAAATTCAGCTCTACAATGCCAAGATAGAGAACAGGAAGGAGATAGAGAGCTTATTAACGTGATATCAAGACACCTCTTCCTCAATGTCAGCAAGGCAAAGAAACTAGTTATTAAATTCAGAAAGCAAGGTGGAGTACATGCCCATCAGCACCAATGGTGGTGAAATGAAGATGGTGACGATCTTCAAGTTGCTCGTCGTAAATATCACCAACAACTTCTCCTGGACCAACCACATTGAAGCAACAACCAAGAAAGCACACCAATGCCACTATTTCCTCAGGAGACCAAGGAAGTTCAGCAGACTAAATGTGTAGGAAGGAACTGCAAATGCCGATTTAAACCGAAGATTTCGACACAAATACTGGAGTAACTCAGCGGGACAGGCAGCATCTCTGGAGAGATGGAAGGAAAAAAGGAAGTTCGGCATGTCTCCAATGATTCTTACAAAACTTCTACAGATACACTGCAGAAAGCATACTATCGGGATGCATCACAGCTTGGTTTGGCAATAGTTCTGCCCAAGGCTACAAGAAATTGCAGAGTTTTGAATGTAGCCCAGTCAATAACCGCCCCAACATTGATGCCATTGTGGTGGTCCCTGAGGATTAGGCCACTCCTTGGGTCATTCCCCTCGGCTCTTGGGGGACAGGGACAATTGTCTGTCCATGGGGTTTCCCGGTAGCTGCTCCGGGGGCATTCTATGTGTTTGCCTGGATTCATTAAACGACTTCTGAACCTGCCGGGCGTCTGGCCTTTTCCTGATCTTGTCCAAGCCACTACACCATCTACATTTCACATTGTCTTGGGAAAGGTGCCATCATCATCAAGGTTCTTTTTCACCCCGGTCATGTCCTCTTCTCTTCTCACATCAGGCAGAAGACACATACCACCAGATTGACGAACAGCTTCCTTGGTTATCAGAATCTTGAACTTACCTCTCATATGCCAAGACTGTATTCCCAATCTCCCAAATATCTTGTTAACAGATAACTGAATGGTCTTCCCATTAGCTAAGGTGTAGTCCCAATTTTCCAACGTACTTCACTGTGGATGTACCACTCTATAACTGTAATGCTATAATGCAGTAACACTATATTCTGCACTCTGGTATTTTTCTCTTTGCACTCTCTGTTGTATCTATGATTGTACTCATGTATAGTATATGTTTTGTTGCATGTATAATATAATTTAATTTGACTGGTTGCACACAAGAAAATCTTTTCACTGTATCTCGGTAAACATGACGATCATAATCCAATACCAATAACAGGGTCAGGCACTGCTCAATTCATCATATTTGTATCACTCACCTGATAATATATTATGATAATAATAAGAGTTCGCACCCAATATTAAGGTACGTAATTAACTTTCACACTTGGCACCGTAGCAAGTCTCATACTATATTTTGCAGCTTATGCCTATTCACTTTGAGATCCACATCACTCACAGTTTGTAAACGTAAAATGCTGGAGTAACTCAGCGGGACAGGCAGCATCTCTGGAGAGAAGGAATGGGTAACGTTTCGGGACTCGACCCGAAACGTCACCCATTCCTTCTCTCCAGAGATTCTGCCTGTCCTGCTGAGTTACTCCAGCATTTTGTGTCTACCTTCGATTTAAACCAGCATCTGCAGTTCTTTCCTACACACTCACATAGTTTGGATGTGCTCACTGAAGATCTTCTCCCACTTGCAGGACAAGGTGAAATATAATTAGAGCCTGAAATACAATCAGAGCCAGTGGAAATGAACCATAGAGGAATACTTGTATCTGACTTTTTCAATCCTCATGGAATAGATGTTATTGGCCAGTGATGGCTCCAGAAATTAAAGACTACATACAGTATCTTCAAGCAAGCATAATCCTCAACTCCAGATTCCTTCCTCCTCCTCACCCGACATTCTTTTTCTAAGTAACAAGATGCAGGTGAAAGTTTCCAACTCTTAGTTTCCCTACTCCTCACACCACAACTGACACTTACCTCTTATTTACTTCAGATACACAAGATCCCAAACTTGCCACGGAATTAAGAGATAGCAAGGATGCAGGGACATAATCAGACTGCCAATAAAATTCACAATTGCAGACACCAACTGACATTGACTGTAATTCAGAAGGTGTAGAGGCTCGACCAGTACAAATCCAGTCATTGAGCCAGAGAAAGAATGCAGCACTAGTTTGCCAGAGAGCAAAGCTCTACAAGGATGTTTGTTGCAGAGTTTCTGGATGAATTTAGTGGGAGGAACTGGAAAAGATAGTATGCAAGAAATAAAATCAGAAGGCCACTTGGTCCCTTGCAACTGGCAGACCAGACACAAGGGACAGAAAGGAATGTGCCCATTATTTTAACGTAGCACCACTTAATTGCACTATCCGATTCAGAAGTCAAATCAACACTTCTGTCTTGAGAATACCATGTGACTAAACATGTGACATCCCTCTGCAAAAGAGAATTCCAAAGATGTTTTGCTCAAGTATCAATTTGATAAACATTTGTTGCATTTCCTCTGTAAAAATGTTATCCTTCCGCATGTAGAGAAGCCAAATCTATCCACAACATTCCAGGTGCAAGGTGTAGGGTTTTTAGAGCACTTTCACTCTTGCTCACAAACACTCCTGTAATAAAGGCTAAAATTCCACTCGCCTTTCTAATTGCAGTCCTTGTACTCACAGAGAGATCCAGATCTCAGTAAATCCAATACCTTTCAATAACTCACAACTTTACTTGGTGTTTATTTTCTCTACCAAACTGGATGATATAACATGTCCCAGATTATATTCCATCTGCTTGTGTGCATAGTGTGTTTCGGAACACACGCCAGTGTGGAACCAACTGGCTACAACTCCGTGCAGAAGAAATTAAAGGTCATTAGATTAGATTAGATTAGATTAGATTAAACTTTATTAATCCCCTTATTCAGGGGAAATTCTGATGTCCTTGCAGCACACTAATAAAAATACAACATAGCATTCAAAAAGAAGTTCAACACAAAAACATCCCCCCACAGTGATTCCCACTGTGGGGGAAGGCACAAAGTCCAGTCCCCATCCTCTTGTCCACCCAAAGTCGGGCCTATTGAGGCCTCCACAGTCGCCGCCACGGCGCCCGATGTTCTCGCCGGGTGATGGTGCTCCGGCATCGGGAGAACCCCCAGCGGCTTGGGGTGCCAGGAACGGCCGCCTTCCCACCGGAGACCGCGGCTTCCAAGCCAACAGACCGCGCCGAACGGAGCTCCACACACTGGCGATCTCGGCAAGAGATCCCAGGCTCCGGGATGTAAAGTTCAGCGCCGCAGCTGGCCGCTCCACAGAATCGCGGCTCCACGATGTTCTCATCTGCGGTCCCAGCATACTGGAGTTCCAGCGCGGCGACCCAGGAAAGGCATCGCCCGCTCCACAATAGCGCTCCAGCGCTGCGCCGCCGCCAAAGCCGATGTTCTGCGCCGCCGCCAAAGCCGATGTTCTGGCCAGGTCCCCTCAGGGAAACGTCGCTCCAGGACCCGCTGGTAGGCCGCGAGGACAGGTCGAAGTCGCTGCTCGGAGGAAGGCAACCCCTCCGACCAGGTAGGGACTCGAAAAGCAGTTTCCCCCTTCCCCCCCACCACCCCCCACACATAAAAAGATTAGGCCCCCTGACTGTACACTCAACGTACTAAAAATAATAAAAAAGAAGGGGAAAAAAACGGACAGCTGCAGGACAGGCAGCCGTTCAGGACAGCGCCTCCTCCGGATTTCATGAGTTCCAATGCAGAAATGATGGCCAATCTCCTGACATACTGGTGGACCTGATCGAGATGCTGCATCCTTCAACATAGTACGATCAGCACCCACCAATGCATTAGAACTGCTTGGAGGTTCAGACTTCCATCACACAAGGCCTTGTGCTGCCTTCAGGAATTTGGATTTAAATGTGCAAAGGCGGTGATAGAATTCGGTAGCAGTCTTGCAATCTGATTACAACATATCTCTCTGAATTGCTGAGACATTCCTGAGGGAGTGGTGGTGGCTCCAAAGATCATGACCCCTTAGACCTATCTGGCAAACAAGGTGTATTTCATCCCGTCCTTGCTACATCCCTTTTGCCTTTCTCAACTTCTGTTGGCCAGTCAGTCCAAACCGATGGCACCATGCAGGTAGATGGGACTAGGGGAGAATAAGTGTTCGGCACAGACTACAAGGGCTGAGATGGCCTGTTTCCGTGCTGAAATTGTTATATGGTTATATGGTTATCTGCATCCAAGCTTTCTTAAACTACAGCTGACCATGGTTACTCTTCGGGACCATTTGCTTCAGATACTTGAAACAACTACGAAAAGCACCAAATACTTGCAGTGTTAAAACAGGCAGAAGAAATTAATCAGAATATGACCCTTATGTCATGGATAATTTTCTCAAATAGTGTTGGTGGGGTGTCCAATTTACAACAGATTGTGAAAGCCATTATCCACAGTGTCCAGCATGCTGATGAGGAATCAATATTACAAATTGATTAAAGTTAGAATCTATTGATGCTGCATATTTTCAATGAAAGTTTACTGTGCATGCTACCATCTTCATCAATCTGGCATTTTACACAATTTTTTTGTCAATGTGCACTCATGGTGCAGCAGTTATTTTGGAGCGACAAGGCCATTTGTGGTTTCCAAATTGTGAACACCAACAATCCTAATTTCTCACAGAGTACCTTTTCATCACTGGTAGTTGATTCTGGGTGAGGCAGGGGACTGTTCTGGTGGCTGCTTTCCACAGTCGATGTTTCTACTTTAGTCCTAACTGCTGGTAATGCAAGTGGTGACATGTCCAATGGTATCTACAAAATTAGACCAGTGAAAACTAAAATCACTATTTATTAGACACTTAACTGAATGAGATTTGCAAATTCAATAAAATTGTGTTAAAAATATCAGTAGCATGCTAACATTGAATCAAGCAAGAATGCCTGAATTGTTGATTCCAATCAATTGTACTAAAAATACACTTCTGTTGAAAATAATGAATGAACATCCCTTATAAACTAGCACACATATGCCAAACATGCAAGCCTCTAAATTTAATCGTTTTGCTACTGATCAATTGTGGAACTTGGGTGCAGTGATCCAATGTAGTAAGGATCATTCCTTTCCAAAGGTCCACCTCCCATCACATTGATGCTTAGTTGGCATGGTACTGAAAACTGGTACTGGATTCACCACATTTGCAGATCAGTTTCAGATGCTTTTGTTAAACTGAAGTACAAGTAATCATATCAGTCACAAATCTTCTGGCACCTAAAAACCAAACTAATGATTTTTAAATTGACTACATTTTCAAAAAGACTTACCTTATTGTGGATCCAGGAATAAGAATACTCATAGCTCATTAGCAGAATTGTGATTCTGCCAATGGCCTCGTTAGATGGCTGCAACATATGCTGTATCGGGATTGCGCCAAACAGCCACAATGTAATTTCTAGGACATGATTTCTAAAAATCATTGGCTTCTTCAGTGAGATTATGAAATTCACTTTAAATATTCTGTTATCTGTGGATTTTAGATATGAATAGGAGTAGAAAGTGTTGGTCTGGATTTGATTTGGCAAATAATTGATAAAAATAAAGTTACTATATATAAAGACATAAAATAATATTTCATTAACAATGTAGTTATGAAGATACCTCCCCACTCGACTCCATCCATAGACCCAAGCAGTCTTTCCAGGTGAGGTTCACCTGCACCTCCTCCAACCTCATCTACTGCATTCCTTTTTCCAGGTGTCAACTTCTCTACATCAGCTAGACCAAGCGCAGGCTGGGCGATCGCTTCGCCCAACACCTCCGCTCAGTTCGCACGAACCAACCTGATCTCCCGGTGGCTCAGCACTTTAACTCCCCTCCCATTCCGAATCCGACCTTTCTGTCCTGGGCCTCCTCCATTGCCAGAATGAGGCCCAGCGCAAATTGGAGGAGCAGCACCTCATATTTCGCTTGGGTAGTTTACACGCCAGCGGTATGAACCTTGACCTCTAATTTCAGTTTGTCCTTGCTTTCTCCCTCCTTCCCAGCTCTCCCACAACTTAAGCCTACTGTCTCCGCCTCTTCCTTTATTTCTTTCCCCCCCCCCCCCCCCGACATCAGTCTGAAGAAGGGTCTTGACCCGAAATGTCGCCTATTCCTTCTCTCCATAGATGGTGCCTCACCCGCTGAGTTCCTCCAGTATTTTTGTCTACCTTCGATTTTTCCAGCATCTGCAGTTCTTTCTTAAACAAATGAAGATATGGTTACCTTTAGTTTAAATAAAAATGAATTGCAGAGGTTTTCTATTTTTTTCTAATTAAACAATTATAGCCTCTGGCTTTGCAATTCACCCTCTTCTCTCCTTATCGGGCACTCTTATCTCCTTTTCTGCACTAGACTCTTTACCAACTCTTTATTTTCTAGATTTCTCCAATTTCACCCCCCCCCCCCCCCCCAACCACACCCAACCAATACAGCAATCATTGTGAAGAAAGATCCCGGCCCAAAACCTTGACTATCTATTCCACGGATGCTATTTGACCCATTGAGTTACCCCAGAATTGTGTTTTGCTCAAGATTCCAGCATCTTTGCATGATTGTTATCCCCCCCCCCCCCCCCCAGATGCTCTGGTTTCCTAGCACATTCCGAAGAGAATATACACATTCTACACAGATAGCAGCGCAGGTTAAAATTGAAACTGGGTCCCTGACGCCATAAGGTGGCAGTTTTATTAACTGCATCACTGTGCCACCAAAAATATTCTCTCTTCAGGAAGCACTGAGCTTTAATCAGATGTTTTCCAAAAGTGAAAATCAACTGTAGATTTGAAACTATGTGCCATTATTGAAAAATATACAATGCAAATATATTTGTCACCTTTTTGACGTCATCTTCTGAAGCCTTCTTAAAATCATTTTCAAATGGACTTGCCAGTTCATTAAATAACCCGACTTCTTCACAATTCTTTAAGAAACGAGTTGGAGTTGGAGTTTGGTCTAAAAGATTTAAAAATGATAAAATTATGGCACTTTTAGAATCAACTTTGTTTATTTCATTAACTTGCATAATAGTTAATGCACCAAAAAAAATCAACACAGTAAAA
Organism: Amblyraja radiata; assembly: GCF_010909765.2. Classification (NCBI taxonomy): domain Eukaryota; kingdom Metazoa; phylum Chordata; class Chondrichthyes; order Rajiformes; family Rajidae; genus Amblyraja; species Amblyraja radiata. The sequence continues at coordinate 26,104,654 of NC_045962.1, read as the reverse complement.
AACTTTCTCGTGCAATAATCTATTCTTCAAACTCTATAATTTAGATGCAAAGAATAAGATAAATATTAAAAGAGAATTAAAATAACAATTCTGCTTCAAGTAATTCAAGACATTATGGCAGCTTATAATGCTGTTGGGAGATAACTAGATTCCAAATTATTTTTTGTATAAAACTGGAGTTATTTGACTTCATTAATCTTTAGAATGGCTACTTTCATTACTGCCCAAATCTTCAATGCAAACTGGTTATTCCTCAATAGACTTTTAGCAGTTAAAACATATTTTCATTAAATGAGAAACTATACATGAAAAGGTGAGTTTACATATGCAAATATATTAACAATGGAATGCTCTGTGAACACCCATCTCTGAACTGTCAATGTAAAAATAAAATTCAAAATATTAAAATTAAAATTCATACCTTTGTACTAAACCACATGGACATCGATAAATGACCAAAATTGTAGTCATGAGGCAGAGGTAATGAATGCAAAAAAACAGCTGATTGGTGAGACGGGTAAATATATGAAGGAATAGAAATTCTTGATGTTTGAAGAGGCTTTGGTCCACAGCTATAGCAATAACAGAATCAACTTATTACTATAGTTATAGACCCAAACCGAGGGCACGACAATATGTGCAAGATGTCAAAGCTCTAGAGAGGGTGCAAGGGCTTTTTGCAAATCGCAGCTGGGTTTAACGATTTTATCATGCAGAGACGAAAGTTGGAATTGTTTTCTTTACAGCAGAATTCAAATACAAATTCGGTATGAACATATAAAATCATGATCTGCTTTGAAAAGGAGAGACTGTATCAAAGATATTAGTATTGATGACAAAGATTCAAGGCCATTGGCAAAAGATACCAACGATGTAACCAGGAAAACTATTTTTTTAAATTTAATGTAGAATTATGTTGTAGAATCCACTTCATGATGGAACTAAGTTCAATGATTGTATCCAATGGAAGTTGGATAAAAAGTTGAACGGAAGAAAAAATACAGTGTGTAGATGGTGATCCATCAATTAGGTGCAAGCACAAAAGGACGAATAGCCTCATTCTAGGCTTTCATAGCATTTGGGACATGTGTCCAATACATGCACAATACACAATACAATGGGAAATATTGGAGAATAGACTAGATCAGAGAATAATCTGTGATTGTCGTAAATCTTAGGTTAAATCGTGTTACAGGATCACTACGGTATGCCTCTGCAAATTTCCTCAAAGCATCAGCTGGTTTGTTCTTTTTATAATGTACACCAAATGCTTTAATACAAAAAAATGAGTGTAATTTTTATAATGGTATAATAAAGAACAGAAGCAAATTTAGTAAGACTTTGGGATATGTACTGAATGCTGATTCATTTAAAATCAGATAATTTTCTGAGCCTCAGCTGGGTGGCAGAGTGGTGATGCGAGTAGTGCTGCTGCCTCATCATGGCAAAGACCCAAGTCAAATCCAGACCTCAGCTGTTGTCTGTGGGTTAGCACGTTCTCCTTGTGGGATTCCTCCTGGCACTTTGGTTTCCTCCCACAACCCAAATACGTGTGGATTAGTAAGCTGAATAGTCACTGTAAATTGCTGCTCATGCTTCGGTGAGTGGTAAAACTTAGGATGGGGGGCAGCAGAGTTGATAACAATAAAAGAAAGGGATTAATGCAGGATAAATGCAAATGGTTGGTAGATGGTCGGCACTGACACGGTAAAATGAGAGCCTGTTTCTGATCTGCAAATCTCTAAGACGCTAATTCATTGGAACACTGCACAAAACCCAACACACCATTCTCCCTTGGATCCCCTTCTGAGGAGGATAAGCGGAGGAAACATGATATAGATACTATGCTAGCATTTCCAAATTAATCTGAAAGAAACTGATAAACAAATTCAAGTGATCTGAAAGGTCCTTCAGCTTGCAGTATTATTCAGATGAGGCTCAAATTTCTGATTAACCTGTCTTCTATCATGCATTGTCAGGAATCCAAATCATTTTAAGTTTAAAAATAAACTTAAACAAAGTTATTTACTACTCTTCTTTGTGAATAGCATGTTCAGGCATTTCAGTGCTTATATAATTCACATAATTATATGCATCAAACATGACACATAATCTACTACTTTGATTTAAGCTAAATATGAAGAAAACTGGAAATATAGCAAGAAAATTGGAAATTCACAATGTGGACAACTATAATAATCAACTTGTTGGGCAGGAGCATGGGCATAGCATTGACATGGATCTTTGTGCTGGTAAATGAAACCATCTCCAAGGATGTGAAAAAGAAAATATGGACCACTGTTACAAAATACAGCAGAATTTAGAAAAGCTTTTGTATTTTTTTCCTATTTATTATATTGCGTAATGAATCAAGCATATGAATCATCAGTAAAATAGGTTTTTCGATCTGTTTACTCATTAATTGTTTTATTGTACCAAAGTATTGTAGATATTAAATAATATCTCTAATAGGGAATGGTCTTTCAATAAAATAAGTAGCTGATCAATATTTATCATATCTATATACTGTTAAAACTCTGTGTGTGTGTGTGTGTGTGTGTGTGTGTGTGTGTGTGTGTGTGTGTGTGTGTGTGTGTGTGTGTGCGTGTGTGTGGCATTTGCCTTTGAAACGTATGTCCTCAAAAACCAGGCGCAAAAACGCGGAGATTTTTACCATTTCGATAGTGATTTAACTTATGAATTCACAGATCCACTCCTCATTAAATTTGGTCATTTATCTGCACATTCTCGATAAAATTCTTCACAAAACTTACTGTTTCGTTTAAATCAGACCGTTGCCCAGCTGCGGACGTCATAATGCCCTTGCTCGCGGCAGGGCCATCCCCCTCTTCCCCTACCCCTTTCCTTCCCCACTCTTCCCCCTATATCCCCTACCCCATCTCCCCCTCCCCCACCACTCTTCCCCCTCTCCCCCTCTTGCTTTTCAAACTTGAACTTTTTCTGTGATTCACATCTCCTCGAAAACCCGACGCGGTAACGGAGAAACTTGTACATATTCCGGTAGAGATTTGCCTCATGATTTGAAAAATCCGCTCCGCTGAAAATTTGGTTAATTATTTCCCGACGTTTTTCACTAAAATTGTTCACAAATCTGACATTTTTTTTCAAATCTAACCGCTGGCCAGTTGAAGACGTCACAATGCCTTCGCTCCCTGTGTGTGTGGTGGGTGGTTAGTGTGTGTGAAACTTGTACATATTCCGGTAGAGATTTGCCTCATGATTTCAAAACTCCCCTCAGATGAAAATTTGGTTAATTATTTCCCGAGTTTTTCACTAAAATTGTTCACAAATCTGACTTTTTTTTCCCAAATCTAACCGCTGGCCAGCTGATGACGTCACAATGCCTTTGCTCCCTGTGTGTGTGAGAGGTGGTTAGTGTGTGTGTGACGCCCCCCCACCCCACCCCCCCCGGCTGCAACCATGCGTTGAGGGGATGGGTCCCCCTTGGTCTAGTTATCTTTACATTTCCATTACATTATAGGGGAGAAAGCAGATACTACTAACCAGCTACTATGACACTGTCATTACGTGCTGGACCAAACTTTAATGTCATCTCATGTTTGTGCTTGTGAACAGCCAAGTGATCTTCATTTGTGAAGCGCTGCAACAACATTTTTATTAATTAGTTACAAATTCACAGTCAATAATAACAACTTATCGATGAGCAAAACAGTTTTCATATTTTTCTTTTTCATGGAAGCAGTCATGGAAAAAAGTATGGATAAAGAAAGAAGGCTCAAATATTTCTACTTTGTACTTCAGGCAAGCAGTGACATCTCCAAGGAGATCAACCTATTAGTTGGACAACGTGGGCAGTGTATGCAATTATGGCAAGTTAAAAATTGGGTAACATTACTAAAAAGTTACAATTTCCAAAATCCTATAATTATCAGTTATATAAAAGTCAATCCAATTTAAGGACTATATTCAAAACAACTAAAAAATCAAAAGACCAGGATTTTATTTCTGACTTGTTAATTGTGTTTAATCGTGCAATAAATTATAAAAGTCACTACCAGCAGAAGCAAGCACAGTAATACAGCCACACTTCTGCAAAATCTCTCAATTTAACGAGATTCCACAGAAAAATTAGAAATTATTTATCCCCACATATTCCATTTACATTGTTCAATGAATATATGAATAAAGTAAATTGCCTAATTGTTTTTACACTTTGCAAAATAATATGTGCGCTTTTATATACAACTGCATGTCAAAACAAAATTGAATAAAATTTGTGTTACCTGACCACAACCAGGAGCAGTACAAACAAAAGGTTTGTCATCACTCATGTTCAGTAGATCCTCGCTTCACCTGCATCAACAATAAAATATGTAATAAAAAATACAATAAAAGTGCTCAATCCAATTACTATTATGTCATGGACACTTTGCTACTGACTCAGAGCAATTGTATAAATATATCAAAGTGGGGAAATCTTAATTCCAACAATCAACATCTACCTTAGATTTAAAATTAGACTTTCAGGAAAGAAATATAATGTTTTAAATAAATTGTACTTCTCAAATCCATGCTCGCGGAATTGCGATCCACCCCCCTCCCATTAATAGACACCGACTCAAATAGCTCCTCAAACTAGAATGATAAGAGTGGAAATTAGACATGATTAAAGCAGAGGAGGGAATTAAATAAATAAGTAAAATTAAGATAGATTTGTATTACATTGTGTATATTTCTAATTCCCTTTAATTTAAACGTGCTACATATTATAGAAATTTTAATTTATTTGTTTAATTTTCCTTTATATTTTTTCTCAAGATCATCCCAGAAGATTGGTTTGCCTATTTATGAACTGAATTTTAAACCCAAAGTGATGGCTCAGATTTCAACTACCTCGGCCCTGTAGAAAACACGAGCCGGAGCAGTGTTGAAATCGAGAATGAATTTGCTACCTGTTCTTGCTCCATAACTATGACTTGCCTTCCGTTAAGTGCACAAGGCATTTAAGTGAATCTGGCTGGGCTGCAGTTAATCTAAGCAGATTGGGATCATATGACATACACAGGATCCAGATGTCATTTTATATGTACAGTGGGCCAATCATGTACCATAAACATTTTAGAATAGAGGCAGGAAGAAATCTCTTCACAAAGAGAAGTATTTTAGCTTTAAAATATTTATGGATAATGACTGTGTGGACCCACAAACTAAAATTCTGAATTGGGGCAAGGCCAACTCTGATGGTAATGGGCAACTTACTAAAGTTGATTGGAGTAGATTATTTGCATGCAAAGGTACGACCAGAAAGTGGAGTGCTTTTAAAAATGTGTGACAGAGTTCAGGGCATGCCTGTTCCTGTTAAAGAGTGAAGGGCAAGATAGGTGGGAGTAAGGAAGCTTGGATGATGAGAGAAATTGAGGCCTGGTCAAGAAAAAGGAAGCATGGGACCAGTGTTTCCACTTTGAAGGAAATTACCCGAAATTCTGGAAATTCTGGTTGTCTTTGGGTCATTTTAGGGAAATGAAATAATTTCAGGAAATTTCCCGGCCCGGTATGCTTTCCCCAACTGTGCATGTGCGACTGCCGACCCAACTGCGCACACGCGGGGAGACGCAAAGGGGTCCAAACAGGCCTGTGGGATGATTTGCGGAAAGAAAAGTATGTACCTATATATTTACGACCATCCGCACCTGCGCAATTGGGGGAGGCCCGTCAGCCGCGTCACAATTGAAAATGGCGCCGGTGACGCGGTAGGGACGCCCGCGCATGCGCAGTTGGGGCGACAGTCACACATGCACAGTTGGGGAAGACTTACCGGGCCAGGAAATACCATCAAATTCCAGGTAATTTGGATTCTATTTCAGGAAAAAAAATGTTGACGCATGGGACAGGCATAGGCAGGTGGGATCAGGTTTATCCTGGAGGCGTTTCGGGAACAGTGGGTGGCCTGGTGGTGCAGCTGGTAGAGCCGCTGCCTCACACCACTGGAGACCCGGGTTTGATCCTGACCTCGGGTACTGTTTGTGTAGAGTTTGCATCTGCATTCTCTCTGTGACCGCGTGGGTTTCCTCTGTGTGCTCCGGTTTCCTCCAAAATCCCAAGATGTGTGGGTTTGCAGGTTAATTGGATTCTATATTTAAAAATGCCCCTAGTGTGTAGGTAATGGGATAACATAGAACTAGTGTTGACAGGTGATTAAAGTTCGCTGTGAAATCGGTGGGCCGAAGAGCCTGTTACCATGCTGTATCTCTAAACTAAACTGAGGAGCGCAGTTAAGAAGGAAATCAGGAGGGCAACAAGGGAGCAGGAGATAGCTGTGACAAATAATAGTAAGGAGAATTCAAAGAGATTTAAGTACATTAAGGAAAAGCGGAAAACAAGAGGGAGAATAGGGTTCCCTCAGAAACCAAAGCAGTTATCTGGTGGAGGTGCAGGAGAAGGAGAGTATTTCTCCTCTGTTTTTACCATAGAGATAGACATGAAGGGGAACTTAGGATAGTTAATGGAGATGACTTGAGAACAGTCCACATTACGGTCGAGGAGATGCTGAACGTCCTAATGAATACGAAGGTAGATAAATGTCCTGGGCATCATCAGATCCATCCAAGGACACGGTGGGAAGGGAAGCTGGAGAAGAAATTGAAGGTGCCCTGGCTGAGAACTATGAATAACCATTAGACACCAGTGAGATGCCAGAAGACTGGAGGGTGGCTAATGTTGTGCCTCTATTTCATAAGGTTACAAGGAAAAGCCTGCGACCTATAGACCAAAGAGCCTAACATCTGTGGTGGGCGTTATTGGAGAGGATTCTGAGGGATAAAATATATATGCATGGTCTGATTAGGAATAGTCAGCACAGTTTTGTACGGGGGAGATCGTCTCTTACGAATTGGATTGAGTTTTTTGAACCAGTAACCAAAAAGATTGATATGGGCAAAGCTGTAGATGTTGTCTATATGGACTTCAGTAAGGCATTTGATAAGGTGCCGCATGGCAGGCTCCTTAGGATCTGATCAGTTGGGCACGTGGGCTGAGGAGATGTTAATGGAGTTTCACGCAGATAAGTGCGAGGTATTGCATTTTAGGGAAATCAATCCAAAGCAGGACCTTCACAATGGCAGGTCCCTGGGGAGTGTCATCGAGCAGAGGGATCTAGGAGTGCAGATACATAGTTCCTTGAAAGTGGCATCGGAGGTGGATGGAATAGTCTATAAGGCTTTTGGTACATTGACCTTCATCAGTTAGGGTATACAAGTTGGGATGTTATGATACCAGGCCCGTACGAAGCTTTTCAAAAAGGGGGTGGCAACAGGCTTACACAAATTTTATATGAAATAATGTGCACACAGCACACATCACGAGCGTGAAGTCCCTCGTGCTCACTTAAGGGCCCTGGAAGCTTTGGGGTTTTAGATGCTCTCTGGTGTATTCTGAGCCTTATTTTGGAGCATTTTTGCAACCAAATTTATGATCAATGTTTCAGAAATAAATTTGGTTTAGTCAAGAGTAATGAGTGGGTGGAATGGGATGATTGGGGTCATTGTTGTATACATTTTTTTAAATCACGAATTGAAGTTGTCCTCGTTTTAATAAATCAAGTTGTACTGTTGTAAAATGTTATGTAAAATGTTATAAAGGAGCATGCAAAAACTGCAAATAAAATACTAAGTTTTTGAAGTAAAGAAAACCTTTTTTTAGAAAATGTTTTGTGTGTTGATTTGATTGCCTGTTACTGTTAGACTGTGTTAGTGTGTGCAGTGCACCTTTAATGGTCCTCCTGACATAACAACTTCACATCACAACAATTACAACATGGAATAGTGATGTGAATACAACATTTAGTTCGAGTTCAATTTCCATCATGAAAATTGAAGTCAAATTATATGGTGCAGTTAAATTACTATGATCACTGTCAAACTAACCTATTTTACTGTCAAACTATTATAACAAATTCTAGTTCCATGATGACATAAACAAGATCACAAATCACATTTTGCATTCTCAAACATAATGTGATTGTGAATAATTGCAGCTGCCAAATTTCACTGAGCATTTCCGTATTTTGATGGCTGAAAATCAGTATTTTGCTGGGGAAATCAGTATTTCTCACATAAATGCAATAGAACGTACTAGACAGAAACTGCATTTTTGAAAATCAGTATTTTTCATGCAACCTCATGTATTCTCAAATATCAGTATGGAATACTGAAAATCAGTACTACTGAATTGTGAAACAATTTTTGAAATGTGAATTTATAATTCTTGATAATGATTCAATCATATCCATATCTATCTATCTATCTATATTACTAAAAGTCTGTTCTTGACCGGTTTTGGCTTTCTGTGCTGCGATTTCCGAGAGTACGCTGCCACCTACGGCCGTCATTTTTGGCCACCTCGCTCAGAACCCCCCTACGCCGCATGTGTGCCGAGGGTTTTTCCCGTCGATGAAAATTGACAGAGATATTAATGTTTTTACACAATTCCCCATTCTCTCTGCTGCCCCTGCTGGAGGGAGGGGGAGGGACTATAAAACCAGGAAATGGTGTTCCTCAATCAGTCTCTGCAAGTGGTGTGCCTCAATCAGAGCTCTGAATGACACTGACAAATGTCTACAGCACTGTGAGTACCCTTAATTTGGGTTGGAAATGAAAATATGGTTAGAGGTAAAAAAGCACTACCTGCAAATGGTTGTTTGGGTTTGGGTTGAAGTAAAAAGGCACTCTCTCTCCCCCCACCCCTCCCTCTCCCCCCCCCCCCTCCTCCTCCTTTGCACCAGCCCCAGTCCCAGCCCCAGCACCCCCCCCCCCCCGCCCCCGCAGCCTGTCGAAGCGCGTCATCACGTGTGTGGGAATAGAGAAAGAGGAATGGGGGTGATAGGGAATGGGGAACAGATGGACTGCCCCAACCCCTCCCCCTTCCACTCTCCCTCCCCACTATTTCCCCTCTCCCCCCACCCTTCTCCACCTCCCTCCACACTCTTCCCCCTCCCTCCCCTACCCCATCTCCCTCCTCCCCATCCTCCCCCATCCCTCCCCCACACCTCTCTCCCCATCTCTCTCTCCCCCACCCCTCTCTCCTCCCCCACCCCTCTCTCCTCCCCCACCTCTCCATTTCCCTCTCCTCACCCCTCTCCCTCTCCTCCCCCTCCTCCTCCCACCTCCATCCCTCACCCCCCCACCCACCTTCCCTCTCCCACCCACCCCATCCCCCCTTCCCTTCCCCACCCTCTTCCCTCTCTTCCCCACCCTCCCCCACCCCCTTCCCCCTCCATCCACACTCTTCCCCCTCTAACCCCTACCCCATCTCCCTCCTCGCCTCCCTCCCCCACACCTCTCTCCCCCACCCCCCTTCCCTCCCTCCCCCGCCCCCTTCCCCCTACCACTCTGTCTCCCTTCCACCACTCCCCCTTCCCCTCCCTCCCCACTCTTCCACTTCTCTCCCCCTTACCCCACCCCTCTCCCTCCCTTCCCTCTTTCCCCCCGCCCCCTTCCCCTCTGTCCCTCTTCCAACATTCCCCCTCTCCCCCTCCCTCCCCACTCTTCCGCTTCTCTCCTCCCTTCCCCCATCCTCTTCCCCCCCTCCCCCACCCTCTCTCACCCCTCCCGCATCCCTCTCTCCTCCTCCCTTTCCCCCCTCTCTCCTCACCCCTCTCCCTCCCCTCCCACCCCAACCCCCACCCCTCTCTCCCCCCACCTCCCCCTACCCATCTCTGCCTCTTCCACCACTCCCCTTACCCCTTTGCCCCTCTTCCGCTCTCTTACCCTCACCACTCCCTATCTCTCCCCCCTCTCCATCTCCCTCTCTCCTCACCCCTCTCCCTCCTCCCCTGTGTGTGTGTGTGTGTGTGTGTGTGTGTGTGTGTGTGTGTGTGTGTGTGTGTGTGTGTGTGTGTGTGTGTGTGTGTGTGTGTGTGTGTGTGTGTGTGTGTGTGTGATTTCGCCTTTGAAACACATCTCCTCGAAATCCAGACGCCAAAAGGGGGACATTTTTACATATTTCAGTCGAGATTTTCTTTGTGATTTTAGCAATCCATTACTGTAAATTTTGTCAATTATTTCCCCGACTTTTTAATTAAAATTGTTAACCAACCTGACCTTTTTTTTAAATCTGACCGCTTCCCAGCTGCTGACGTTACAATAACGGTGAAATTTTTACATATTCTGGTAGAATTTTTTCTTATGATTTCAAAAATCCACTCCTCTGTAAATTTGGTTAATTATTTCACGAGTTATTTGCTAAAATTTATCACCAAACTGACATCTAAAAAAAATAACGGCTGCCCAGCTGCTGACCTCACAATGCCTTTCCTCGTGACCCACCTCGCTCGTGGCCCCGCTCCCCCCCCCGCCGCTCTGGATTAATACAGCTGCTATCAACGCGCATGCGCAGTTTTCCACGAGTTACGTTACTCCCCCACCCCCCGTTCTTCAAAAGGCGCAGAAAGAATGAGAAAGCCCGCCTCCCGTCCACCTTCCACCTCCCCCCCTCTTCTCACCTCCTCCCCTCTACTCCCTCCCTCTCTCCCCTCTACCCATCACAGGGGACGACCTCTTCTCCGTCTTCCCGGCCCGATCATCTGTAACGCTAATCGTCGGCAGCTTTGCTATAGGATCTTTGGTCCTCAGATCGCTCCGGGCCTCGCTTGGGCCCCCACGAGCTGCCGCCCCGCCCCAATCCTCTCTCCCCCCCCCCCCCCTCTCTCTCCCACCTCTCTCTCTCTCTCTCTCTCTCTCTCTCTCTCTCTCTCTCTCTCTCTCTCTCTCTCTCTCTCTCTCTGCCCCTGTATCTCTCTCTCTCTGCCCTCTCTCTCTCTGCCTCTCTCTCTCTCTGGCCCTTCTCTCTCTCTGCCCCTCTCTCTCTGCCCCCCCCCCCCACTGTCTTTCTGCCCCCTCCTCTCTCTTTCTGCCCTCTCTCTCTCTCTGCCCCTCTGCCACCTCTCTGCCTCTGCCCTGCCTCTGCCCTCTCTCTGCTCTCTCTCTCTCTGCCCCCTCTCTCCCTTTCTCTCCCCCCTCCCTCTCTCTCTCTGCCCCCTCTCTCTATGCTCTCTCTCTCTCTCTGCCCCCCTCTCTCTCTCTCTCTCTCTGCCCGTTTCTCTCTCTCTCTGCCCCTGTATCTCTCTCTCTCTGCCCTCTCTCTCTCTCTCTGCCCTCTCTCTCACCCCCTCCCTCTCAATCCACACCTGCGAGTTGGCGTCCATGCGTGAGTGGATAGGGCGGGGAATGTGGTAAAAAGAGCAAATGAATAATAGTAATATATCAAGAGGAGTGGTTAGTGTGTGTGTGGGAGTGGGGGGTGGTTAGTGTGTGTGGGGGCGGTGATTAGTGTGCGTGTGACGCTGCAGGCCGCCCACCCCCGCAACCTCGCGTTGAGGGGACGGGACCCCACGGGTCCCACTTGGTCTAGTAACTATTAAAAGTCTGATCTTGGATGTGTGTGTGTTTGTTTGTGTGTGTGTTTGAGTATAATCACGTCTTCTCGAAAAAACGACGCGCTATTGGTAAAGTTTTTACATATTCCGGTACAGATTTTTCCCCTGGAGTCCAAAATAGCCTTATTTGAAAATGTCATACTTTATTTCTCGAGTTATTAATGAAAATCTTCAAAAACCTGACAAGCTTTCGGAAGTCACCCACCCTCCCCCCCCCCCAATCTTTGGTTGACTCCCGCTGCCCGCTCCCCATTCCCCGCTATTCCCCCCCTCCCTCCTCTCTCCCCCTCCTCTCCCCCCCCTCCTCTCCTCTCCCCCCCTCCTTTCCCCTCCCCTCCCCGGCCTCTCCTCTCTCCCCCCCAGTCACCACGCCAGCAGCATCCAAGGGTGCACAAGTAACCACGCCAGCAGCGCCCCGAGAAGCAGCAGCAGGGGAACCTGAGGGGAAATTGTTTTCGTATAGAGGGATTTCCATATGGGTTATGGAACGATACATAACCCATATATCGCTCGAGTATATGGAACGAGTTCTCAGAGGAGGCAGTTGAGGCAGGTATTATGACAACATTTAAAAGACATTTGGGCAGGTACATGGATAGGAAAGTTTTAGAGGGATAAGGGCAAATGGAGGTAGATGGGATGAGTGTCGATGGGGTATCTTGGTCGGTATGGGCAAGTTGGGTCGAAGGGTCAGTTTCCAAGCTGTACGACCGTATGACTCTAAGAGGATAGTGAACTCTTTGGCATTCTCTACGTTGGAAGCCATGGATTGTTAGATTTCTGAATATTAAGAGAATCAAGATTCATAGGGATAATATAGAGTATTGGTCCATGATCTTGATGAATGGGCAAATGGTTTATTGAAGTTCTAGTTCTTACATTCCTCTGCCCCCAATTGCCAATATAGCTGGTCAAAAAAGATCAAGATCGTGGAAATCCAAGACAAAAAACAAGAATGATGGAAGCATTCAACAGGAAAGGAAACATCAGCAAGGAGAGAAATAGTTAATGTTTCAGTCATGGACCTTTCATCACAACAGGAAAACTGAAAAGTCAAGCATGTTTAAAGTTGCAGAGACAGGAGGAGGAAACAAATAGAACGAATGTGACAGGATGAATTCCACCACCAGAAAGTACTTCCTTTCTCCTTCTGGCATTACCATCGCCATCTCTAGGGATGCTAGCTACCATTATCCACTATACACATACCAACTTCCTTGGCTCTTGGATCCCTTGCAACTTCTCCCATCCAGCTTCCCAAAAAGACTCCATTCTGTTCCACCAGTGTCTTTGTCTCCTAGTTGCACCGTTGATGAGACTTGCCACACTGCTGTTTATAAGATGGCTTCCTTTTTCCTTTATTGCACCATTTCCCCTTCCAAAAAGAAACAAGCTCTCAATCCCACCTCCTTTATTCATTGCATCTGTTCTCATCCCCTCTCCCTGGAACAAGGAAGGGCTCCCTTGACCTCACCTATCACCTCACTAACCACCACATTCAATAGATCATTCTTCATAATTTTAACCATCTTGAAGGGCATTCTGCCACCTGACACATCTTCCCATCCCCTCCCAGCATTCAGAAGGAACATATCCCTCTACAACTCCCTCTCCATCTCTACCAAACTCCCTTTGTCACAGTACTTTCCCGTGAAACTGTGTAACGTGCAATATCTGCCCTTTTACCTTTCCCGACCGACCATCCGCAGGTCCACAGAGTTCTTCCAGATGAAGCAATAATTCGCTTGCACTTCTTCCAATGTAGTGCTTTGTATTCAGTGCTTATGATGTTGCCTCCTCCACTCTGGAGAGAATAAAGACAAATTGGGTGGATGGTTTACATAACACTTCTATTCAGTACTCATGAGTGATCTTGAGCTTCAAGATAACCATCACTTTAACTCTTCCCAGTCTCACTCTAATCCTTTTGCCTTCGGCTTTCTATACAACTTCCACAATGTTGAGCACAAGCTCAAGAAATAACACCTAATTTATCAACTAAGAATGTTATGAACCTCAGAAGTTAAATTCATTCTAATAATTTCAGGTAACTCTTTTGATCTTCAACAGATTTGGCTCTTTCTTGCTGTTTTTATTTCAAAATTATTTCTGTATTGTTTTTGTTCCACCTGGGTCATTATTCAAACGAATTTCCAGCATGACAAATTTGCTCGGCACCGTCAGACATATACTCTGTTCTCTCTCCCCTCTCTACAACTTTAACATGCCAGTCTTCTCACTTTCCCTGATCTTGTCCAATTCTGTTTCTATCCCACCAATACCGTTTGATTCTGTCCAAACGGGACTTCCACTACAAGCTGGAGGATGGGGCGGAATGGTGCAGGGTTTGAATGCAATCACCTTCTACAAGGCGAAATCAGGAGGCAGCTCAAGCAACAGCTGAAGAGCTCAATGCGTTCTCTGCACGCTTTGATAGGGAGAACACTGATGTGCCTTCCCGAGCCCCCATATGCCCTGATGTTATTACAGTCACAGTCACAGATGGCCAATGTTAGAAGATCGTGTAAAAACATTACCGATAGCGCGTCGTTTTTTCGAGAAGATGTGATTATACTCAAACACACACACAGCTCTATCCTACTGTGTTCAGGATTTCACTATGTCTGTTTAATTTCTCCCAAAGCCTGTCAGGATACTTGACATCCTGTCCCAGGCTATATTTATATATTCATATATATGCCCCTTTTTGATGAAATGGTCCGTGTTAGATGAAATCTCCGATGACCTCTCTTGGACCCACAATACCTCAACTCTGGTCAAGAAGGCTCACCAGCGTCTCTTCTTCCTGAGGAGACTAAAGAAGGTCCATCTGTCTCCTCAGATTCTGGTGAACTTCTACCGCTGCACCATCGAGAGCATCCTTACCAACTGTATCACAGTATGGTATGGCAACTGCTCTGTCTCCGACCGGAAAGCACTGCAGAGGGTGGTGAAAATCGCTCAACGTATCACCAGTTCCTCACTCCCCTCGATTGAGTCTGTCCAAAGCAAGCGTTGTCTGCGAAGGGCGCTCAGCATCGTCAAGGACTGCTCTCACCGCAACCAGACTGTTTACCCTCCTACCATCTGGGAGGCGCTACATGTCTCTCCGTTGCTGGACCAGCAGGTCCAGGAACAGCTTGTTCTTCCCTGCGGCTGTTACATTACTCAACACTGTACCTCGGTTTTTACCAATCACCACCCCCCCCCCCCCCCCCCCGGTCACGCCTTCCACCACAAAAAAAATAATTGCACTACTATGACTGTATGCACGTAAATATATTTATTTATTGCTCATATTCTATGTCGCTCTTCTAGGGAGATGCTAACTGCATTTCGTTGTCTCTGTACTGTACACTGCACAATGACAATAAAGTTTGAATCTGAATCTGAAATAGGATGTCATTGAATGAGCTTGCAATCTATGAAAAGTAATTGTTTATTCTTTGTTTTCTTTTAACTTTAAGTTAATTTTTTTCCTATTTCTTACCTTTTGAATTGAGTTCAAATAGAGACCTGAATTCCACGATGGCCACGTGGCATACAGGTAGATGTGTTTGATAAGATTGGAGATGCTTTTATCTCAGAACAAAATCTGTTAATTTGAAATTGTAAATTTGGGGAGATAGATTGGAACAATTGGAACAACATTTTTAAATTGTTTGTTTAATACTGATCTATTTTTAAAGGGCCTGCCTTGCAGGTAGTTAAAGAGTGATCTCACATCCCCCACCACCGTAGAATTCTGGATTAGTGGAGGGAATGAATAGGACACTAAAGAGTGTGGAAGTTAGTTATTACCTACAGGCCCAACGCAATGAATTAATTACATACGCACAGCAATTAAGCACAACCTTGTCAGTCTTGCATTCACAGGGGTTGAAAACGCAGAAGCCACTGCCAGTTGAACACAGACACAGTCCATACTACTGGGATCGGATAAAATTGGGACTATGTTGGAGGGGACTGTACCAGATGCTACTATGACACCAACCGCCGTGAAGCTTGAAGATTACTCCAGTTGAAGACATCTGATACGATTGACTGTAAATGGAGGAGAACCAAGAAAGGACAATGGGGCTATTGACCCTACTTTTTATCCTGAGGTTGGCCCAGATGGGCTGGACTTGGGGAAGCAACTCCTGCACCAAGACGTCCTGAATAAGGCTGACAACTGTTCTTACGTTTATAACACTGACCAAGATGGATCCATTACCACAGGTTCTTGAAGTAACCAGAAAAAGGTGGCAGCTTATCCCGGAGCTACAGACCTAGCTGAAACAGATGAGAAATTTGCTCACCAATGCCCAGTCTGAAAATGACCATCTCGCTTCCATCACACAGCAGCTGAAGGAGAGCAATCAGGTTGTTGAGTTGAAAAGCCTTCATTTTGGAGTGCAACTCAGTTACAGAACAGGATTGAGGTAAATCCCAGCCGGGATCAAAATGAGGAGCTGAGTTGGGATGGATCAGACAGCCAGTTGGCATTGATGGAGAAGGAAGATGAATGCTGGTTTCACACGCTGATGGACAACTTGGGAGAAAGAACGACTACATTTGTGAAAAGAAACTACATTTGTGATGAATGTGGACAGGCTTTCAAACAGTGGAAACAACTGTCAGTTCACCAAATGCGCCATACTGGAGTAAAACCTCTGCAGTGTGAAGTTTGTGGTTACCAGTGCAGGCAAAGAGCATCCTTGAAATACCATATGACCAAGCACAAGACAGAAGCTGAACTTGAATTTGCTTGTGACCAATATGAGAAGTGGTTCGAGAAACATAGAAACATAGAAAATAGGTGTAGGAGTAGGCCATTCGGCCCTTCGAGCCTGCACCGCCATTCAATATGATCATGGCTGATCATCCAATTCACAAAGAAGGCTCACAATTTGAATGTTCATATGTCCATGGTTCATCCCTTGACCCAGAATACAGATAAAAACAATGAATCATAATGAATCAAGCCAGCTAAGTATAGAAACATTAATTAAGCAGGAATCCAGTTAATAGTTATTCAACAGCTAAATTATGAGTCTAAAGAATCTTGCACCCTTTTTCAATGTCAGCAAGACACAAAGGATTAACATGACTAAATGCAATCATGCCAGGCCCACCTAAATTAGGTAGAGCAAAAGAAAGGTTAGTGTGGAGAATATAGTTCTGAGCATGATGGCACACCAGTTCCAGAGACAAAGACCGATGTCTTCAATGGGGTAGAGGTGAATCAGGCAGAATCCTAGCAATTGGAAGGACTGTTCAGAACTCCAATAACAGACGGCCACAGTTACATCCTGGACATGCATTCAAGTCGCAGCGTTATTTTGAATGAGGGACAGTGCCCATCCAGTAGAAATAAGGACCAACTGGAGGAAGTTCTGGACGGTTCAATAACCCCTTCGCCTCGGAATGGAACAGTGACTGAAAATGGTGAGGGTGATAATGTTGCGAAGCATCAACCTGTCCCAGTGTTCGCAGACTTTCACACTTGTACATATAGTGGAACCACTTCACGGTCGGTGGATGTGGACAACTGGGAATCCCCATTGAAGAAGGATATGTTCCTGCGCTCAGATCCTGAATATACAGAGTGCTCTTTGGAAAAGGTTCAGGTACAAGATGCAACTCAACCATTAAATGTGAAAAAAAACAGTTAACTGCAATGAAGCATCTTGTTCTATAAGAAATGATGTTGTGAATGGATTGGAGTCCAGTGATCTTTCTGAAAGGTATTTATGAAGTGAAGATGACAGAGAAACAAAAGTTAAGAATGGCTCTTCAGATGAGTCTTTTCAACCATATTGGAAGAAGAAGAGTAAGTTACCAGTTAAGAAGTGCAATATTAAGGATGTGAAGAAACAATCTGGACAAAAACGAGGCGGTAAACCAAAGTCAAACTTGGAAAGGGAAGATTTCCCCACCATGTATCGATGTCAGTATAAGGGTTGCTGCGCTGTTTACAGAGGAGTTGATGGACTTAAGAAACATATAAAAGAGCAGCATGAAGAGGTGTGTGAAAGACCTTGCCCCCACCCAGGAGGTAACAAGGTGTTTCTGATTGATCGCTACCTGCAGCGCCATGTAAAGCTGATCCATACAGAAGAAAGAACATCTTTACAGATCAGGAGGAAGTGCAAAGCCTTTGGTCACAACTTCGGAAAGACAAACCACATTTGATCAACAATCTTGAAGCATTTTGAGCTCTATTGTATGACCAAGGGTCTAGAAAGAGAGAAGCTGAACATTTTGAAACAGATGGACCTCTTGAAAGAGATTATGCATCACCCTATCCAGGAAGACAATGACTCAGACCTGGTGGGTAATCAGTGTGATGACAATCAGGACATTGATGAGGATGGCAATGATGGCGTTTCTGATGAGAAGGACATTCCGTTTTGTTCCCAACCCTGACCAGATCGATGCCGATGGTGACAGCAGAGGAGACAACTGCAAGGACGACTTTGACAACAACATCCCAGATATCTTTTTGATTTGAGGAATTCCACGCCATCAACTTCAGTGGCACCTTCGACATCAACACAGACTGCAATCTACGCTAGCTTTGTCTTTGGCTTCCAGTCCAGCAGCTGCTTCTACGTGGTGATGTGAACGCAGGCCACCCAAACCTACTGGGAGGAGAAGCTGTCCAAACCCACGGATACGCGAGCGTCTAGATCAAGGTGATGAACCCCACCACAGGACAAGAGGAGAGGGAGCACCTCACCTGTGCAACGATCTACGAAGAGACCGGCAACACCCTCGGACAGGTGCGAACTTTAAGGCACAACCCCAATATCGGCTGAAAGGATTACACCGCCTACAGGTGGCACCTGATCCATTGACCCTAAACAAGCTTCATCAGGATGGTTGTCAATGAAGAGAGTGAGAACTGGTGGACTTTGGGATACTGTGATACATTATGGTTCTATCATTCTGCTAATCATTGCTCTAATGCTTGCGACCATTGTGTGTACCTACCAAGGACTGTGAATGTTATCATGTTTGATAAAAAGGAGGGAATGAAAGAGCTAATAGTCAAATCTAATAGCCAATTCTAAAATTGAGTAATTCTTCTACAAAAGCATGGACTAGTATAATTGTGCTAACTCTCCTTTGTTCTGTGAGTGGGAGCCCGAGAAGCACTGAGCAACATTTGTGCTCATTGTAGATCTCCCCACTCCCGTTTGACAAATCAATTAAAGATTGCCATGGTCTACCTTTAACGTTTGTTGCTATCTGCTTTTTCAAAAACAAACTTTGACAACCTCATAACCATCCTCTCACCCCAGTTGAAGGAATCTAGACAACACTGACGCTAAAGCAATTATATTTGTTGAATACCATTAACTGCATGTAGTATGCCAAATGATTACACTCTAAACCCCTGCACAACCATAAAATGATTATGCTCCTCCCATGCTTAGCTTCCTTTTACAGGTTGCTTTGTGATTGCCCAACTACTGGTATGCTCATTGCTTCAGAGCAACCCAGTTTTATAAAGAACTACGTTAACAGCCATTCACCCATTAAATCCACTTGTTCTCATGTGTTTGTTCATTGGATATATGATGGGGCATTGTCTTTATTGACAAAAATGTGCAGTTCTGATATTAAACAAATGTGAAGCCGTGCCTATGTCAGTCAATGTAGTTCCTGTCCACAGTGGCTATTGACTGTTTAGAATTTATTTTTAGTTAAGCTTAATAAATGCAAGATAACACTCTATCGTGCTATGTGCTATATCTCATAACATTATATTTATAAATGGTTTATTGCAGCCAGGTACCAAGGCCAGCGCCCTGAAATGTGGAAACAATTTCTACACCAATCTCAGCTTTTACTACCCTACTCATTTGGGTTCTAGAGTTTCACTTCCCAAGTATGATCAGCTGCACTTTTTCCAAACTGACATTTCAGTGGCATAGAATTTGCTGGATTTTGCATGAAATTGCTGGCATTTCTCTGTATACATCAGCGAGCTTCAGGATTGCAAATTAACTTGTTGGCTGTATTCCATCAGAAGCAAGTGGCCTTTTGTTTTTAAAATGTGTTAGGTTTTATGTTTTTGAATCATTGATAAGTGCTCTGAAGTGTTTGTCCTTGATTTTATTTTTGAAAAAGATACATTATAATAATTTTACATTTGTAATTGTTGTTGAATTTTTCCTACATGTCAGAGACATTGGTTAAATGGGGAAAAAAAATTGATGACTTTTACAGATGGCAAAGCTGGGGTTCACTTTGCCAACTGTCAAAGGCTTCCAGAGAAATGTCATTGCTTATGCTTTTTTTGGCCCACCCACATAACCAGTTGTATCGCTCAAAGCCCCAATGATACTCAGAGCTTTACAGCTTGGCTACAAGATGATCTGTTCTTCCAGATGCAGAGGAGTTTGGAATGCAGGAAGGGAATAACAGCAATGGGGCCCACTAAAATTACATCCAGGTCAAAAAATACTGTTTTACATGGTAGAATGTAGACCACTTGGATGCAAAAATATTTTGTGTTTAACTTATGTGAAAATGACAGTAAGTATGTGTGTCAAATTATAGTTAAATCCACTATATTCATCTTCGAGATCCACCTGCATATACTAGCTCAATTTGAGGCAGTGGAAGAAATTCAATTAAATTTTCCAATCAACATATCCATCCATTTCATTTGAGGAAATAATTACAGGCATCTCTTCACTTAGAGGTACAAGTTGGTTTGATGGGTGATTGTCCTTGAAATATTTTATCACAGTTCAGGTTTTTTGTCCAGTCAGTGAGCTTAAAGATACACAACTTTTTAAAAGTTGTTCAGGAATCATTTACCATATTTAGATGCGTGAAAGTAACGTAAGTGCTGTCCAAACTTGCCATGCATTAATTAAAAAGTAAATTAATCACCAAATTAGGTGCAACTGGAAAAAATACTTTGATCAGGTAAAAAAAAAAGCGAGCCTATTAGGTTGTGCTCGATTTGTCAATAACTACAAGTTAGCTTGTGTGTGCCAATCGCTTAACATTCTAAATATTCATAGACATTTCTTTATGCTTTTAACTTCAGTGGTAATTTCTTTCAATTTTCTCTGTAGATATTTTGAGTCAAATAGATGCCGTGTGGTTTTTGAATGACAATGATATCTTAAGAATGTTTGTGCTTTGTCTCAAAGGGTTCAATGCGGTTTTGTACTGATACCCTTCTGACACTTTAAAATGAATTCATTATTTCATATGTGTACCTTCCCTTCTACAATCAACTCAATCATCCAGAGGGAATAATATTCAAATTCTACTGCAAGGGAGATATGGTCCATACATTTGGGTAGCCACAGACAATATAGTTCAACAGTTTTGGAAGAACAACCTTAATATATAGGGATGCCAACTTTATATTTTCAATTAGATTCAATAGAATGCTAGCAAAGATGAATGTAATGCGGAAGAGCTTGAGAATGTTAACAATTCAAATTCTTAATGATTGGGGAATCTCAGTATTAAGATCAATCAAGCAATCATGCAGCGACTTTCATGCCTCCATCACAAACACATTTGAATTTCAAAGCCAAACAGCTACAATTCAAGGCACTTTTTTAAAAGGGATAACATACAATCTGCAGTAGAAACTCAGCGAGTTAAATCAAAAAAGCAGGTCAAGATTCACTTTCTACAGTCCATGGACTTTTCAAGTTGAAAAAGTTATCTCAGCTACTAATCATATAATGCAGTAATTTCCCGCAATTTGACACAACCAACAACGTGTTACAAATACTTAACCGCAAGCTCCCACCACCAAGGCAAAGCCGAAAGCTGGATGGGTTTATTGTGGTGTAAAGTCAGGAGAAGTGTCGCTGGGGATTATTAAACTGAAGTTTCACACCTTCAGGTTGAAATAAGAACAAAGAACCTTCCTGTTAATTGCCACCTCCCACCTGTTGGGTCCTAGTCACACGGGAGGCCTGGCCCCCTGTGTGGGCGGGGGGGTTGTGGGGGGAGAGGGGTGTGTGTGGCGGGGCGGGTTGTGGGGGGTGGGTGGGGCGTGGGGGAGAGAGAGCTCAGAGAAAAGACGGGGGAGGATCCATGGGGGAGCGGGGGATATCACGGGGGAGGGGGGCAGGAGCCAGTGAGGGGGACCAGAGGGGAAGGGGCTGGAGCTGGCGGTGCGATGGAGCCTCACAGCGGGTACTGGTCATTCTCCTCCGCCAGGATCAGAGTCTCCGCTTTCCATTCAGCGACATCTCTGACTCCACGCAGCGCCGCTTCCGGTGCACCGAAAAATGTGTCCGGTTGGAGACCTCCGTTGGCCATCCTCAGCTCCAGTAAAGACGCGATGGTGCAGGATGGGGCGGACCGTCCTGGGGAGTGACAGGAGAAAAGACCAATCCACGCGGTGCTGACTGGCAGGAGAGGAGATCGATCTGCGCATGTGCGTTTTATAAGATTTTTAAACCTCGCTAACTTTTACAATATTTCACCGATCCGAACAAAACTTGTTGTGCTCGCAGCACAAGAGAACAGCGAGTGAGCTGGTGAAAAATCTTAGCACTATCGCGTACCGTTTTAGCGCAAATAGAAAAACCCCACAAACCGGAAGAGCACAAGATCAGAGTTTTAGTTAGGTACTAGACCAAGTGCAGACCCGTTGGGTCTGTTCCCCCAACATGCAGTTGAGGGGGGGGGGGGGGCATTGGGCGTCACACACATTAACGACCCCCACACACACACTAATGCACACACGCTATAACTACCCCCCTTGTTAATATATTAATATTATTAATTTGCTCCTTTTACCCCATAATCGCCGTATCTACTGACGCATAGCCCCCAACTCGCAGGCGCGTCCAGTGAGGGAGGGGGGTGTAGAGAGTGAGGGCAGAGAGAGAAGGGGGGGAGAGGGAGGGGGGAGGGGGGGGAGGGAGGGAGAGAGGGAGGGAGTGGGGGAGGGAGAGGGAGGGGGGCGTGAGAGTGGGGGGGGCATGAGGGTGGGGGAGAGGGAGAGGGAGGAGGGTGGGGGAGAGGGAGGTGGGAGAGGGAGGGGGGGCAGGGTGGACAGAGATGGGGGGGCAGGGAGGGGGGGGGCAGGGAGGGGAAGATCAGGGAGGAGGGGAGAGGGAGAGGTGGGGAGAGAGAGAGAGAGAGAGGTAGAGGGCGGACCTGAACTCGGTGAGCAGGCCGGTCGGACAGGGCCTGCGATCAACGGAGGAATTTCAGGTTTCCCAGAGGGAGTAATGCCCCGCGCGACATTAACTGCTGCCACCATGTTCAAGCCGGTGACCGGCTGTGACCTCCGGTGACCTTCCGATCTGCAGAGCATTTTGAGAATGGGGGCGGGGTTGGTGTGTACGGGCAGGTGGGCGGGCTGGAGTCCAGCAGCGCCTATTGTAGCGGTTCTGGCAACAGCCGCGTTCTGCTCTGTCTGCGGGAAGAGGGCGAGAGGAAGGAGAGGATGGGGGAAGAGAGGTGAAGGAGGGGGGGTTGGAGCGGGCGCTCACTCCAGCTCCAGGCTCTGCTCGAGCCCAGGCAGCAGCCTCGGGCCACGGGCGGGGATAGACCTGAGGATGCTGAGCGAGGCGGCGGGCGGGCGGTCGTCGAACCAGGCTTTGCCCGCGGCGGCAGTCTCCGGAGAGGGAGAGGGAGAGAGACAGAGAGAGGTGGGAGACAGCTGGTGGTCGTGGGGCGGCTTCTTTCAGCTGTTTTTAAATGGCGTCTTTGAGGCGAGATGCGGGCGCCAGCAGCCTTTATGGTCGCTGGCCAGCAGGAGGCAACAAAATGAGTGGGTGGGGGGGGGGGGGGGTATGATTTTATTTAAAAATGGGTACATAAAAAGAAAAAATGTTTTGAGGAGTGCAAAATCGGATGTAAAATGTCAGAGTTTAATGACGGAGTGCTGGCGTAGCATGGAATCAAAGGCCGAATGTGGCACCCACAAGACAGCCAGGCAGAAACACACACAGCCACACACACACACACACCCAGCCACAGAGTTTTAAATCACCCAGCCACAGAGTTTTAAATATAGATAGATAGAATTAAAAAAGACACAGCAGGCACTTACATTTATTTCTACCCACAACTACTACTTAGCATTTTCATGAAATTTCCAGTATCAAAGATGCCACGCTTCAGCCAGTTCGATTTGTATCCAGTGAAATTAAAAAAGACTGTGTGATGACAGAGCAGTGAAAACTGTCCCCATTAAGATCACAGGTTTAACACTGCAAACCTGTGTTGCAAACATGGCCCTCACCAAGCTAGTTACTGTGGCCCAATGGAAAACAAAAAAACAATTCAATCAATTCCCCAAAAATCTAAAGATGCAGTATTCGTCAGATCAGGCAACATCTGTGTAGAAAAACAAAATTAACACTTCAAATCAAAGGTCAGGAATTGAAATGATAACACCACTTCACTGATGCTGGATGACCTGCTGAATATTTTCACTATTTTTCATATCTTATTTTGGATTTTCCAGCATCTATTGTGTTTTGCTTTGTGTTAAGAACTAATACTCAATCTCCAAAGTACTGGAATAAGATCATGACAGTCTAACAGCATTTATCCACGAACAATCTGCTCCTGGATGCTCAATTTCAGCTCTGTCTGAGATAGGCTCCAGGCTTCATTACAGGCACAGCCAAATATTGATTCAGGAGTTGAATTTCAGAAGTGAGGTGCATATGATGACCTCCAACAGTATATAAATGCCTTGATAAATATTCTTCACTAGCTTGCCATGCCAATGCCCACATTCCGAGAATGAATAAGAAACTCTCTCACCACAATTATCAATCCCTTGATTTCAATTCAGACAATAATATTCTCTCTTTTTCAAAAGCTGGCAAACTGTATAGTCAGGCACAACTAACCAAGAAAAATCTGGCACTCTCTCTTTCCCCTTTGAGTAAGATGTAATTATTTGGGTATTAACTTCGAGAATATTTTACGGTCGAATTGGAAAATATCCAATCTATCTTAATGAGGATTTTCAAATAAATTATGCAATAGTATAATCATCGATCATTGATACAATTTTCAAAATCTGTCTCATTTGTTTTATGTCTTGGTTACTTGCTTGTTTTTTGTCCAATTCGCCCTGCAATCTTTGCTTATTTTTTATACATTCACAATCTCTATCTTTACCCATGATTGGAGGAAACAATGCCCTGCCTCTCGTGTTCGCTCCCACAGCTGTTCCAGCGACTCCACCACCAGCCATTACTTCTGCCGCAGGTTCCCCGTGTCAATTGACGCCTGGCTCGCCTGTGGCGTCTCCCACCAGGCCTGTCGGGTCGCCGGTCGTGTCCCCACTCCCGTCCCCCGTCTGTTCTCCCGCGAAAGGTGAGTCGATCTCCTACCGCACGAGGGCTGGACAGGTTTGCAGGCCACCTGTTAGATATGCCGATTTTGTATAATCTTGCGAGCATATTCTTAGCATCCCCTCGCTATATTGTTTAAGGCACTGTAGTTTCTTAATTTTCTACAAAAAGAGATACAGATCGGCTTTTGCATGCTAGCCAATCATAGTGCTTGTTAGTAGTAGCCCCGCCTAATACATGCTTTATAATGTTAAGAATTCGCCTACGTCAGGCAGTAGATGTAGCAGCTCGGAGATGTAACGTACTGCACATCCTATGCTGTAAGTATTTAATAAAGATGTGTTGTATCTTTACGTGTGTTTGAGTCCAGTAATTACATGGTGTCAGATCGTGACTCGTCCTCACTTCGCCAAGTTTACCGGGTTTCTTTTATGTTTATCAGTTCTATTTTATCACCTTGTTCTCTCTGTCATGGCTAATTCGTGCCGCAGACCGAGCCCTCTGATCTTTGATTCAGACATCGCTGAGCGAAGGCGTCTTTTCGAACGTGACTACACTCATTATATCCGCATCGTTCATCAAAATGACCCTGCTGACTTGAAAGCATCACTACTACTTAATCTAGTGGGTCCGAGGCAATGAATCGTGCCGATAACTTTGACTTTGCTCCTGCTGTTGTGTATGGCAACGGGCAGGTCCAAGTCCCTGCCGAGACTATAGATGACCTCGTGGGGCTGCTCAGAAAATTTAGAGAGCTGTGTGATCTGCCGTCAACCCACATAATTGAACGGACGAAGTTCTATGCTCGTTTGCAGCAGGCTGATGAACCTATTGAATGATTTATTAGCGTCTTGAAATACATAGCTGCGCGCTGTCGCGTCGGTGAGTTGACTAATGAACTTGTTAGAGATAAGCTTGTCGGGGGCATGATCGATAGCAAACCGAGAGCTGAGCTCCTTCGCGACACCGAACTAACTCTTGGCCAAGTGATACATTCATGTCGAATTTCAGAGATTATTGCTCCCCACGCTTATCCTGTCTTTTTCAACCCACGACAGCAACACAACGTCAATCTTACTGACTATTCCTCCTGCAAAGCCCCTAATGTACCTGCTGCACGGTCAGAATTGTAACTATTTCCATGCAAAGGGTCGGCAATTCTGCATAGCTTACGGAAAGACCTGCAATTATTGTAAAAAGCAGAATCACTTTGCGAAATGCTGCCGTTCTCGTGGGACTGCCAATCCTTCAAGGACAACTTGCACCTGCTTCAACAAGACTTCTGCGATACTGCCTCCCCAGAGCCTGAAACATCCTCCTATTAGCAGTGTTCAGACACTGCTGATAACAGTTCTGCTATTCACTCCCTCCTCCCCTCGTCTAACGAGCTACTCGACCCTGAAGTGACTGTGTTCATAAATAACAGGCCCATACTAGCCAAGATGGGCATGGGGGCAACGGTCAACGTCATGTCGATAAGGGAGTTTAATAAAATCCGAAATGCCAAACGAATGCTTAAAGACTCCTCAACGCTTCGGGCTTACGGGGGAGAGATCTTACATCCACTGGGAAAAGCTGATTTAAAGTGCACAGTAGACGAGTAGACACGCACCCTGCAGTTTTACATTGTAAAATCAAACTCAGAGACTTTGCATGCCACGACCTAGGCCTGGTGTATTTTGGACGTGCGGTCCACAAACTATGCCTCACGTATGAGCAAGCTCAACAACTGCTCTCCCAGTACAAAGACCTGTTTAATGATGGACTTGGCAAGTTGCCTGTAAAGTATCGAATCCCAGTTGACCCTACAGTCACACCTGTAGTCCGAGCACCACATCGCGTTCCATATGCCATGCGCGACAGAATACACAATGAAATCCGACGCATGGTTTCAATGGAAGTCATTGCTGAAGTTACCGACCCGTCTGACTGGGTTTCCACCATGGTCGTTGCAACTAAGAAAAACAAAGAGGAGATATGTATCTGCATCAATCCCAGAGATCTGAATACTGCAATCAAGCGCCCCCACTACCCAATGAGAACTACAGAAGATGTCGCTGCACAGTTTGGAAACGCAGCAGTTTTCTCAGTCCTGGATGCCAAAAGCTCCTTTTGGCAGATTCCATTAGACCCGGACTCATCCAACCTCACTACTTTTGACACACCCTTCGGCCGTTTCAAATTTCTAAGGATGCCCTTCGGCATCAACTCCGCCAGCGAAGTTTTCCAGCGCACCATGGAGCAACTATTTGCAGAGTACCCGTGCACTATCATTGTTGATGATATCCTGATCTATGGTCGCGACCTGGCTGAACATGATGCTAATCTGAAGAGAGTGCACGACCGTGCCAAAGACATTAACCTCAAATTGAATCCACTAAAGTGCAGGTTTCGAGTTCCCGAGGTCACTTACGTCGGACATGTTTTCACCAGCAGTGGCCTCAAGCCAGATCCACTGAAAACCACAGCCATCAACGAACTGCCGGTTCCCAATGATGTCACGAGTTTCCAACGTTTCCTCGACATGGTCAACTACATGGTGAAATTTATTTCTAACCTCAGCGGGTTATCGGCCCCACTGCGCGAGCTGACACACAAATATACAGCATGGTCCTGGTACCCGCAGCACCAAAGGGCTTTTGACACCCTCAAGCTACAACTGGCCAACGCGCCAACAATTTAGAATAGAATAGAATAGAATGCAATTTATTGTCATTCAAACCTAGGTTTGAACGAAATATCATTTCTACAGTTTTTTACATTACAAAACAATGCAAGACCCACACTTAACACAGTTTACATAAACATCCATCACGGTGAGTCTCCAACATCTCCTCACTGTGATGGAAGGCAAAGTCTTTATCTCTTCCCTTTGTTCCTTCTCCCGTGGTCCAGCAGTCCAACTGCAGTGTCGAGGCGAACTGGGGCTCCGATGTTAAAGCCCCCGGCGGGCGATGGTAAGTCCTGAGGCCGTTTAAGCCACGCCGGGCGATGTTAGGCCCCGGCTCCATGTCCTTAAACCCGCGATTCCAGCGGGAGAAGTTGCCGTTGCGGAGCTCGGAAAAACGGTCTCCCACCAGGGACCTGCGAGCTCCCGATGTTCCCGTCCACCGGGTCTGCGGCCGGTGCCTCCGAACTCCAAAAGTCGGGTCACAGCCGCACGCCACCACAGCTCTTCCCACTCCGAAGTTGGCCAGCTCCGCGATGTCAATTCCGCAGGCTCTGCAACTGGAGCCCCCAGGTTAGTCCCGGCCGGAGGTCGCCGCCGGCTCCACGATGTTAGGCCCAACGACATCCGAGACCCGACAGGGAATAGTCGGGTCCCCGCACAGGGAAGAGATTTAAAATAGTTTCCCCCACAGCCCCCCCACCTATACACAGCTAAAAAAAATAATAAAAACTAACTCAAGACATACATTTGTAGTCGAGCCGCTGCCGTTAGGCGCCGCCACTAACCCAATTTCATATTTTGATCTAAAATTACCAGTTACTATCACCTGCGATGCGTCCCAGTACGGGCTAGGCGCGGCATGCCTACAGACCACTACCAACGGCGGGATTAAGCCAGTCTCATATGCATCCCGTACCCTGACTGATACCGAACAGCGATATGCCCAGATTGAAAAGGAACTGCTCGCGGTTGTTTTCGCATGTTTGAAATTCAAGGACTTCATTTTTGGTAAGACCATCACCATTGAGACTGACCACCAACTCTTGGTCACCATTTGGAACAAGCCGATTCACGCAGCCCCTGCACGGCTGCAATCGATGATGATGTAGCTGCAGCGCTTTGACTTCCACATCGTCTACAAGAAAGGTAAAGACCTGCACATAGTAGACACGCTATCCAGGGCCGCGCGCAGTACCAGTGAACAGCACCTCTCCGAACAGGACGAATTCTCAGTCATGAAGGTCTCGTTTGTCCCGAATGATCGCTTGTCCCGAACACACGGCTGCGGATGAGACTTTACAATCGCTGTCCATAGTCATACGGAACGGTTGGCTCCACAAACAGTCAAATACCCCGCTCGAGATACGCCCCTACTTCCTAGTTCATGACGAGTTAGTGCTACAGGATGGAATCATAGTGAAGGGCCACAAGGCGGTGGTCCCAGCCGCACTACGGGTCGAATACTACAACGAAATCCACAGGGGCCACCCCGACGCGGAGGCCACCATCCATGGGCTCAATGCATGTTTTACTGACCCAGAATGACAAAATACATACGTGAAAGAACCGAAACGTGCGCTGTCTGCAACAGTTTAGCACCACATCAGCAAAAGCAGCCTCTTCTACCCCATCCAGTTCCTCCTCTTCCGTGGTCCTCGCTGGCCGCCGACATCTTGGAATGGCATGGGAAACGCTATCTAGTTCTTGTCGACTCGATGGTTCGAACTAGATCTACTGCAAACCATTTCCTCTGAGTCAGTAATCGAGAAGCGTGTATGGCTCCCCTGCTCGTATTCAGACTGACAATGGCAGGCAATTCACCAGCCAAGCATTTAAGAACTTTGCTGAAAGATGGGAATACCAACACATTACCAGCAGCCCAGAGTTCCCGCAGTCCAATGGACTGGCCGAACGCGCTGTTCAGAGTGCTAAACAACTTATGGAACATTCCTACCTTGCCAAATCCGACGTATACCTGGACTTGCTCAATCTACGAAACATTGCACGGGACACCATCCTAGGCTCTCCTGCCCAGCGAGTAATGTCTCGCCAAACCCGTGCACCCCTGCCTGTCTCTCAGCAGCTGCTGCAGCTGCGTGTTCTCTCCCCGCCCACGGTGCAGAAGCAGCTACAATTCAAACGAGACACACAGAAGCGTTTCTCCGACAAGTCCAGCAAGCCGCTCAAACCACTTGTGCGTGGACAAGTGGTTCACCTGCAAACCGACAAGGGCCATACACGACTGGGGCACATTTACGGACCGTCCAAAGAACCACGTTAGTATCTGGTCGAAGTGGACGGAGTCATCTACAGACGCAACTGTCAACATATCCTTCCAGTGAAGGAACCGCGCCATGCAACTACAGGTCCTGATGCCCCGCCTCTCGTGTTCCTTCCACAGCCGTTCCAGCGACTCCACCACCAGCCATTACTTCTACCGCGGGTTCCCCGCGTCGGTTGACGCCTGGCTCGCCTGTGGCGTCTCCCACCAGGCCTGCTGGGTCGCCGGTCGTGTCCCCACTCCAGTCCCCCGTCTGTACTCCCACGAAAGAAGGTGAGGCGGTCTCCTACCGCATGAGGGCTGGACGTGTTTGCAGGCCCTGTTAGATATGGCGATTTTGTATAATCTTGCTAGCATATTCTTAGCATCCCCTCGCTATGTTGCTTAAGGCACCGTAGTTTCTTAATTTTCTACAAGAAGAGATGTAGATCAGCTATTGCATGCTAGCCAATCATAGTGCTTGTTAGTAGTAGCCCCGCCTAATACATGCTTTATAATATTAAGAATCCGCTTACGTCAGGCAGTAGATGTAGCAGCTCGGAGATGTAACGTACTGCACATCCTATGCAGTAAGTGTTTAATAAAGATGTGTTGTATCTTTACGTGTGTTTGAGTCCTGTAATAACAGGTTGCCGGACTGATTTCTGGAGAGGTGACTAAATATATACAGATATTAAGCCAACTAAGCCCATAATTGTTAAAGATCAGAAGAAACACATTTAATCTCTTCAAACTGTTTAGATTTTTAAGAGCTCTATAACTACCTCCATCTGGGGAATCTGGAACTAGGGGAATCTGGAACCAGCCACAACCACGAAAAATAAAAATTTCATAATTTAAAGGATTGTGAATCCTTATAAATAGTAGACTGCAAATCTACAGCCAGCAAGTAAATAAAACAGGCATCAATCGATAACGCAGGAAAAACGGCACACGGTGAAAGATTAAGCACGATGAATGAATGATACAATGGGCTCAGAGGCACCGCTACATCTGCTATTTCCAATGAGAAAATTAGGTATTTGTGGCTAGCATCGTGCCATTAGCTAAGATAATTATCTCTTCCTAGTCTTTTATCTTCAATAACAAATTTTTTTCTGCAACATACAATAGTCTAGGGGGTCGGCAACCTACAGCCCCCGGGCCGAATGCAGCCCATAACCCGAAATCATCCGGCCCGCAGGCGGATTTTTCCCCCTGTAGTCATCCAGCTCACCACGAGCGCGGCCGAGCGCCCGCCAGGAACGCGGCCGAGCGTTCGCCCCGAATGCTGCCGAGTTCTGGCTGTACCGCATCCTGCGCAAAGCTGCCGGCATGGCCACACACCATCTGTGAACACGTTTAAGAAAGAACTGCAGATGCTGGGAAAATCGAAGGCAGACAAAAATGCTGGAGAAACTCAGCGGGTGAGACATGGAAGGATTGCATGAGGCTGCCTCACCTGCTGAGTTTCCTCAGCATTTTTGTCTAACCTGTGATTTGATGCCTGCCATCCCGGGCAGGATGGGTGTGGGACCCATGTGTACATGTGATAGATGTGCTCCGCTATCCGCTCACAGCCATACGTCCCAGCCCCTATGCAGAACAAGGTTGTCCACCCCTGCAATAGTCTTTCTCTCAATTATTTCCTATGGCAAAGAATTCTGGAATCAGATAAGAACTATGTAAAGCAACCTTTCTTGGTCACACCTCCTATTGCTGGCTGTATGTTTTTAATGTAATGTTAAATGAGAAAAGGATGTCTGAAACAGGAAATTATCTAGTGGATATAAAGAACAAAGATAAGGAACATCAGATAAATTTAAAGAATATAAAATTTAGAATCCAAGTATGACTTGAGCATTTACATAAAGTATGTGTTTGTATGTGTTTGTTCGTTTGTGTCTTCTGTGAAAACCCTACAAAGATTACTTTCACGAGAGAGGTACTCATAAATATGGGACATACGGTACCTCCAAACATCGTTCCGGATTTCTCTCATTCGCTAGATTATTTGGACATACTTGTCGGCAGGGCTGTGGCTGCGTTCATGGTCTTGAGACGGAGGAGGACCCGTGGGAAGCACTCTGGAGCACTCACCCAACTCCGGCGACGAGGATCACGCACACCACTCCCGAGCATATTCCTGGCAAACGTACGTTCTCTCAAGAACAAAGTGGACGAACTGCAACTCCTGCATCGGACAAACAAGGACTTCTCTCGATCTGCTGCCCTGTGTTTCACCGAGACCTGGCTTTGTGAGTCGACCCCGGACAGCGCGCTGCAACTGGCTGGCTTCCAACTTCCAAGAGCGGACCGCGAAGTGGAGGCAGCGGGGAAATCAAGAGGCGGTGGAATATGCTTCTATACCAACCAGGAATGGCGCAGCGACATCACTCTACTGTCACATTTCTGCTCTCCCAACCTAGAATCCCTCTTTATAAACTGCAAACCCTTCTACTCTCCGAGGGAATTTAACTCCTTTATTCTCGCTGGAGTTTACATTCCCCCCAAGCCTGTGTATGTGAGGCGCAAATGCAACTCGCTGACCAGGTAATGAGGGTAGAGAGTGACTTCCCGGACTCCATGGTCATTGTTTTGGGGGACTTTGTCAAAGCTAACCTCAGCCGTGACATTCCAAAATACAGACTTCATACCCCACCAGAAGGGAGAGAACACTCGATCACTGTTATACAGCAATGAAGAACGCATATCGCTCCGTTCCCCGGGCGGGTCTGGGTCTCTCTGATCATTGTCTAGTTCACCTTATTCCGACCTACAGGCAGAAGCTAAAAGCTGCTAAGCCTGTGGTCAGAACAACGAAAAGGTGGACAAGCGAGGGCATTGAGAACCTACAATCCTGCTTTGACTGCACGGATTAGAATGTGTTCAGGGAAGCAACCACAAGCCTCGATGAGTATACGGACATTGTATCATCATATGTCAGCTTTTGCGAGGACAGTTGCATTCCAACTAAGACCCGAGCATGGTTCAACAACAACAAGCCCTGGTTCACTGCAGCTCCGACGGTCTAAAGAGGAGGCCTACAGGAGCGGGGATGCAGACCTCTACAGGCAGGCCAAGTACAAGCTGAGAAGAGGAATCAGAGCTGCCAAGGAAAGGTACTCTGAGGCGTTGAGGAGCAAGTTCTCAGCTAGTGACTCTTCTTCAGTTTCGAAGGGCTTACAATAAATTACCAGCTACAAGAGGAAAGCCCCCCGCTCTTTGGACAATCGTCAGCTGACCAACGACCTGAATGAGTTTTACTGCAGGTTTGAAAATCAGAAACGTAACCCTGGTACCCCCTCCCCCCCTCCCCAACTAACACAGCCAGACCCCAGTCTACAAAGAATGGACCCTGCACCCTCTCCTTCCCATTCACCACTTCACACCTACTTAAGGCAAGACTCCAGTATGTAAAGACTGGACCATTTCCCACCCCAACCAACACTTTACACCCACTCACAGCCTGACCTCAGTCTGCAAAGACTGTGCCTTTCTACATCCACCCCCCTCCAATCACCACTTCACACCCAATCACCCACACCCTCTGTGCTGCACAACATAACTTATCCAAGATCAATAATAAAAATAGAGGAGGTGGAGAGGCTTTTCAGAGGACAAAAGAGCCGGAAATCTCCAGGACCTGACAATGTTTCCCCCTCTACTCTTAAGTTCTGTGCCAAACAGCAGTCTATGCAGACATTTTTAACCAGTCCCTGCAAACATGTACTGTCCCTGCCTGCTTCAAAGTCTCCACTATTGTCCCTGTACCCAAAAAGGCAAGGATTACTTGTCTAAATGACTACAGGCCTGTCGCACTGACCTCTGTAGTCATGAAAACACTCGAAAGGCTTGTGCTGGCCAAGCTGAAAAATATCACAAACTCCCTGCTGGACCCACTGCAGTTTGGATATCGGGCCAATTGATCTGTGGATGATGCAGTCAACCTGGGCCTGCACTTCATCCTACAGTACCTAGGCCGCCAGGGGGCCTATGCAAGGATCCTGTTTGTTGATTTTAGCTCTGCATTCAACACCATTGTGCCAGAGCTACTACACTCCAAACTTTCCGAGTTGACTGTGCCTGAACCCCTCTGTCAGTGGATCACCAACTTCCTGACAGACAGGAAGCAGCATGTGAGGCTGGGAAAGCACATCTCGGACCCGCAAACGCTCAGCATAGGAGCACCGCATGGCTGCGTACTCTCTCTTCTCCTCTCCTCTCTCTACACCAACGACTGCACCTCCACAGCCACCTCTGTCAAGCTTCTCAAGTTTGCGGACAACACAACCCTGATTGGACTGATCCAGGATGGGGAGGAATCTGCCTACAGACAGGAAGTGTCACAGCTGGCGTCCTGGTGCCGTTGCAACAACCTAGAGCTCAATGGTCTTAAGGCAGTGGAATTGATTGTAGACTTTAGGAGCGCTCCCCCTCCCCTCACCCCACTCACCATCAACAACACCACAGTCACATCTCTGGAGTCTTTTAAGTTCCTGGGAACCATCATCTCCAAGGACCTTAAGTGGGGGGCTACCATCGACTCCACAGTCAAAAAGGCACAACAGAGAATGTAGTTCCT
Organism: Amblyraja radiata; assembly: GCF_010909765.2. Classification (NCBI taxonomy): domain Eukaryota; kingdom Metazoa; phylum Chordata; class Chondrichthyes; order Rajiformes; family Rajidae; genus Amblyraja; species Amblyraja radiata. The sequence continues at coordinate 26,070,424 of NC_045962.1, read as the reverse complement.
GCGGCAGCTGAGGAAGCACAATCTGCCACAGGCAATGATGGTCCAATTCTACACGGCCATCGTAGAGTCTGTTCTCACCTTCTCCATCATGGTCTGGTTTGGCTCAGCCACCAAGCACGACACCTGGAGACTGCAGCGAATCGTCCGATCAGCAGAGAAGATTATTGGCTGCAACCTTCCCTCCATTGATGAACTGTACACTGCAAGGGCCAGGAAGCGAGCGGGCAAGATCATCTCTTACCCCTCTCACCCTGGCCACAAACTCTTTGAATCACTTCCCTCTGGAAGGCGACTCCGGATTGTCAAAGCTGCCACAGCCAGACATAAAAAGTTTTTATCTACGAGTAGTTGCTCTACTCAACAGCCAAAAATCTGTAGCCTCCCTTTGATCTGGTATTTTGTTGGTTCACATGCTTGATCAATGGTGTTTTATCATTAATGTCTTATTATTATTAATGTTTAGTGTTTTCTGTGTCATTCGTAACTGTCACTGTATGTCATGTTGTTACTTGTGGCGGAGCACCAAGGCAAATTCCTTGTATGTGAATACTTGGCCAATAAACTTACTTACTTACGAATAGAAGCACAGGATGGGACAGCAATGTGTGTAATATTTTTCAGGGTCTGGGAGATGGCAACATGGTTTTACTGAATTGACACATCTGTGGGAATTTTCTGAAATTACTTAACTATGATCTCAGAACACAGGACAAGTGTTGGAGGCAATCTGAAATAACAAAGGGTGGAGAGACCAAACTTTTATGACAAAATATTAGAAGGTTATTATCTTGCTGAGTTGTGGAAGTGACAGGGGAGAATCTTGATATTGCATATTCTAGAGCAGAAACCCTTGTACATAGAAAATAGGTGCAGGAGGAGGCCATTTGGCCCTTCGAGCCAGCACCGCCATTCATTGTGATCATGGCTGATCGTCCCCTATCAATTACCCGTGCCTGCCTTCTCCCCATATCCCTTGACTGCACTAGCCCCTAGAGCTCTATCTAACTCTCTCTTAAATCCATCCAGTGATTTGGCCTCCACTGCCCTCTGTGCTTATTCTTTCCAATAGATTTAAAACTCTGGTTACTTTTCAATAGGATAGCACTCCAGTGATTTACGGTGGAACCAAAAAATACAGGATGACAGGGATAACGGGAGAATATTAGGAATTAAATTGTATATGTGTCTTTTTACAATACTGGAGAGATTTTGAGGAACAAGATTACTATTCAGTTTTTTACACCAATACACTGTTCGTAACAAAAATCCTTGTGAAACCTTATAAATAATTGATATAAATTAGATAACTTCAAGAGCGAAAGTCAAACCAATTTGGACACCAAATATGTAACATTAAAAACTCTGCCACATTTAGTCATGAATATTTAATTCATAAATAAACTTCATACGGCCCCTCATATATATACGTTTTGATAATGATCTAGGGAACTATCTTCATCAACACCAGGAGAAAATACAGTAACATGTCTGGTATTCCGCCCAGCAAAGATCCCGTAACAGTCGTTGTGCTTGGTGCCCATTGTCGCAACGACTGTTATCGGGGTCGGTACCTCTGTAAGTTAAACCACAGAGGCTCCCAAACTTCTTCTGCTTTTCACAAACCCTGTTTTTGGGCGAGTTTAATATATCAAAAACAAATTTAATATATCTAAAACATCGTGGTGTCAAAAACACAACAACTGTTTGTGATATATTTTCCAACTTTTTAATGTCAATAAAAAAAAATTTGGGGGCATAAATTGGTCATCAAAACTAAGAAACTGAGCCAATCTTCAATATGGCAACACACTGTCTCTTGTTTACCTTTTGTCGCTAACTTAATTCCTTCGTATCAACTTTGGGAAGCTCCACAACGACCGTGACGGACCTGCGCGCTACAGCCAGTCCCGGGGCAGGCGAGCCGACATGGGAACTGCAGCTAGTCCCGGGGCAGGCGAGCTGACCCGCTTTCTTCATTGCCTGCTGTACCTGCATGCTTACTTTCATAGACTGATGTACAAGGACTCCAGATCACGTTGTACTTCCCCTTGTCCCAACTTGACGCCATTTAGATAGTTATCTGCCTTCCTGTTTTTGCGACCAAAGTGGATAACCGCACATTTATCCGCATTAACTTCATCTGCTATTCATCTGCCCACTTCCCCAACCTGCCCAAGTCACCCTGCATTCTCATAGCATCCACCTTACAATTCACACTGCCACCCAACTTTGTGTCATCTGCAAATTTGCTAATGTTACTTTGAATTCCATCATCCAAATCATTGATGTATATTGTAAATAGCTGCGGTCCCAGCACTGAGCCTTGCGGTACCCCACTAGTCACTGCCTGCCATTCTGAAAGGGACCCGTTAATCCCTACTCTTTGTTTCCTGTCTGCCAACCACTTCTCTATCCTTGACAGCACTCTACCCCCAATACCATGTGCCCTAATTTTGCCCACTGTGTCTTATGTCCTATGTGGGACCTTATCAAATGCTTTCTGAAAGTCCAGGTACACTACATCCACTGGCTCTCCCTTGTACATTTTCCTAGTTACATCTTCAAAAAATTCCAGATTAGTCAAGCATGATTTCCCCTTTGTAAATCCATGCTGACTCGGACCAATCCTGTTACTGCTATCCAAATGTTCGGCTATCTCATCTTTTATAATTGACTCCAGCATCTTCCCCACCACCGATGTCAGGCTAACTGGTCAAAAATTCCCTGTTTTCGCTCTCCCACCTTTCTTAAAAAGTGGGATAACATTAGCGTCCTGGCCCCTATGCAGAATAAGGTTGCCGACCCCTGGTGTAACGAGCGTCGCGGTGTCCACTCAGATGGATGCAGTATTCTACTACATGATCAGGTGAATGAAGTGGAAACGGTGTTTGCAATTTTATTATTCCATGTGGTATTCACGAACATAGACAGGAATAAGAAATACGTGCACTTACTGTGCCAACCAGGTCGCTGATGGACCGTTACAAAAAATGTATTTGTGTATTCTGATGCCATTTTCAGAAACTTGCCATCACTATACTATCTTTTCTTATATTTTTTGTTGATACTATGTTAGTCATGAACCCAATAAAGTGCTTGTCAACTTTTTTGAAGGAATTTGAAATTTGACCCCCTTTGTCACATTTTTGTGTGCAGTATTGTAAAAAGACACATATGCAGTAAACTACAAGAAAAGAACCTTGTACTTCCAAAAATGTAGCCATTGGTAATGTCACTGTTAAATATCCTGAAATAATTTGCAATATTGTTGGCTTTCAGATGGTCCACAATGATTGACCATTTTCCCCCCTTCTGAATCTCATTAGCTATGATTTGATATGTTATCAGTCTTGGTTCACTCTAACCTCTGAAACACCCCGTGAGTTCAATCCTCCTACAAAGGCTCAAGTACAATATCTAAGCTGAACCTTTAACGGATTGCTGAAAAGCTGGGGGCTCATTTTTCTTGCAAGTAAAACATTAAACCAAGACCTCATCTTCTCTCTTAGGTAAACATAAAAAAAATTCCAAACCCTCTAAAGCTCCTGCAAATACTTCTTGGTCAACATCATGGAAAGAGTTTAGTTTGTTATTGTTCTTGCTGCTGTTTGTGGAAAGAGTGTGCATAAATAAGCTGACATATTTCTTACATACAAAGATGTTACTGACATCCTCATTAACAACCAAAAATAATGTCTGCAAATCTTGAACTTACCTTGTCGAGGGCACCAAAGATTGACCTCTGGAGAGGGGGGGGGGGGGGGAGGTTAAAACTGCTGAGTACTTCCTGTCTTATGAGCAGAATTAGGCCTTTTTTTTTGCCAATCGAGTCTACTCTGCCATTCATCTGGCTTGCCCTCGCAAACCCATTCTCCTGACTTCCATAACCTTCGACACCCTTACAAATCAAGAACCTGTCGATCTTCACTTTAAAAATACTCAATGAATTGGCAATGGATTCCACATATTCACCACCCTTATATCCTAATTATCACTTCTGCTTTCGATTTTGTGTCCACATTGTCATTACCCAATTAGAATCATGCCATACTTTTCCATTTCAAATATCAATCTAGTTCACTGTTACATCAAACATTCCAAAAGATTTCAAAATATTCTCTTTGTTCTAGATCTGTCAATTTCACATTTATTTAATGTTGCTACAAATTCAATACCCAAATGAAAAGCAATATACAAATCAATGCAAAGTTTCTTGATTGCCCAGATGAAAACTCCTTCAATTTTGAGTAAATCTTCAGCCACGTATTCTGAGAAAATAGTCCTCTCACAACAAACATCACATTTACCACACGATTTACGCATTTAAAAATATTAGTAAAATCTTTTTATCACTAAGTAGTTCAGCATTATTTAGGTCAATATTAGATATTGTATCGTTACCTTCATAGAGTTCCAGATGGTTGCAGAATCAACATGATAGCTGAAAGAAAATGGGAAATATTTCAGTGATTTGACAGTTTTACTTTTGTTGCCTGTGTCAATTCCAAATTTTGTAAACATTTCAGCAATTTGATTGTTATTATGTACACGTCAATTAAGCTAGTTTGAAAACAAAATGTCAAAATATGGCTACTTTAACAAAGACCAGCATAGCAATCATCTCCATTCACTTGTGGTACTTTCAACGTTTGTTGGAATATGGTCATCACGAGCATTTATTATCTATTCCTAATTGCCATGAACAGAAGAGACATTTAAGAGACAGATGAGCCTGGAATCACAAGTACAGTCGACCAGGCAAAGATAGCAAATTTCCTTTCCATTGAACCAGGCAGATTTTAACCACAATCAAATAGTTTGTACCATGATCAACAACAGTTCTTTTGTTTCCCTTAAACTTCTGGACTTCCTTAACTATTCAAATTGAAATTCCCTAGCTGATTCAAACTCATATTTTCATATCTTGGTCCAGGAATCAGATTTCTTGACAATTAAATTAAACAATTTTCCACCACGCCTACAAATGCAATAGGTTATCCCAAGATATGTCTATGATGAGAGACATGTACCTATGGGATATCACTGAGCCGAGACTGTTCCCTTCATATTACCTGTAGATATCCAGTGGCATTTTGCATGAATAGTGCCATACACAGATCAAGCAGTGGAGCAGTCAAGCAGGAAATACAACACGAGATTAACATGTTGCAGAGCAACTTCCCTACCATTCCTTGACCTCACTATCTCCATCGCAGGTGATAGACTTCTGACCGACAACCACTATAAACCGACTGACTCCCATGGCTATCTGGACTACACTTCTTCCCACCCTGCTTCCTGTAAGGACTCCATCCCCTACTCCCAATTCCTCCGTCTACGCCGCATCTGCTCCCAGGATGAGGCGTTCCACACCAGGGCATCTGAAATGTCCTCATTCTTCAGGGAACGGGGGTTGCCCTCCTCCACCATAGATGAGGCTCGTCACCAGGGTCTCTTCCATACCTCGCAACACTGCTCTCTCTCCCCATCCTCTCACTCGCAACAAGGGCAGAGTCCCCCTAGTCCTCACCTTTCACCCCACCAGCCGTAACATACAAGTAATCCTCCGTCAGTTTCGCCACCTCCAACCTGACCCCACCACTCGCCACATCTTGCCATCTCCCCCCATGTCTGCCTTCCGCAAAGACCGTTCCCTCCGTAACGCCCTTGTCAATTCTTCCCTTCCCTCCCGCACCACCCCCTCCCCGGGCACTTTCCCTTGCAACCGCAAGAGATGCTACACTTGTTGCTTTACCTCCACCCTCGACTCCATTCAAGGACCCAAGCAGTCGTTTCAGGTACGACAGAGGTTCACCTGCATCTCCTCCAACCTCATCTATTGCATCCGCTGCTCTAGATGTCAGCTGATCTACATCGGTGAGCCCAAGCGGAGGCTTGGCGATCGTTTCGCCGAACACCTCCGCTAGGTCTGCAATAACCAACCTGACCTCCCGGTGGCTCGGCACTTCAACTCCCCCTCCCATTCCCCATCCGACCTCTCTGTCCTGGGTCTCCTCCATGGCCAGAGCAAGCAACACCGGAAATTGGAGGAACAGCACCTCATATTCCGCTTGGGGAGTCTGCATCCTGGGGGCATGAACATTGAATTCTCCCAATTTTATTAGCCCTTGCTGTCTCCTCCCCTTCCTATCTCTCCCTCAGCCCTCGGGCTCCTACTCCTCCTCCTTTTTCCTTTTTTCGCCCTGCCCCCCCCCCCCCCACCCCCCATTAGTCTGAAGAAGGGTTTCAGCCTGAAACGTTGCCTGTTTCCTTCGCTCCATAGATGCTGCAGCACCCGCTGAGTTTCTCCAGCATTTTTGTGTACCTCCGATTTTCCAGCATCTGCAGTTCCTTCTTAAACAATTAAAACTAAATTGGATTTGGAATGAGGTACAAGTCAAAGCCCAGTGAGAAGATCCAGGTCAAACCCCAGCAGAATCAGGGCAAATGTTGCTTTATATGTCATTGGAAATTCTATGACTTGTCTGGTAGATATATTTCCTGGTGCTAAAATGATTAGCAACAGTATTTTGTAAGCCTGAATCTAAGAGCATGTAAATTATAAAAAATAGTGCTTGGTTCTGCTATTGTGGTACAATGAAAAGGTTTCATTAAGTATTATTAGGTATGTTGCAAAACTTACCTTCAGCGCCGCTGCAGTTCTGTCACTGCCCGTGTGCGCGACTTTGGCGCCTTTGAGAGGGGCGCGGGTTTAAAACGCCGTTTCCTCCATGCTGTTTAAATCGATGTTGATCAGCCTGTTTAATTGCTGACGAAAAATCGCTGCGACTGCCGTTCTCTGCACTTATTTTTAAACTAAGTTAGATCATTTAATTACTATAGTAAATTAAAAATAATCTTCTAAAGCCGCGAACGCCGACAACGGGACGGATCTCACGTAGGGGACAAGGCAAGATAGGCTGTTTATTTTTACATTAAAAAGTGCTTCTTAAGATCCCTTTAATCAAAATTTTAAGTTGCGTGAAGGTGACTTGGAGCCCATCCGAACCGGCAGTATTTTTCATGCCGACATGGGGCTCAAATTCACCGCAACCGCAACGTTCCAAACCATCGCGTTCCAGAAAAACCCACTCGCAAGATGATTTAAATGGCCATTAATTTGCAGGTATTAAACACTAAATTCCTTCCATTTGGCCTATAAATCCATGATAATGAGATTTTAAAATCATGTTATATTGTGAATTCTTGTGTGTATGTTATTTGGAAACTTAGGCTATTTAAAAATGTTGATCTTTTCTTAAGAAATGGATAGATGTTTAGATCTAGTAATTGAATTATGTAATTAGCTACAATTGGGTAACTAACTAATTATATGCTTTAATTTCAGGTCATCCCAGTAAGATTTTTTCATATTTGTTTCAGAATGCTTCAATTTATAATAACTGAAAAATGTCTTTCAGTTCTCTTAATTTTTAAGAAAGTTATGGGCTTTTGACAGTCCTCGATCACAGCTTTTGTGTTCAGTCAATGGAAAAGCAATAGGGAACAAGTTGCTAATTTCCGAGTATGAAAATGGCCATAATTTTTTTAATACAAGATATGAAAGTGAATTAGGTGTGAAATTAAACTTCTTTTTATGCTTTATCTGATGGGATAAATTGCAGACTTGATTTTTTTTAATCTCAAAATGTTGTAACATTGCTAGTATTATTAGTTCTTTTCCATTTCCAAAGTGGAGGACTTAAGGTCAAGGCTGCTTTACCAAAGGGAGCTGAGGGAATGCTCTGTGTTCTATTTCACAGAGACATGGCTCACCCCCAGCTCCCGAGACTCAGCGGTCCAGCCTGAAGGGAGGCAGAGGAACAGCTCCAGGACTGCTTGGAGTCTGTAGACTGGGCAATGTTCAGGGACTCGGCAACGGACCTGAATGAATACCCCAGTCGTTACAGACTTCATATGGAAATGTGTGGAGGACTACGTTCCAACAAAAACCTTCCCAGTGTTTCCTAACCAGAAGCCTTGGATGAACCATGAGATCCGCATTCTTCTGAAGATCAGATCCCGGGAATTCAGGTCTGGCGAAGCAGAGGTCTATAAGAAGTCCAGATACGACCTTGGTAAGGCCATCAAAAAGGCCAAAAAGGACCTGCTCTAAGCTGGAAGATGAGACAGATGTTCGGCAACTGTGGCAGGGCTTGAATGCCATCACCTCCTACAAGGCGAAATCAGGAGGCGGCTCAAACGACAGCGAAGCATCACTCCCTGACGTGCTCAATGCGTTCTACGCACGGTTCGATAGGGAGAACACTGATATGCCTTGCCAAGCCCCTATTCGCCCTGACGGTGTTAGAGTCATAGTCACAGAGGCCAACGTCAGAAGATCCTTCAGGGGGGTGAATCCTTGAACAGCGCCTGGCCCTGATGGTATACCCGGTCGAGTTCTCAAGACCAGTGCAGCCCAACTGGTGGGAGTTTTTGAAGACATTTTCAATCTCCCACTTCTGAGGTCTGACGTTCCCACCTGCTTTAAGAGGGTATCAATAATACCGGTGCCCAAGAAGAGAAAGGTGAAGTGCCTCAATGACTACCGACCAGTGGCACTAACGTCTGTGGTGATGAAGTGCTTTGAGACACATTGGTGCACATCTACTCCTACCTCGACAAGAACCTCGACCATCTACAGTTTGCATACCGCCACAATAGGTCAACGGTAGATGCAATTTCACTGGCACTCCACTCCACACTGGACCACTTGGACAATAAAAACACCTATGTCAGGCTGATATTTATAGACTACAGCTCGGCGTTTAATACCATCATCCCTTCCAAGCTGATTACCATCCCGCCCCATCGGGTGACCGGGGGGCTCAAACGTGTGGAGTACTGGTGGTTGAGCAAGCCCCCGCTCAGCCGGAAGTACTCATCGGACCAAGGCGCCGTAATCCATCCCGGGAGCCGGTCCCACACAATTTGAGCCGCCTTTCCTCGACACCCTTCGTCTCCCTCCGAGACGCAGGGAGGCGTGTCCTGTACAGGCTCCTCCTCCACACCCTTCACTTCCTCGCCCTGGTCCACCGTCCGGACACCAAGTGGCGGTCGGTGTTCCCTTCCGGTCGCGAGGGGGGCCCCCGGTGGGGGTCCCTCTACGCAGGGATTCTCCCCCTCTACATTGGGGACCTGGGGTGGAGGGTATTGCACCGAGGTGTTCCCTGCAACCTGTTTCTCTCGCGGTTCAGACTCGCCAGCCGCCTGCCACTTTTGCGGGCTGGAAGAGTCTGTGTACCACGTGTACATGGAGTGCGTGAGGCTGCAGCCACTGTTTGAATATCTAAAGGGGCTGCTCCTTGCCTTCTGGCTGCATTTTTCACCCACCATCCTCATCTTTGGACACCCTGTGCGTAGGGGAGAGGGTAGGGCTGAAGATGTGCTGGTTGGGTTGCTCCTGGGCCTGGCCAAGCTGGCCATCCGCGAGTCACGGCGCCAGACGGTGGAGGGCTCTACCCGAGCCAGCTGCCTACCCCTTTTCCGGGGTTACGTCCGTGCCCGGGTGGGATTAGAAAGGGAATACGCCCTGTCTGCGGGCACCCTGAGGGAGTTCCGGGACCGCTGGGCTCCGCAGGGTGTTGAATGTATCCTCAATAAGGATTGTATCATAGTTGTATAGTAGTTTATTACATGTTTGTATTGTATTATGGTGGTGGGTTCTGGCTTGTTTTATTGTAGTGTAAATATTATTTTTAATAATTGAATAAATTTTTTTGATAAAAAAAAAAAAAGCTGATTACCATCCCGCCCCATCGGGTGACCGGGGGGCTCAAACGTGTGGAGTACTGGTGGTTGAGCAAGCCCCCGCTCAGCCGGAAGTACTCATCGGACCAAGGCGCCGTAATCCATCCCGGGAGCCGGTCCCACACAATTTGAGCCGCCTTTCCTCGACACCCTTCGTCTCCCTCCGAGACGCAGGGAGGCGTGTCCTGTACAGGCTCCTCCTCCACACCCTGCACTTCCTCGCCCTGGTCCACCGTCCGGACACCAAGTGGCGGTCGGTGTTCCCTTCCGGTCGAGAGGGGGGCCCCCGGTGGGGGTCCCTCTACGCAGGGATTCTCCCCCTCTACATTGGGGACCTGGGGTGGAGGGTACTGCATCGAGGTGTTCCCTGCAACCTGTTTCTCTCGCGGTTCACAGACTCGCCAGCCGCCTGCCACTTATGCGGGCTGGAAGAGTCTGTGTACCACGTGTACATGGAGGGTGTGAGGCTGCAGCCACTGTTTCAATACCTAAAGGGGCTGCTCCTTGCCTTCTGGCTGCATTTTTCACCCACCATCCTCATCTTTGGACACCCTGTGCGTAGGGGAGAGGGTAGGGCTGAAGATGTCCTGGTTGGGTTGCTCCTGGGCCTGACCAAGCTGGCCATCCGTGAGTCAAGGCACCAGACGTTGGAGGGCTCTACCCGAGCCGGCTGCCTGCCCCTTTTCCGGGGTTATGTCCGTGCCCGGGTACGGATGGAAAGGGAATACGCCCTGTCTACGGGCACCCTGAGGGAGTTCCGGGACCGCTGGGCACCGAGGGGGGTTGAATGTATCCTTGACAAGGATTGCAATATAATTGTTTAGCAGTTGCTTAGCATATTTGTTCGTCTTGTATTATGGTGGTGTTTTGTTTTATTGTATTGTCAATACTATTTTAATATTTGAATAAATATTTTTGAGAAAATTTTTTTTAAAAAAAAAAGCTGATTACCAAGCTCACGGAACTGGGCCTCTGCGCATCCCTCTGCAATTGGGTCCTCGACTTCCTCACCCACAGACCACAGTCTGTTAGAATTGGAGGAACCACTTCATCCTCAGTAACAATTAGTATGGGAGCACCTCAAGGCTGCGTGCTCAGCCCCCTGCTTTACTCACTCTATACCCATGACTGCATAGCCGGTCATAGTGCGAACTCCATCATCAAGTTCGCCGATGACACCACTGTGGTTGGACGAATCACAGATGGGGATGAGACAGGTTATAGATTTGAAATCGACCGACTGACCAAATGATGCCAGCACAACAACCTGGCTCTCAACATCAGTAAGACCAAGGAACTGATTGTGGACTTTAGTAGGGGAAGGTTGGCAACCCACAATCCTGTTTATATCAATGGGACGATGGTGGAGAGGGTCAATAACTTCAAATTCCTGGGCGTGCATATATCAAAAGATCTTTTCTAGACCCAGCACCGATGCAATTGTAAAGAAGGCACATCAGCGACTCTACTTCCTGAGAAGCTAACGGGGATTCAGCATGTCGAAGAAGATTCTCCTAAACTTCTACAGGTGCACGGTAGAGAGCATTCTGACTGGTTGCATCGTGGCCTGGTTCGGCAAATTGAATGTCCAAGAGCAAAAAAGACTACAAAAACTTGTGACCATTGCCCAGTCCATCACCGGCTTTGACCTCCCCACCTTCGAAGCGATCTATCGTAGTCGCTGCCTCAAAAAGGCTGCCAAAATCATCAAGGACCCACACCATCCTGGCCACACACTCATCCCACCATTGCCATCAGGAAGAAGGTACACGAGTCTGAAAACTGTAACGTCCAGGTTCAGGAACAGCTTCTTCACCACAGCCATCAGGCTATTAAACACAACGAATAAGCTATTAGCTCTGAACTGCAAAAGACTATACTATTATTTGTTATTTTTTGCACTATATTTGTTATTTATTGAACTTTTTCTTTTTCCCCCCCGTAATATACAACGTTTACATATTCACATATTCTGTTGTGCTGCAGCAAGTAAGAATTTGATTGTTCTGTCCGGGATACCGGACAATAAAACACTCTTAACTCTTGATATAGGCCTAAGGTAAGTGCCTTGGCAATAGTTCAAAACATATAAACAACAATTCCCAGCATACTCTAATTAGATCTGAAGTCAATAAGATAAATTGTCATTCATTCATTACAAACATGGCTATCCATTACATTTAGAAGAGGTCTTCAACTTGTCTAAAAGCTGGAGGACAATTAATTCTACATTCTACCAGCATTGCCTCCAAACAAAAATATTTTTCTTTCTCAAATGGAATTTGAGCCCCAAGTGCAATAGGGAAATATTAAATGAGGGAATTCAAAAACAAAAATAAATTATTTTTCATATTTATCATTCTTCAGGAGTATTTCCTTTATTTCCGACTCAAAGTGTTAAGGGCCTGTCCCACTGACACGACTTTACCCTGACTGTCTTCGACCTTCAACCTCGAGGGCACTCGCCTGGAAAACCTCGAGCTGGATCGACCGTCAGCGATGAAACCGCGAGCTGGATCGACCGACCGCACACACACACATCGCAAAGGCGGGGGAGCGCTGTCTGAAATTCACACCCGCAATGAACAGGAAGGTAAAAGACGGCTGCACAGTATACAGTAAGTCATTTAGAGAGCGCGGAGAGGGGAGGGGGGGGGGGGGGGGAAGAGAAGGGGACAGATAGGGGGAGAAGGGGGGGAGACCGTTTTAAGAAGCCAGACAACTTATAATAAAGTTTAGCGTGCATTTAACTTACTGGTTGGCTTTCCTTGGTCCTGAAAACTCCAATGAGCCAATTAAAATGCCCGATCAGCGAAGCAGATTGCCTAAATGTGCCCTCGACTGCCTGTAACTACATAACGATCCTACTCCACTGCACTACGAGTTTAAAAGAACCATGCCGACCAATTTTTATTTGCGGAAAATATTTCAACATGCTGAAAGTTTTTCCTCGACCAAACTGAGGCCAGGAGTATGCGGGAACTTCCCTCAAGCATGAAGGAGAGTTCAAGTGGAGGGCAAACTTTTCTAAACTCTCAGATTAGGTTGCCGCAGTGGGACAGCCCCTTAACTTCATTGTAATGAAAACTGTTGCAAGAACTCAGTGGATCAAGCAACATCTGTGAGGCAAAGGAATAGTCGACATTTTGAATGGAGACACTGCATCATGACCGATAGTGGGGGGCAATGGATCAGCGTTCTCGTCGCGCCCCCCGTCAGTACCCAGGCTCGCCTGGGGAAGCCAATGATCCTCCCAGCAGACTAAATTCTACAAGACGACGCCTGAGAGCCAAGTCAAAGAATCCTAGTCATTATCCCAAAGCCAAAAGCAGCAACAACGACCAGCCTCAAGAGCACCTAGCAGTTGCACCTGCTCTCCGAATACTACAACTGAATGTTGAAGGCCTCTCTGCAGCCAAGTGACACCTCATCGAAGTCCTCGCCCACCAACACTCCATCGACGTCATCTGTCTCCAAGAGACTCACGTTGGGCACAGAGGAAGCGGGCCATTACACCATCAATGGCTTTGATCTTCTTTGCTATTCAGGACTGGACAAGGCCCCTGCTTGGCCAGCCTTCACAAATGGGGCAGCAGCCCAACCGCACGGTGTGCTTGTTCAAGAGGCAACTGCTTGGCTAAAGGACTTTGCATTCGCTAAATAAATAAATAAATAAATGACCGATAGTCTTTAGAGAAAATAGCCAGTCTTTACAAGTGAGAGGGCGGTATGAGATGGAGGCTGGTAAGTGATGGATGAAACCTGATGAGAGGGAGGTGATGGGCAGATACAGCCAGGTGGGGGAGGTAAGGTGGGAACGCTGAGACAGAAGCTGGTAGGTGATAAATGCAAACACAAAAAAAAAACAAATTAGGCAGCTGGAGTCAAGTGGGGGAGGTGAAGGTTGATCGTCTCGGTTACTAGTAGGTTGTGGGCCGAGCATCGAAAATGTGTCTAGAATTTAACTTTCGTGATCCATGTCTGGGAACTACTTGAAATTTTGCACAGATTTAGATAAAATATAATTGAGAAGGAAGTCATAACTCGTCAGTGCCAAAAGTTGAACATTAATTAATTAAACTAATTAGAAAATTAGATCAAAAAAATAAGCGCCATCTAGTGTTCAGTGCTCATAATACTCCAGCCTAATTCTGTACTGCTCTCTATTTAAACCATATATTATTATACCATATATATGAATATGACTGTAATTATATATAATTTATTATATAAAAATAATATAATGAATATAATTATGAGTGCGCATTTTGAATGAGACTGCCGCAGAGGTCCGGCTCCTGAACCCGCCTAATTTATGGGTGAGGTAATAATAATAATAATGGATGGGATTTATATAGCGCCTTTCTAATACTCAAGGCGCTTTACATCGCATTATTCATTCACTCCTCAGTCACACTCGGTGGTGGTAAGCTACTTCTGTAGCCACAGCTGCCCTGGGGCAGACTGACGGAAGCGTAGCTGCCATTCTGCGCCTACGGCCCCCCCAACCACCACCAATCACTCACACACATTCACACACATTCACACACAGGTAGACAAAAATGCTGGAGAAACTCAGCGGGTGAGGCAGCATCTATGAAGCGAAGGAAATAGGCAACGTCTCGGGTTGAGAACCTTCTTCATGAATTAGACCCTCTTCAGACCCTTCTTCAAAATTTAAATAATTTATGGGTGATGGCAGTTCCTGTGGGTTACCCCGTTTACAGAACCCCACTGACTGCCAGTGTGCAGAGTGAGGGTCACGTCCACAGTGGGACTGGAGCAGTGCCAGGCTGGGGGAAGGCTAAGGCACACTGACAGGAAAATGCCTAACCCTAACCATAACTCGCCCCCCTTCCAGAGCTGCCCACGGCTGGAGCTGGAGCTGCTTTGGGACCGGCTGCAGGCTCCGTACGTGTGGCCTCTCAGCGAGCAAACCTCGGCCAGCATGCCCTTCTGGATCATCATGGTGATGATGGTGGGGAGCAGCACTGCCCTGCACGCCGCCCGGGCTGCCTTCAGCACCCCCATAATGCCGGCTCCGTCAGTCCGCCCGCTCGTTCGCTGTAACACCCGACGTCCGACAACCCTGACCGACCACTCGCAGCACCCACCGGCAGTCCGACCGACCCTTCACAGCACTCACCGGCCTACAGACATCCCGACCGACCATTCACAGCATCCACCGGCCTACAGACAGCCCGACCGACCCTTCACAGCATCCACCAGACTACCGACAGCCCGACTGATCCTTCACAGCATCCACCGGCCTACCAACAGCCTGATCAACTGACTGACTGACCAACCGACTGACTTCCGACTGACTGACCCTAATCCTAACCCAGCTCTACATCTGTTATTTACCATTTTTATTTAACAGTTCACATCATAACTTTACAAAAGATAAATCAATTGTAAAACAAAATTATCAGCAAGGTTAGCATTACCTTTAGTCCTTCGAAACCTTGCTATTGTTTTGATGTAATTAGGAGGCAGCCATGATCTCAGTGCTCGCTGCCTAGCTACCATGAAACAACGCGTGTGATTGCTCAATTGGCGTCCGACGCAATGTCAAACGTGCATTGATTGGACAATTAATACTCGGAAAATTAAAAAAAATATGTGCAGGTTTTGCTCTTGATGAGTTTCAGGTATGATTTTTATAATATTTTTACACAATATGTTACGTGATCTGGGTCACGAACTTAAACAAAAAAGCATCTCGGCCCACAGCCCAGAGGAAGGGAAGAAATGGTAAAGGTGAGCAAAGAGAGGAAGACTCTAGAAGATGGCTGTGATTGGGAAAGACTCAACAAGAATGAGTTCCATGAAACTGGAAAATTCAATGTTCTTACACAGGCCTGTAGGCTACCAAGCTGTACATGAGATACTGTTTTAGCTTGTGTTTGGCCATGCTGCAGTAGTGGAGTGAGCCAAATGCAGTAGATGTGGAATGGGAAGGGGAGATGAAGTGGCATGCAACTGGAAGCTCAAAACCTCCGTTGTGGACACAGTAATGGTATTCTGCAAAACAATCGCCTAGTCTACTCATGGTCTTGCTGATTTAGAAACATTGCGAGCAGTGAATCTAACAGATTAGGTTGGAGGGGAAGCGAGTGAATCTCCGCCTCATTCGGAAGGTCTGGTTAGGTCCTCATTCGTGGTGAGGAAGAAGATGCAAAGACAGGTATTGCAGGGGAGTGAAGAAAGCGAATGGCATGTTGGCGAGCGAATGGCAAGAGGAATCAATATAGGAGCAAAGAGGTCCTTCTGCATTTGTACAGAGCCCTAGTGAGACCACACCTGGAATATTGTGTGCAGTTTTGGTCCCCTAATTTGAGGAAGGACATTCTTGCTATTGAGGGAGTGCAGCGTAGGTTTATAAGGTTAATTCCCGGGATGGCGGGACTGTCATATGCTGAGAGAATGGAGCAGCTGGGCTTGTACACTCTGGAGTTTAGAAGGATGAGAGGTTATCTCATTGAAACATATAAGATTGGTACGGGCTTAGACACGCTAGAGGCAGGAAACGTGTTCCCGATGTTGGGGGAGACCAGAACCAGGGGCCACAGTTTAAGAATAAGGAGCAAGCCATTTAGAACGGAGACGAGGAATCACTTTTTCTCACAGAGAGTGGTGAGTCTGTGGAATTCTCTGCCTCGGAGGGCGGTGGAGGCAGGTTCTCTGGATGCTTTCAAGAGAGAGCTAGATAGGGCTCTTAAAAATAGCGGAGTCAGGGGATATGGGGAGAAGGCAGGAACGGGGTACTGATTGGGGATGATCAGCGGTGCTGGCTCGAAGGGCCGAATGGCCTACTCCTGCACCTATTGTCTATTGTCTATTGTCTAGCAAAATTGGGTATCCTTAGATTTTAATTATTTAATTACATCCCTTAAAATGCTTCAAAATAACAATGATTTGATTTGGAATACCAGTTCTACTGATCAAGGAAAGCTCATTTAATTCTGCCTCATCTCATGTATAGATACTAAGAACAATTATAAATTTCCTTGGAATTAGTTAATTGGGTGTAGGGGAAGAATTTCAGACTCTCTCATTTAAGTGAGAGTACAGAGGAGATTTACTAGAATGTTGCCTGGGTTTCAACAACTAAGTTACAGAGAAAGGTTGAATAAGTTAGGTCTTATTCTCTGGAGCGCAGAAGGTTAAGGGGGGACTTGATAGAGGTCTTTAAAATGATGAGAGGGATAGACAGAGTTGATGTGGATCAGCTTTTCCCTTTGAGAATAGGGAAGATTCAAACAAGAGGACATGACTTCAGAATTAAGGGACAGAAGTTTAGGGGTAACATGAGGGGGAACTTCTTTACTCAGAGAGTGGTAGCGGTGTGGAATGAGCTTACAGTGGAAGTGGTGGAGGCAGGTTCGTTGGTATCATTTAAAAATAAATTGGATAGGCATATGGATGAGAAGGGAATGGAGGGTTATGGTATGAGTGCAGGCAGGTGGGACTAAGGGAAAAAAGTTGTTCGGCACGGACTTGTAGGGCCGAGATGGCATGTTTCCGTGCTGTAATTGTTATATGGTTATATGGTTATAAGTGACAATATCAAACCAGATAATGCAATTATTCATTAACCTACAAATGAAATCACAGTAAAACAAATATAATTTCTCACAAGTTAAACAGAATATGTTTGTGATGATGTTTCCCAACCCCAACAGAGCATAAAATAAATGCATAAATGTTTTGGTATATCATTTTATAAAAGTACATAACCTTATAGCACATGAAATTATAGATTTCATAACAACCACTCACTGGATATCGTTAAGCAGATTTAAATAATAATTCCCAGTTATTATGTAGAAAACATAATTACACTTCCCCAGTTTCGCCCAAGACATTGATCCTTGTTTGAGTTCATTTCCACTGCCCCGCCATGCTATTCATTCATTCCAGTAGCCATTATTCAGTTGCAGGTTTCACCAGCCATAGTTGTATTCTCTTTTTATCATACCCCAAATTATGCCAGTTAAGTCAACACAATTCAAGATGTAGAATTGAAACATCCATGGTCTGCACTGTTTTATTATTGTTTGGATAACAGAGAGCCCAAAGCATCCACTAAGGTTACGACCATCATCACATCCAAGTCCTGCTCCATTGTCATGAAGTTTCATTACCAGATATCTAATCTCACCAAAGATAGACACAAAGTGCTGGAGTAACTCAGCGATTCAGGCACTTCGGAAATCCGACCCAAAACGTCATCCATCCCTTTTCTCCTGAGATGCTGCCTGACCCACTGAGTTACTCCAGTACTTTGTGTCTATCTTCAGTATAAACCAGCATCTGCAGTTCATTGTTTGTACATCTAATCTCAACAATCTCCATCCCCTGTTGCTCATTGGAAAAAGAGAGGAACTGTACCAAGAAACTATGTAATAGCAGGACATTACACATTGAGTCCAAAAGCCACAGAACAGCAACAAAATTACGGCGTTTTGTGAAACCAAACTACCGAATAACGATGTGTTTTCTACGGTGTGAGAAGTAATATTTTTCTTCATATTCTATTATGACTATTTTAAATTTAATGTGTACAAAAATCATTCATATTCTCTATCTTACATATATATCTACCTACAATCTTATTCATTCAAGGCCTGCGGTTTAGAAGGCCTTTGGCAGCTAGGAATTCTGGAAGGTTGGTAAAAAAAAAAACTGGTCAACAATTTCACCAACTATAAGTAGAAAAATTAAGCATAGATATTAGGGCAGGACAATTTAGTTACATTTTCCAGCTTTCCTGTTGTCCATACTGATACATATGAAGAGCAATGGAAAAGGAAGAACTGTAGATTTTGCAGCTCTGAAACAAAACAGAAAATGCTGGAAATACCAGGGCTCCTCGGTGCCGTAGCGGTAGAGTTTGTGACTTACAGCACTTACAGTGCCAATACCCGGGTTAGATTCCGACTACAGGTGCTGTCTGTACGTGGTTTGTACGTACTCCCCGTGACCCCGTGTGTTTTCTCCGAGAACTTTGGTTTCCTCCCACACTCCAAAGACGTACAAGTATGTAGGTTAATTGGCTTGATATAAATGTAAAAATTGTCCCTAGTGTAGGATAGCATTAGTGTGCGGGGATCACTGGTCGGTGCAGACTCAGTGGGCCGAAGGGCCTGTTTCTACACTGTACCTCTAAACTAAACTTAACTCAGGAAGTCAGACAGAGTTGAGGATAGAAACGGTGTTAACATTTCCGGTCAATGACGTTTTAATCACATATGCAAAAGATAGTTTTCATAAAGAGGTAACCACACCCCTATTTCATAGAAATTAAAATAATACATACATGGAAATAACCTAGTTTTATCACTACCTTCTGCATGCAATAATCCCTGCACATGAGCACTTAAGCGGACAAGACAGATTTCAAAGTCACAGCAACTTGGGAGCTATTTACTTTCTGCAATGCCGGAAAAACCTTTTCATATACAAAAAAGCTTATATGTTATTTTTGCCATTAATGGTCAATCAGTGCAATATCATAAAATTGGCAATTACCCTTTGACCCACCTCATCCCCACTTTAAGCATTTTTCTTATATTGGGTTATTGTTAATTCAATAACATGATCAAAGTTGCTGTAAATACTAAAGAACAAAAAAAAAAATAATTGCCATAATTTAAAAAGGCATTATCATGCATTTAACTCCACCAAACGTTTTTCAAATAGATTTATCATAACGTGCAAAATGTATACATTTTCTATTTATTAAGTGAAAATTAAGTGCAAAGATGAATTAACTCTAAAGTATAATTGCTGGAGGTAACAGGAGAGTTTGGAATAATAAAAATATTTCAGTTGCCCCATTGTTATACTTGCATCTTAAATCAAGAAATAGCAATTTCTTCTACAAATGATATTTGATATTGGACCAATTGTTCATTTAAAATCAGACGCTGATTCATATTTGTTACCTAAAAGTCAGAAGAGTTGTGGGATAAATGCCAATCAGCAGAATTAGGTTACAGATCAGCTATGATCTCCATGGGTTAACAATAAACTCCTATAAAGTCATATGAAAGACAAACACTTTGGTTAATTACCTATTGGATTAAAATAAATTAATAAAATCAGGCACCATTATACACCATTGTATGACCTCCTCTTAAACACCACATTTCCTATTAATCATCAGCTGTGAATAGATAGTTCTCCTTAAAAAAATCCTTAAAGCAAGAGTTTCTGTGGGCTGCTCTTTCTCCCATTTCAAACCTTCAAAAGTAGCTTCTGCTCATTATCCAACCCAATAATTGGTATGCTGATTCCATTTTATATTTTCCCTCAGAGATTGCATTCAGTGCTTCCCACTAGTCCTCTTGCGGTTATGTTATGATCTGCTCAAAAGCCCTCTAATGGGGCAACAGAAATATGTTTTAATTATTCAATACTTTCCTGTTACCTCCAGTAAATCTAATTTCAAGTTAAACGATCTTTGCACTTAATACCTTCACTTATTGCTCTTTTCGTGGCTATTCTTGAACTCCACTGCCTTTCTGACCTTAAAATGCAGTTATCACTTTATTCCAACAAAAGAAATCTGCTTCCTCTTTCCTGTTTTTTTCTCTGCAAACCAGAAGCATGCAAAGTCAAAATGAACCTAATATCCAGTATTGATCCAATGTGCAGACATTTTTTTTATTACTTCTCCAACACATTCAATCAGAATTTTTTGTTGGCAGTTTCCCCTTACTTTGTATTGTACCTGCTCCTTGTGGTGCTAAAAAAATCTTTACTCCAATTATCCTGTCCTAATTTCTCTTGAACTTCACCAGCCTTTTCACAACCATTCTTCTCAAATCTCAGTAAAGCTTTTTAACTTAACCCTTTGTATCTTTCTACAATCTACATGATTTTAGACACTAAGCTAATCATCGCCTGGTCTTTTTTCTCAATTTACCCTTGTCTCAAACTTCTTGAAGTCTCGCCTGTGGAAACATAGCAAATAGGTGCAGGAGTAGGCCATTAGGCCCTTCGAGCCACCAACCATTCAATATGATAATTGATCATCCAAAATCAATACCCCGTTCCGGCTTTCCCCCCCATATCCCTTGATTCCCTTAGCCCTAAGAGCTAAATCTAACTCTCTCTTGAAAACATCCAGTGAATCGTCCTCCACTGCTTGGGCTTCCCAGCAACAAAAACATTTCATCTGCAAACTGAAAAATCTGCAGCATTAAGAAAAAAACACTCTTTGGTAAGCAAATGGAATAAATATCAATGGACCCACATCTTACATCAGGCTTTCACCCTATTTCTAGCTATAATTCTACCACAATCATTTTGTTTTAAGCGGAGCAGATTTTGAACTTTGAGTATTGATCATTGTGAAACATAATGAACTTTAATATAACCAGTACAGCCTTTAACATCACCAATGACTGGCTAGTTCGCTGTGCAGTGGTGCTGATGATAAATACGAACAGTTTGTTGTGAAATGGGATATTGACCGGATTCTCAACAAAACAGACCATTCAAAACATTCAATTCATACAAATGCGACCGCCGTAAACACCGTCGTGATCATAAATCAGACCAAGGCCACTCCCATCTGATCAAAACTGGGTACTTCGTCCTGATGGTGTGCAACATTTAAATCTCCAGGAGAGAGCTCGACTGCCAACCTGGTGCAGTTGACAGCATCGCGGATCCCGCCCCAGGACACGGCGGACACGGCGGACACGGCGGCCGGGCAACGTCGCCATATTAACGGGGAAGGTTGGCGAACACACCCAAAGATCCGCTATAGGATCTTCGAACACACCCACCCGCCAAATACCCGATCGCCGCCGTCACGCCCGCAAGCGGAGCCGACAGCGCAAACGGACGGCATTCAGATCATCAGCGCCCTGCAGCGCAAGCCATGGCGGCCGCCGTTTAACGCTGTTTACAAACTTACCACAGGGGCTGGTCTTTGGTGCCGACTGACGGCCACTGGTGCGGGATCGGAGGGGCTCGGCGCCCTGACGTCGCAGGGCCACGTGACGGAAGCGCGCTCGCCAGCGTCGTCACTGCGCAGAATCTCCGCTCTGGCTTCACTTGTGCAGGAAGGATCTGCAGATGCTGGTTGGCACCCAAGATCAAAGATCATATCTTTGCCCAAGATAGACACACAAAATGCTGGAGTAACTCAGCGGGACAGGCAACATCTCTGGAGAGAAGGAATAGGTGACGTTTCAGGTACAGACCCTTCTTCAGACTGAGTCAGGGGAGAAGGAGTCCAGAGATATTGAAATGTGAGGTGTGAAAACGACAGATCAATGCAGAAGGTACACAAAATTGCTGGGGAAACTCAGCGGGTGCAGCAGCATCTATGGAGCGAAGGAAATAGGCGACGTTTCGGGCCGAAACCCTTCTTCAGACTCTGCCAGACCACAGCCAGATCAATGCAGACGCTGGTCAAGGAAAATGTAGAATGGTTCAGTGTTAGCTATGGGGAAGGTGACAAGGTGGCATACAATCAGTAAAATTAATCAGAACGACAGTGAAACTGTGTGGGAAGGAACTGCAGATGCTGGTTTAAACCAAAGATAGACCCAAAATGCTGGAGTAACTCAGTGTGTCAGACAGCATCTCTGGAGAAAAGGAACAGCTGACGTTTCGGGTTGAGACCCTTCTTGAGGAAGTGAGACAGTGAAACTAGCCGGAGAACTAGGGTGGGAGAAGGACGGAGAGAGACGGTGTAGAGCTAATAAAGAACACTCCAAGTAACGGCACGACAAGTTTATTAGCATATAGTAAAGTTACACTGCAAGTAGTCACCACTGTGACTACATCCCGGCTCACGGATTAGTGGCTGAAAGCGTTAGTAATATATGGTGACTGTAAGGTAAAATCCCAGACTGTATTATAGATCCGAGTGGTGTATAACATATGTGTGTTAGTATTTGGTAGAGCAGATCTATATCTTCCCTCTTAAGAAAATAACGTAACTACAAATACATATATGTGAGTACAATCAATAGGAATGTTACAAAATGTTGAGATTTAAAAATTCAAGCCTATAATTTATCCCATCAGATAAAGCATTAAAAAAAAACTTTAATATTTACCTAATTCACTTTCATATCTTCAGTATTAAAAAGGTTATGGTAATTTTCATACTAGGAAATTAGCATCTTGTTCCCTATTGTTTTTCTATTGACTCAAAAGCTGTAATCGAGGAGGACAAGGGCTGTTTTACACAGACACATGCAAATCGGTCATAGTTGCCGCCATGTTGAACATGGCGACAGCCATGACCGATCTGTATGTACTGTGAAAGTTTTTAGTCAGATATTTAGCATGAAAATAGTGGTCATGGATAGACTAACACACTAGCACTAGCAACGTACGACCGGGTGACTCTCGTAAAACTAGACTTTAACGTAACCGGAGACTTTTTAAACACTGTACTCACCGATCCAGCGTGGCCGGCAGAGATCAAAAGAGCGCAACAACAATGGGAGCGCGACTCCGGGAAAAAGCCGGAGAAAGCATTAGGGTAAGCGGGGGAGAGGGGATTCGGAATAGGTTGAGAGCCCAAGCCTTCCGTCCACCTCTGCCCAGCATTCTTCTGGCGAACGTCCAGTCCCTGGAGAACAAGTTGGATGACCTCAGGGCGAGGATCAGATTCCAGCGGGACATAAGAGACTGCAACATCTTCTGTCTGACCTCGCTGGTGCCGGATCAGGTAATCTGCCCAACCGAGTCCTTCACTGTTTACTGTGCCGACAGAACGGAAGAATCTGGGAAATCCAAGGGTGGAGGAGTTTGCTTCATGACCAATAATAACTGGTGCAACCCTGGAAATATTAAGACGCTTTCTCATTCCTGCTCGCCGGACCTGGAGCATCTGACGATCTCATGCCTTCCATTCTACCTTCCCCGGGAGTTCAGCTCAGTGATCATCACAGCCGTCTACATTCCACCGCATGCAGACACCAAAGTGGTACTATCGGCCCTACACGATGTGCTATGTCGACACCAAAACAACTCTGGCCTGGCATCCGGAAATATGGACGACTACAAGGTAGAGTCCTACCGACTGCGAAGGGTGGTGAAGGACGCAAAAAGAAGGTACAGGGACAGGATGGAGTCGCAGATGGAGCAGCAGGACACCAGACGCCTTTGGCAGGGACTACGGACTATAACCTAACTACCAGAGCAGCCTCTTAACCTCTCCCCTCTCCCTGGCCCTCTCACCTTCCCCCGTCGCTCCTTACACTCCCCAAACTTTCCATGACTTCCCCTAACTAATTCTCACTTACGATGGCTCTCTATAACTCTCCCGCGTTCCCTCTTCCTGCCTCTACCTCTAATTTTCTACTGCTCTACCCCTACTCCTCCCTTTCTCTGCCATACTCCCTCTCGCTCTATCATGCAATCTGTCAAGTTCTCTGTTTAACCTTTTAACCGACTTTGATTGGCGGCTTTATAACAGCATATGAACACACTATAAAATCATAGCATAAATCTGGTAACTCTGATAAGTCTGGTAATTAAATATTGGATATTAAATTAATATACAAGACTTAATGCGTAACTTATTTGTATTAGTATATTAGTATATTAAATAAGTTATTAAAAGATTCGGAGTAAGAGAGCCTATAGCAGGTTGTTGATACAGCTGTAGTATACATAGACAAAGTAATCTCTCTCTCTCTCCCTCCCTCTCTGCCTCCCTGTGCCTCTCGCCAGCTTTCCCACGCATTCCAATTCAATCTCTGAACTTCCCCCAGACTTAGCCAAACTTACTCAATAGTATCGGCCATCTTATAAGAGCATATTAGATATAAACACAATATAAATGCATACAATATAAAAGAATTATAAGCCTGGTATAAACCCTAACCCTTTTTAAAACCACTATATGACTTCTCCAGCCCGTGTCGCGGGGTTTGGAACGACCCGGAGCGGGGAAGTACATCACCCGGCACGGCTTCGTGGCCGTGGGACATTACAGCGCCCGCCGGGGGCTCCAACTTCGAGACTTCTAGACCGGGAGCGGGGCCGTAAATCGCCCGGCACGGCCTAAAATGGCTGTGGGACTTATCATCGCCCGCCTGGGGCTTGGACATCGGGAGAGACATGGAGAGCAGGGGAGAGAAAAGACTTTTGCCTTCCATCACAGTGGGTTCACTGTGATGGATGTTTGTGTGAACTTAATTGTGTGTATGTCTGTAGGACATTGTTTTTGTTTGTATGGCTGTGGAAACAAAATTTCGTTTGAGTCTCACTGGGGCTCAAATGACAATAAATTTGTATTGTATTGTATTGGATACAGATAGAATGAATTAAAAACACAGTATGACTTCAGGGTAAATAGAATATAGGCCTCTTGGTTGGCATCGTAAGATAAGCTCAATGTGACTTTGTGACATAACTAGATAATATAGTTACTTATCCTTGACAGAGTCCGCAGTGTCTTGAACGAACTTAAATGCGTCCTCAGGATCAGTAAAGAAGCGTTCAGTCCCTTTATATGTAACTCTCAGTTTGGCTGGGTACATTAGATCGTATCTAAGATCTTGTATGTCCCTCAGAATGACTCTTGACTTGGTAAAGAGTGCTCTTTTCTTGACAACTTCGGCTGGATAATCTGAAGATTCGTATGTTATCCCCTTCGAAGATCAGCTTTCTGTTGTTTGCAACTTTCTTCGTGATGTCTTCTTAGGAATGGTGTATCTTCAGAATCAGCTGCCTTGGTTAAACTGCGGGTCCTGGCCGGGCTCTCAGAGCTCTGTGCGCCCGGTCCAGTTTGGGTTTTTCATCCAGGTTAAGTACCTCTTGGAGTAGTTGAGCCGCAAAATCGCGAGGTGTCTTTACCCTGTTCTTTCCCTTCCTTCACCCCCACAATCCTTAAATTCTGGCGTTTAGAACGCCCTTCGAGATCAAGACATTTTTCAGTCATCTTGGCAAGTTGCCCAGAAACACGCTCCAATTCCATCTTCAGTCTGTGTGCTGTCTGAATGTTTTCGGTAGTAGCAGATTCCAACTCTCGAATGGCTTCTCAATGTTTTTTTGAAGTAACGAGAATGGGTTCCAACGTGTTGCTGATATCAGTTTCGATCCTTTTAATTTCCCCCCTCAAAGAGGAATTCACCCCCTCTATGCGGACTTGTACCTTGTCGATCTTATCACATATTTCTGCTCTACCAGCAGCAATGTCCAACTTTACAACAGCAAGTTGCTCACCCAATTTCGTATCCAGCTTTTCAAGTTTTTCACCCAATAAAATTTAATATCTTCCACCAAAGCTTTTGATACTTTCTCTTGCTCCATACTCAAAGTCGAGACTTCTTCTTCAGAAACTTCCTCACTTTCCACTTGAAGATTTTTCCGTGTTGCTTTAAGTCTTTTAGGAAGTGTGGAAAATTTTATTTTCAGGTACCGTCTGTCGGTCATTTAAAACACCGGATCGATTTTTGCTGACGTCACTTACGCGACAACAAGCATCTGCCGGTAAGCGATTTCTTCAATCCGTTTTTTCTGATTTTAGCGGAGTGGAGCTAAATGGCGCACGTCTCAAGTCGCCATAGCACCACCGGAAGTCCATTTTGGGTGTATTTTGTCAACTTATTGTTGTGTCTCTTGTTCCCTGCGAACATCTGTTATTTTTCGGAGATCCTCAAGAGGTTCAGTCCTTTCTTGTTCTGTCTCTTGTTCCCTTCTGCTCCTTACTGCTTCTCAACATCTCTTTGTGGTGTTCCTTGACCATCTTGCAACACGTTTGCTCCCATTTCTTGACATAATGTAAAAAAAGAGAAAGATATTTATCATGATGTAGATATTTGTAAACATGTAAAAACAATTTTATCTATTGTAGACATTTATAAACTTCTAAAGACAATTATATCTATCAATGAATTAACATATGATTAAAAGAATTAGAATTAGAATTAGATCCTTTATTTGTCATTCAGACCTTACGGTCTGAACGAAATGTCATTACCTGCAGCCATACATACAATAATAAACAACAGAACAGACAGTAAACACAAATTTTACTTCGGAGTCACGTGAGTGACTACGTGAAGAACCCGCTCAGTGCGCAGGCGCGGCATTACGCCAGCAGTGCAACAGCGGCTGCAACGGGAGTTAGGCTCTCCCGCTACAGAATGAACCGGACCGTCAGGTGAGTATCCTGAGGTCGGGTTTTCTTTTACAGGTGAGCCTTTTTTCTGCTTGTGTTTTTACAGGCAGAGAAAAATGCTCTGGAACAAAACTGTCCCCCGTTCAAGGAGGAACGTTTCCCGTCGGGGAGGGGGACAGCAACAGGCGATAGGAGCGACCCGGTGTTCCGTAATTCCCCGACACCGTGCCGAGGCCAGCCCGCTAGCACCTGAGCAGCGGGCTGGATGCATAGCCACTCGAGAGGCATCCGGCAGGTGTTCCCGATGTCGGACGGGACATCTCTACACCCACACGGGGGGAGAGAGAGCCGCTGGAGCGGGGCTGGAGCGGCTCACGGAGCAGGTGCCTGCGAGACGCGCTGCTTGAGGGGCGCTCTCGCTACTACAAGGCACAAAAGCTCCAGAAGAAGGCGGTAGGAACAATTTTCGGGCGCTCCGCTATCCCCATCACCGCGCCGAGCCCAGTCCCGCTAGTGCCTGAACTGCGGGCTGGATGTCTAGCCATCCGAACAGGCATCCGGCCGGTTGCGTCCGATTCGTCGGACGGGGACATGTCTCCACCTAAATGGAGGAGAGACAGCCGCCTGAGCTGCATCCAACAGCTATTGGAGCAGCTCCAGCGAGATGCGCAGAAAGAGCGCTCTCGCGGAGGGAGGTCAGGCACCCCCTCCACAGTGTTCTGTACACTGCCCTCTGCTCCCTCATTACTGGAGGCTAGCATTGGTGACCAGGGCTGGGCTGGTCTGGAACAGGGGCAGGCGGACGAATTCGGGAGTATGCCAGGAGTGCAGGAACATGAAGAGTTGTTGGGTGTGATGGACCGCTTGTAGCAACCCCACGGGCTGGTGCACCGCTGGAACCAAGAATGGCGGCCAGCATCAACCATTACTGGAAAAGGTGCTCGCTGAGGTGCTGAAACAACACACAGCACCAGAAAACTGTGAGGCCCTCAAAGTAAAAAGTGTCAACAGCCAAATCTGGGGGCATGTGGGTCACACATCCGGACCCAAGAACTCAAGCTACAGCGGATCCTAAGGCTCCTGACGTCGGCCATCACAGCCTTTGCTCGTTCCGTGGAGACCACGGAGATGGATACCTGCCAGCAGGGTGTGCTGGCATTAATGTGTACCACACAATTTGAGATCAACAATCTCCAGAGGGAAACATAAGACCTGCCCTCAATCCCAAATTTGCTGGCTTGTGTAAAGCCCCAGCTGCGGAGACGGACGCGCTGCTATTTGGGAAAGATTTCAATAAAAAACTGAAGGAGATGCAGGAAGCATCAAAAACCTTCGGCCTAATGAGGGCAGGCCCCGGGACGAGCAAACCAAGACCTCCGATACCCAAGCGGCAGCACCCCACGGCATCCACCAGTCGACGTCCGCAATATGGGACTGGTGAACGCCTGGGGTCCGCACATTATCCCCAAAGATCTTTTTAGATCAGGGCCCGCAGCGGACCCTCTGGAAAATGCGCCTCCCCCCAACATGGCCAGCACGTCAGAACAAAATCTTCAGGAAAATGAAGAAACAGAATCGCCAATAACCATGGAGGTAGGTGGGTCTGGTCCCTACCAGCATATAGAGAATAAGGGTGCTTTATTAACAGGGGGGAGATTACACTTGTTTAAAGAAGCATGGGGTATGGTCACGAGTGACAAGTATATACTCAACAGCATTAGTGGATATAAAATACAATTCATGTCAGAAAAAACGCCGCCAGTTCAACAATGGGCCCAAAGGGTATTTCTCCCTCCGTCAAAGAGAAACGTGAGGGACAAGCTGAACTGGTGAGACTTAACCAAAGGGGGTCATCGAAAAGACCAAACATGAACCTTTGGAATTTGTATCGAATATATTCACTAAAACCAAAAAAGATGGTGGCTGTCGCATCATCATTGACTTAACATCACTAAACAAATTTGTTAAGTATATACATTTCAAAATGGAGACATATGTTACTGCCAAACAACTGAATTCCAAAGGACACTTCAGGGCAAGCATTTATCTTAAAGATGCTTACTATCTAGTACCCATATACAAGGATCATCGCAGATACCTAAAATTTATCTGGATGGTACAAAGCATTGCCCTATGGGCTAACTTCAGCCCAAGATTATTCACCAAAATATTGAACCCAGCCATGGCAATACTAAGAAAACAAAAACATATTGTCATGGCATATCTGGAGGATATTCTGATAGTAGGGAAAACGATGGAATTGGCTGTGGCAGCAGTATCAGCTACAAAACAGCTCCTCGAAACTCTGGGGTTCGTCCTACATCCAGATAAATCTAAGTTGAAGCCATCCACTATCATGGACTACCTGGGCTTCACAATTAACTCAGTCCATATGACTGTTACCTTGCCAAAGGCAAAAATGGTTGAATTAGCACAATCATGCAACAAATTAATGGTCAACGAGCGACCAACTATTCGACAAGTAGCAAGAGTAATTGGGGAAATGGTAGCAGCATTTCCGGCTACACAATTCGGACCTTTGCACTATCAAAAAATTTACAGAGAGCAAAGGTACGGGCAATAAAACGACATACAGGTCACTATGATCGTGTCATGAACTTACCCACTGAAGCAATATCAGAACTACAGTGGTGGGCAGAAAACGTTTGGCATAGTTTCAGCCCTATCTTTATCACAAACCCTACTTTAGTTATTCAAACAGATGCCAGTGCTCAAGGCTGGGGAGCGACTAACTCCATATCCAGCACAAGTGGTAGATGGACTAACCTAGAGTCATCATTACTACTTACACTGGGCATTAACTATCTAGAGATGTTGGGCACCTTTTATGGTTTAAAAGCATATGTATCTAATATGCAGCACTTGCATGTTCGGTTACAAATTGATAAATACTACGGTGATGGCTTATATTAACCATATGGGTGGCATAAAATCATTATCATGCGACAAATTGGTCAACATGATTTGGCAATGGTGTGTCGAAAGACATATTTGGCTATCAGCTACTTACCTACCAGGTAAGCTAAACACCCATGCCATGAGAAAATTAAACGCCTGGGTTGCAAGTTTGAACAGACCTTACCTGGAACTGGGATTGTCCAAACAAACCATCACCACCATGTCGGCATCCCTTCGAACATCCACCAAGAGGCAGTACTTAACCAGCATCAAAAAAGGGAGAAGTACTGCCAGGAAACGGGGACAACATACGCAACAGCTACAGCCACCAACATACTGGAGTTCCTGGCCTATCTACACCACGATGTAGGGATCAGCTACAGTGCCATCAACACAGCGCAGAGTGCTCTTTCTGCTTATCTCAAACCAGTGCCAGGACAACAGGCGATGGGATCCCATCCACTGGTGGTAAAACTGATGAAGGGCATTTACAATATCAAGCCCTAAGCCCAGGTATACCCATATTTGGGATATCAGTGTGGTCCTGACATATCTCAGGGAATGGCCACCAGCCAGATCCCCCGGCCTCGAGCAAGCTACACTAAAGACGCTCATGTTGATGGCACTTGTATCCGCTCAGAGGGTCCAGTCACTACACCTATTGCGACTGGACAACATGATCACAGCTCCAGACCAGATCTGTCGTTATCCAGCGACTGGTCAAATAGAGCAGACCAGGAACACCTAATCCAGTCGTGGCTTACCCACCAGAACCACGGTTATGTGCCATGACCCACCTACTATCCTACATAGACACAACCAGAATATTCGAGGGAGATGAAAAGCCTTGTGGGTCAGTCACAAAAACCTTATGGTGGGGTACGAGCCAAACCATTGCGAGATGGCTCAAGCAGGTGCTAGAAACTGCTGGGATAAACACTAACATGTACAAATTTTATTCCACCAGGGCAGCATCCATGTCGACGGCTAAAGAATGGACATGCCTATAGACCACATCCTGGCTACAGCAGGATGGTGGGAAGGGAAAAGACCGTTCAGAAATTTTATAATAAGCCGTTGGCAAAACCTGGTTTATTTGCAGTAAAGATTTACGAACTGCAAATATTTAATTTAAGCCCAGGGGAGCAACTTAATTCTTTGTTGTTATTGTTTAAAAAATACCATTGTGTTTTTCTACAAATAGACTCATTGGTTCATTACGATAACACTTCCTCCCTCAAGAACTACGGCAGTGAGTGAAATGAAACTGTTACACGGTATGAAATCACAGAGCTTTGAAATCTTCACGTAGTCACTCACGTGACTCAGAAGTAAAATAGTAAGATTAAACGAGAACTTACCAGTTTGAAGTTTGATCTGTATTTTATGAGGAGTTACGATGAGGGTATTACGTGCCCTCCGCTCCCACCCTCATTATATGGATCAAACTAATAAATTGATGTCTCCTTATCTTTACTATGTTTACTTCAAAATAACTGTGTCTATCTGTGATTCCACACCGCTGCTTGGAAGTATGCCGCGCCTGCGCACTGAGCGGGTTCTTCACGTAATACCCTCATCGTAACTCCTCATAAAATACAGATCAAACTTCAAACTGGTAAGTTCTCGTTTAATCTTACTATTAACATCCACCACAGTGAGTCCACCAAGCACCTCCTCACTGTGATGGAGGCAAAAATCTCAGGGCTGCTGTCTCTTCCCTCCTCTTCTCCCTCTGCGCTGAGGCGATACCCCACCGGGCGATGGTAAGTCAGTCCCGCGGCTCACCGAGCTCCGCGAACGGGCCGGTTCAAACTCCGCGGCCCGGGGGTGGTCGAAGCTGCCGCCCTCCAGTCCAGCGGACGCAGCTGTTAACGATGTCATCCACTGGCCCGCGGCCAAACCCCGGACTCAGGCCGCCGCCGCAAGAACGCCGTCTCAGCCACCGGAGCACCGTTCCAGTCCCGAGCCGGGTCGCCCTCACGTGAGCGCCGTTCTACCCTCGAGCCGGGCCGCTCTCACGGGAGCGTCTCAGCCCCGCGCCAGGCCGCCCTCACGGGAGCGCCGTTACCCTCGAGCCAGGCCGCCCTCACGGGAGCGTCTCAGCCCCTCATGGGAGTGCCGTTACCCTCGAGCTGGGCCGCCCTCACGGGAGCGCCGTTACCCTCGAGCCAGCCGCCCTCACGGGAGTGCCGTTACCCTCGAGCCAGGCCGCCCTCACGGGAGCGCCGTTACCCTTGAGCCAGGCCGCCCTCACGGGAGCGGCGTTACCCTCGAGCTGGGCCGCCCTCACGGGAGCGCCGTTACCCTCGAGCTGGGCCGCCCTCACGGGAGCACCGTTACCCTCGAGCCAGGCCGCCCTCATGGGAGCGCCGTTACCCTCGTGCTGGGCCGCCCTCACGGGAGCGCCGTTACCCTCGAGCCGGGCCGCCCTCACGGGAACGCCGTTATCCTCGAGCCGGGCCTCCCTCACGGGAGCGCCGTTACCCTCTAGCCGGGCCGCCCCCACGGGAGCGTCTCAGCCCCTCACGGGAGCGCCGTTCCAGCCCCGAGCCGGGCCGCCCTCACGGGAGCGAGCCCAGGGCGAGTCCTGACAGGCTCTGCCTCCGGAGCCTCGAGGTCGCCAGCTTCGCCATTAGGCCTCAGCGCAGACGGAGGCAGAGAAGGGGGATACGACAAGAAAGTCGCATTCCCCCGAAGGGAGAGACAGAAAGCCCTTTTTAAACCCCCCCCCCCCCCCCCCCCCACACATAACACAAACCTAAAAACCAAAAACTTAACTAAACAAGACGAAAAAAACAACACAAAAAAGTAAAAACAAACGGACTGCAGGCGAGCCGCAGCCGTTCACCAGCGCCGCCACTTCCGGAATCCATGGAAAAAAGACATTACTCTATTGTGTACCTTTTTGGCTGTATTTTGGCAAATTATTGTTGTGTCTCTTGTTCCATGCAAACTTCCATTATTTTTCAGAGATCCTCAAGAGGTTCAATCCTTTCTTGTTCTGTCTCTTGTTCACTGCTGCTCCTTACTGCTTCTCAACGTCTCTTTGCGGAGTCCCTTGACCATCCTGCAACTCGTTTGCTCCTGCTTCTTGCATGATTTAAAAAACCACTTAACCCACTGGAACAAGAGGAATCAGGACCACAGATTTCAATCAAAGAAATAGAAGAGACAATAAGTTCACTGAAGAACGGTAAAACACCAGGATCAGACGGGTTTCAGTAACGAATTTTATAAAAGATTTCACGAGGTAATTTCACCACGTTTACACAAGCTACATATGCATTTAAAGAACAGACATTACCACAAACACTAGCTGAATCAACTCACACATACCCAAAAAAAGATAAAGATCTAGAAGACCCCGGTTCATACAGAGCAATTGCCTTGCTAAATATAGATCAGAAAATATTAGCGAAAACTTTGGCAAGAAGTAAATACGCTAATAAATGAATACATTCGGATCAAACGGGGTTCATACCCAAGAGACATTCATTTAATAATTTGAGACGTCTTTTTAACATAATGTACTCACACAAAATTGAAAAAGAAGACATCAATTATTTCATTAATGCAGAAAAAGTATTTGACCAAGTAGAATGGAAATATCTTCACAGTACTGCAAAAATTTCAGATGTGAGGGAATTTTATTTCATGGATAAAATTACTATATGATAGGCCGACTGCCAGAATACTGACCAACCACATAGTTTCTCCGAAATTTCAACTATCCAGGGGCAATAGACAGGGATGTGCATTATCTCCCCTGTCTAACATCGGTAGTGGGGAAACTGCTAGAGTCAGTTATTAAAGATGGGATAGCAGCACATTTGGAAAGTGGTGAAATCATTGGACAAAGTCAGCATGGATTTACAAAAGGTAAATCATGTCTGACGAATCCTATAGAATTTTTCGAGGATGTAACTAGTAGCGTGGATAGGGGAGAACCAGTGGATGTGGTGTATCTGGACTTCCAGAAGGCTTTCGACAAGGTCCCACATAAGAGATTAGTATACAAACTTAAAGCACACGGCATTGGGGGTTCAGTATTGATGTGGATAGAGAACTGGCTGGCAAACAGGAAGCAAAGAGTAGGAGTAAACGGGTCCTTTTCACAATGGCAGGCAGTGACTAGTGGGGTACCGCAAGGCTCAGTGCTGGGACCCCAGCTATTTACAATATATATTAATGATCTGGATGAGGGAATTGAAGGCAATATCTCCAAGTTTGCGGATGACACTAAGCTGGGGGGCAGTGTTAGCTGTGAGGAGGATGCTAGGAGACTGCAAGGTGACTTGGATAGGCTAGGTGAGTGGGCAAATGTTTGGCAGATGCAGTAAAATGTGGATAAATGTGAGGTTATCCATTTTGGTGGCAAAAACAGGAAAGCAGACTATTATCTAAATGGTGGCCGACTAGGAAAAGGGGAGATGCAGCGAGACCTGGGTGTCATGGTACACCAGTCATTGAAAGTAGGCATGCAGGTGCAGCAGGCAGTGAAGAAAGCGAATGGTATGTTAGCTTTCATAGCAAAAGGATTTGAGTATAGGAGCAGGGAGGTTCTACTGCAGTTGTACAGGGTCTTGGTGAGACCACACCTGGAGTATTGCGTACAGTTTTGGTCTCCAAATCTGAGGAAGGACATTATTG
Organism: Amblyraja radiata; assembly: GCF_010909765.2. Lineage (NCBI taxonomy): Eukaryota > Metazoa > Chordata > Chondrichthyes > Rajiformes > Rajidae > Amblyraja > Amblyraja radiata. Next base: position 26,035,995 of record NC_045962.1, on the reverse strand, counting down.
CCATAGAGGGAGTGCAGAGAAGGTTCACCAGACTGATTCCTGGGATGTCAGGACTGTCTTATGAAGAAAGACTGGATAGACTTGGTTTATACTCTCTAGAATTTAGGAGATTGAGAGGGGATCTTATAGAAACTTGTAAAATTCTTAAGGGGTTGGACAGGCTAGATGCAGGAAGATTGCTCCCGATGTTGGGGAAGTCCAGGACAAGGGGTCACAGCTTAAGGATAAGGGGGAAATCCTTTAAAACCAAGATGAGAAGAACTTTTTTCACACAGAGAGTGGTGAATCTCTGGAACTCTCTGCCACAGAGGGTAGTCGAGGCCAGTTCATTGGCTATATTTAAGAGGGAGTTAGATGTGGCCCTTGTGGCTAAGGGGATCAGAGGGTATGGAGAGAAGGCAGGTACGGGATACTGAGTTGGATGATCAGCCATGATCATATTGAATGGCGGTGCAGGCTCGAAGGGCCGAATGGCCTACTCCTGCATCTAATTTCTATGTTTCTATGTTTCTATTTGCTCTTGCGATTGAACCCTTAGCGGAAAGTATAAGAGTACATCCGAACATTGACAGTTATAATACTAAACATTCCAATAACAAAATATCATTATATGCAGATGATGTATTATTATATATCACCAATTCTCAAGTTGGTATTCCAAATATATTAAATCTTATAGAGGAATTCGGTTCCTTCTCAGGATATAGAATAAACTGGAACAAAAGTGAAATTATGGCAATAAAACCTCAAGAGCCGACACACCTTTTAAAATTCCCTTTTAAAATTGCTACAGAAAAATTTAAATATTTGGGTATTCAAGCAACCAGAAAATATAATTCTTTATTCAATGCAAACTTCCCGCCTTTAGTTACTAAATTAAACACTCTTATTCAATTCTGGAAAACACTTCAGATGTCTCTAATAGGCAGAATAAATGCCATAAAAATGATTTTCCTCCCACATATACCGACCTAAAAAATTTTTTTTAAATCTTGATTCCCGGATTACAAACTTTATCTGGGATTATAAATCACATAGAATTCATAAACGACATCTATGTAAACCCAAAGAAATGGGCGGATTGGCGCTCCCCAATTTCTTATACTATTACCGGGCAACGAATATTAAAAATGCAATTTACTGGCTGGATCACGCATGCCAACAGGTAGACTGGTTAGTAATGGAGAGAGAGGATTGCTCGCATTTTAATATAGGCGCGAACCTTCTCTCCCCAATAAAGTTGAAGAACACAATATATGAGAAAAATCCGATTATTCACAGCACTTTACGAATTTGGAAACAAGTAAAATTGACTTTTAAACTAAGAAATCTATCTCTTCTTTCACCAATAGCTAATAACCCATCGTTCAAGCCATTTATTATAGATAAAACGTTTATTTATTGGGAAAGACTAGGAATTAAAAAGCTCGGAGATCTGTACTTGATGGGAAACCTCCTGTCATTCCAGAAATTACAGTCAAAATACAGTCTGAAAGGTAATCAATATTTTAGATACCTTCAAATTCGAGATTATTTGAAAACATATACCCACGATTATCAAACTCTGCTGCCAGATATATTAGACAAAGGTATGAATAGAAACTCAGAGTCAAATAATCTAACATCATACTTGTATAATATCCTTCTAAATATAGAAATTCCATCGTCAGACGCAATTAGAAGAGAATGGGAAGAGGAATTAGGCCTAAAAATCTCCAAAGACAGATGGGAAAAATATCTCTTATATATATATAATTGTTCGATTAATGTTAGACACATTTTAATCCAATTCCACAGACTCTACTACTCAAAGACTAAACTGAATAAGATTTTTTCAAATGTATCTCCTATTTGCGACAAATGTCTCCTTCAAGAAGCAACTATAACACACTCCTTTGCCTCTTGCATAAAACTCCATAACTTTTGGAAAGGAATCTTTGAAATTTTCTCTAAATCATTAAAAACAAAACTGGACCCCCATACAGAACTGATTATTTTCAGAACAGCAGAAGCCTGCTCTGAGCTATCAATATTTCAAAGACGTTTCTTTAATTATGGCCTGTTAATGGCGAAAAAAATTCTACTTACATTTTGGAACAATAAATCTCCCCCAATTCTTAAAATGTGGATTACAAACATGTCTGAGACGCTACATCTTGAAGATATGAGACTTGTCTTAGCAGGAAAATCAGAGCCATTTTCAAAGATATGGATTCCTTTCATTGATTCATTACAAAGATAGTATGGTGCAACACAACTTCGGAATTAAACCGATTTACGGACTGGGTGATGGGTGAGGTGAGAAATGAAGCAGGTATGTCAACACTTTTTGTTTTTTTTTCCTTTTTTTCGTTTTTGTCAATTTATTTTTTTAAGTTTTAACTTACTCACTCTTTGATTACACTCATTTGGTAGTTTAGGGGTTCTATTCTTACACATTCACTTTCTCTTTCACTTTCTTTCTTTCTTGCTCTTTCTCTCTTTTTCTATTTCATCTTTGTTAAAATTTAAATGGAAGCTGTACAATAAATGTATTATGTCATATGCCGCGGTTTATACTTTTGTACACGGCTTCTAATAAAAATATAAATAAATAAATAAAAAAGATATTTATTACGATGTCGATATTTATAAACCTCTAATTGACAATTTTATCTATCAATCCATTAACATACGAATAAAAAAAACATTGTGCTATTGTATACCGATTTGGGTGTTTTCTGGCAACTTCTTGGTGTGTCTCTTGTTCCCTGCTGTCCTTGCTTTATTTCTCGCAGATCACCAAGATGTTCAGGCTAAATATCTGGGATCCAGAAAAGAGGTGACAGTGACAGTGACAGTGACAGCTCTAGACAAAAAGGCAGCATTTGAACAGCATGGTATTAAGGCATTCTGATAAAATGGAAGTAAATATGTAGCATGGGTTAAAAAAAACACTGCACTGGCCCCAAATATTTCCAAATACTGACCTTTCTTGCATCTTAATTGATAATTTGCAGCAAAGTTGATATTCACTGATGGTTACAGAATTTTCAATTCCAATGCCATTACCAGTACCAAATCTTGTGGTTGTATATCTTGCAGCAAATAATCCTTCTGCAAGGTTTGTCAGGAAGCATGATAGCAGCTCCAACAACTTTCTATCCAAAAAGCCAATGCAACTGGCAAGATTTTACATGTCACTTCATGTGATTAAAATAAGCTTTTTCTGAGGCAGCATTTTAAACATTTGTGTGCAGAAATGTGATTGCTGTGTTAAACATCCCTTGTTGAACTGAGGAGCAATCATCAAGTTGTCAAAACTCTGGACGTTCAGTTCTTTCTTGCGTCTCTTGTTGCCTTCAGTTTTGTGTTCATTCTTTAACTTTAAGAAAATTTGAACACTTACTGCAGGAGTCATCGCTCAACGAAGCACACATCCTTAGGTCGCTGGTTCGATTCCAGCTCGAAGGAAAGTTTTTTTTTCATTTCACTGCACATCTCGTATGTGTATGTGACGAATAAACTTGACGACATCAAATGACAACATTCCTGGTTGATGTTCCATCCTTCAGGAATACTTCTACTTGTTCCTTCAGCTTTCCTCGGCTAAGAGCCACATATAGTTGTCCATGTTGAAATACCAGTTTCTCAAGGTATATTAAGACCTTCTCTGTTTTTATCCTTGTGCTTTATGAATTGTCATAGCATAACTCGACTGAATTGGGAATTGGCTCCGCCTAATGGGAATGTTTTCGCCTTCTGTCAAATTGATCTTCATCCTAGAAATGAGAACAATCTCATCTTTGAAATCCCATGTTGATTCTAGCAACGATGAGATTACTGTGTAGCTGTTCTACAATCAACCCCATTCCATTGCATAGCCTTGGGGGTTGCAAGTTTCTTATTAAAATGATTGGAGATCCTTTTTTCAACTCCAATTTGTGTGGCGATAATCCAGAGATCTCGACTGAATCAAGGAATACCGTTGTGAAGTGAGTAGCATTTGTTCCGTCAGTCACAGTATTGAAAAAAAAGTACTCCCTCGTGGTTCCAGGGAAGCGTCTGACACACATAGAATTGATTCTTCTCATCATATCATTTTGAGGAACCAAGATACAATTCCCAGAGAATAATGTTGCAGGATGGTCAAATGCTGGATAGATATAATCAATACATTCCTCCGGTGTTCTTGCTGTGGGAACCATGTCTTCTGGAATGTTAATTTCATTGTCTTCATTCTTTTCAATCTTGTCTTCTCCAACATGCAACAAAAATTGAGAATACTCACTCTATCCTTCGGTCAATCGCATATTCCTCTTCAATTTAAACTTGGTGTAAGTACTCCACAAGTAGGATGTCTTGATGCAGGAATTTTCAACATCAACATCATTTCCCATCTTCACTACAGGAAGGAGTTGTCGAAAGTCGCCACAACAAATGGTAAGAATCCCGCCAAAATGATCCTTTTTGCGGCATACATCTTGAAGAGTTCTGTCCACCGCTTCAAAGCACTCCCTCCTAATCATTGGGCACTCATCCCAAACAATGAGCTTCACTTTCCTGATGAAATCTCCTGTTTTAGAGTCAATGTCAATGTTGCACGTTCTATTCTCCGTCACGTGGATGGGTATCTTAGATCGAGAATGTGCAGTTCTTCCACCAGGGATTAATGTAGCTGCGATACCAGAGGATGCTACAGCAATAGCAATTTCACCTTGGGCTCTAACTGTGGAGAGGATCAAATTTGTGAGAAATGTCTTTCCTGTTCCTCCTGGTGAATCAATAAAAATCATTGTAGGTAGATCCCTTTGCAAGCAGCCACACACGTGGTTATACACTTCTCTCTGCTCAGCATTCAGCAGAGGCTCCTTCTCATTAACAAATCGCTGTTGCTCTGATCTATTATAATTCAATTCATTAAATAAATCAACATTTTCACCATTAATGTCCATCCTTTCATTTCTTGGTCGAGGCAAGGAAAGGTTTTCCAGTATATTGTTGCAATTCTCAAGCTTGTCCTGAATATACAACTGAGCCTGATCATGATGCCTCTCATCAATTGCGATATTTTGATCGCTGTTTCTACTTTGCTCGTTTTCAAGGTTATCCTCAGACATTGAATTCTTGAAGCGATCCCATAATTGTTGAGGATCGTTGATGTCAGTATTTGTCAGCAAAACAACAAACAAATCCCTCATTGCACTGGAGAGTCTTGCCGTCTCAGCATCTTCCATTGTTTGTTGCCAAAGGTCGTCAGCTTCCAACAAACCCCTTTCTCTGCAGATGGCTTTAAAGGAAGGAAGAATTTCTCCATCATGTGGCTTCAATGACTCGAAGGACACTGGCCCTTTAACGTGATGGAGAAGCAGTCTCAAGTAGTGGAGGTCACCACATCTTGGAGAAATTGTATACACTCGTCCCAGAACGTAGGCTTCAAAAATACCTGGGAAATCTTCCACTCTCTTCCCAACCTTCCTTCTTTGCATCTCCTGTTGCTCCATGTATAAAATTGAGGTACATCAGCGTAGTATAGTTTTCTTGGAAACGTATCTTCAGAACTCGATCCCATAAATTCAGTCAAATTCGTTCTTGCCATACCATCATTCCTCCCTCGCTGAGCAGCATTAAAAAAGACTCGTTGTTTGTGTGGTAGATGTACATGAAGTTGAATGACAGCGGGGTCTCTCTCATGAGTTGGAAATCCAAGGATTGATGCCACTGCCTTTGAAGGACCAATATATCTGCCAGTCAGGTACTATGTAATGTCGTCATTTACGTTAATTCCAAAAGCTCCAATTCATCACTCCCCTTCAAGGTGTACTTGATGACGTATTTGATAGACTTCACAGAGCAGCATATTTCGACATTGAGGTGACATTTGAAAGCCTTCAATAGTTCAGCATTATAGGGCACAACCCAATTGGAAGTAATAGTCTGAATCCTACGTCCTTCTTGATGTCCCTGAAATCCTCCCATGGCTGGAGATCTTCTCCTGTACAGAGGATACAAATTCTCACCACACTTTGTGCTCTCGATAAATGGCTTTGGGAATATCTTACTGCATCCTCCATCCTTCCAACATGCAGAGATGTGCTTGCAGAACGGTCCATGGATCATGTGCTTGAGTACCAAATTCATGCAGCTCAGGATCTACTTGTGGGTCTGGTATTTCAGCTTGCACAAATCTGTCATAATGTTGTGGTCTTGGCTTACTCGCTTCGTCAAGCCAAAGCAGACAGTGGAAATGAGGCAGGCCTCTCTTCTGATATTTCACAGTCAAGATGAAAGCTATACAGTTTCCAAAGAGGCCATCTGGTCTAGTGGCAGTCTTGATGAATATTTTTATTTTTAGATCGAATACTCTTGCTATCAAGTCTGGTCTATCACATGGCTGCTGATTCGGAAAGAGACACTGTCGGATCTCGCTCCAATTCAGATTGCAAGTCATCGTAATGAACAATGCAGCATTGCCATACTTCCGAATGTACATCATTGCGTCCTGGCATCGTTCCATCATGTATCTCGGTCCACTGACAAATGTTGAGGAGAGGATGATGTGCCTTCCGATGTTTTCCAAATCATCATTATCATTTAATGCATCCGTCAGGCCTTTGTAAGTTGTTGACCTCAACGATACCTGATTCATGCAAATATAATTGAGCCTATCACTTTCAATTTTAACCCTCCAAATATCAACCACATATTGTTGAAAGACACGTCCTCCTCTCAAAAGCTGGTTTAATTCATTCTCATGATTCATGATCCTATGGGCATAATATCGCATTAGTGTCAATTTTCTGCTGTACTCATTTGGAGTTGTGCATGCCATCCATCATCACCAAGTGGAAAGAAAAGGATGTCTTGAAAACTGTCACAAGAACTATGGGACTCTGAAATGATTTGCAGACCTCCTTCTGCTCCTCTCTTCCTCTTATTCTCAAGACAATGTGGCGTGATGTTGCCGCAGGCTGATTACTGTTTGGTATGAGGACGGCAACTTCATTTGCAGTTTGCATGTTAACCCTCCGTTCATGTTCTAAAGGTGGCCGATAATTTGGATCAATAACGATTGATGCCTCTGGTAAATCTCTAGTTCTCTCCATTGCCATCACAAGTGAATCAATGTAAGGGTTGTTTAGTCTTATCATGTTTTCAAGCATTTCAACAATGTCCCTTTGAATACCGGCATCATGCAGTATACTCATTCGCAACTCAATGCTATCTTGCGTGTCCATGAAATAGATTTGCAAGAATTTACTTTGTTGGTCTAGGTCAGGCATCAACGAACCAATGAAATTATGAATCTGGCCTTGAATGATCACTGAAGGATTCCATCCATGTGCCACCACTTCCTTGGCACCGAATGACGTCAGTTGAAAGAGGCAATTGTATTGTCTAATATTCTTTCTGAACTCGTGTGCTTGTGGTGTGTCACCTGTATACAAATTAATGAGTGCAGTAGGGAGTGTCTTCAGAGGAGCAAAGTTGACCTTACCCTTCATGCAGCAAAAGTTGGTCGTTTCTTTTGAGAAGAGTTACGCTCGACACTGAGGGCAAACATTGGTCATTTCACCAACATCAGCAGAAAGATTTCTCTTTGTGAGTCGTGCATTTCATTGTCTTGTATCTCTGTCTCGCTGTTCATCCAGCCTTTCAGTTCTTTCATCTCCCATCTCTTCATCCCTTCTCCTTTGTATTCTTTCTCGATGTTCCTCAAGACGTTGAGTTGTATATTGCTGTGTCTCTTGTGCCCTTCTCTCCCGCTGTCTCGTTGATCTCTGAGATGTTGAGTTGTTTCTTGCTGCGTCTCTTGAGCCCTTCTCTCCTGCTCTCTCTCTCGTTGATTTCTGAGATTGACTTCTTCCTTGCTGCGTCTCTTGAGCCCTTCTCTCCCGCTGTCTCTCTCGTTGATCTCTGAGACGTTGAGTTCTTTCTTGCTGCTTCTCTTGAGCCCTTCTCCCGCAATCTCTCTCCTTGATCTCTGAGATGTTGAGTTGTTTCTTGCTGTGTCTCTTGAGCCCTTCTCTCCTGATCTCTATCTCTTGTTGATCTATGAGATGTTGAGTTGTTTCTTGCTATGTCTCTTGAGCCCTTCTCTCCCATTGTCTCCCCTGACTATCTCGGAGACATTGAGTTGTTTCTTGCTGCGTCTCTTGATCCCTTCTGCTCCTTGTTGCTTCTCAATGCCTCTTTTTGTCATCACATGACCGTCTTGGACCTCTTCTTGGCATCATTAAAAAAAAAGCCTAAACACAATCTCAGTTGTCAATGAAGACAGATCATTTTGTTCAAAATGGAACCTTTCCAGTAGAATGAAATCAATCAAAATTATTATTTTTAAATTCTCAGTTGTGAATGTAGTCAGATTAATTTGTTCAAAATGGAAACTTTCCTGCAGAATGAAATCAATCACAATGAAAAAAATTTTAAATCTCAGTTGTGAATGAAAACAGATCAATTTGTTCAAAATGGAGTCTTTCCTGTAGAATGAAATCAATCACAATGAATTTTTAAACATTTTTTAAAGGAATTTATTGTTATAAAACAGTCAAAAATCTGTTAAAATCCGCGGAGCAAATAACCGTGAACTTTTTAAACTGTAAAGCAATTATTTGTTCAAATTGGACTCTTTTGAAATAAACAGAGAAGTAAAAAAAACGGTCAAAAAGCTGTCAAAATCTGCAGAGAAAATAAAATTATTACCTGAAAAAAATGTCTTTGAAATTAAATGTAAACTTTTCTTTTTAACTGTAAAGAAATTATTTGTTCAAAATGGGCTCCTTTGAAATAAATAGAGAATGTTCTAAAAAAATCGTCAAAAAGCTGTCAAAATCTGCGGAGAAGTAAAATTATTACCTGAAAACAAATGTCTTTGAAATTAATTGTAATCTTTTCTAAGTTAAACAAAAACAATGAATTACATTCGGACTCTTATCTTTAGAGATGTGGAATTCCGCACTTCGTTCTTCACAAACAAAGCGAGAATGACCGTTGGAGCGAGCGTACTGCGTATTTAGCGGCTTCAATCCGGACCCCTGAGGGGGAAGGGCGGCTGGGCTGTGGGCGGAGCGGGGCGGTGAAGAATGTTCTGGAAATGAAACCTCGCTCTTTGTGACGTCATCACTCCAGTGCTCCTCGGCATCTCTCCGGTTCTTTCAGGATACCCGAGCCGAGGCACGAGCGTACGTGTTCAGCAGGCTTCAATCCAGAGCCCTGGGGGGTGGGCTGCTGGGCTGTGGGCGGGGCGGTGCAGGGCGGGGCATTGCGGATGGCCGGCCACACTCGGGTGCTCCTCGGCATCTCTCGAGTTTTCTCGGGAAACCTGAACCGAGGCGCGAGTGTACTTCGTGTTCAGCAGGCTTCAATCCAGATCCCGGGGGAGGGGGGGGGGGTGGCTGGACGACTGGGCTGTGGGCAGGGCTGGGAGCTGTGCTGTGCTGCAGACAGCCGGGCGAGTGCTAGTCGACAGCGAGTCGGGAGGCGACAAAATGATTGTGAGTCGGGGGGTTAACGTAACTCGTCAGCGACTTCAATCCAGAGCCGGGGGGGGGGGGGGGGGCGGAAGGGCGGCTGGGCTGCGGCCGGCCGGCTGGTCGACTGTGAGCGAGAGCAGCAGAGGCATTGTGACGTCAGCTCGTTAGATTTAAAAAATATATCACATTGTGAAGAATTTGAAGAAATAACTCGGGAAATAATAAATCAAGTTTTCAGATGAGGCGATTTTATGAGATCATGAGGTAAATTTCTACCGGATTATGTAAATATTTCACCGTTACCGTGTCGGGTTTTCGAGGAGATGTTAATCGAAGAAAAAGACTCAAGTAAACAAACAAATAAGTAAACATCCAAAATCAGAGTTTTATAATAATATAGATATTGTTGCCAGACGAGGAACCAACAGTGCTTGCCGAACAGGGGAAAATGGGGTTAGGGAATCTGGTACAGGATAGGCTGCAGAGAACTGAATTTTGGATCAGTTTGTTTATAAATGATGCAAAGTCAATCAGGAAAGTATTGGAATAATTTAACGTAAATGGCTACCTTTATCTAAGGAAATTTAAGTTGTGTCTGGGAGTTCAAGCAACATAGTTAAGGTATGAGAGATTAAGGTTGAAAGTGGGGAGGGTCGGCAGTAAAAATGAGAGGAGAGACTTTACATGTGATGCTTAAAAAACATACAGTTCATAAACCACAATTTCTTCACCTACTTTTCCAGACTGAACCTCTGGTTTGTGCATTGCCGACACGGAAAGTGGTCTACAAAGAGGAGCAGCTCCATTGCGAACCTAGTTAAGAAAAAATAAAAATTTCTTAATGGCTTCATCAAGATTTTTAAGGTGACCCTGTGAGGTGATACATTAATTTTTTTGCACTAAAATAAATGCTCACCTTTGTCAAGCTGAAGGTGCCAAATCCAATCATTCCTCTGACTATAGGAAGAAAACAGGAAGATGAGTAGGTTGAAAGGAAATCAGCCATTTACGATATTATCAGAACAATGCAGAAATAAGTGATTATGGAATATGGGATGAAAGTGCACAATTTTATTTTTGGAGACAATAATCACATGCTCACTGAGAAATTTTCAGATTTATAAATTACAACAGCATAGATTTTGTTATAACAATCATGTATGGCTAACCTGATTTACTTATTTGATGAATAATACAGATAATTGTTAACAGTATCATGTTGGAATTATGAATATGTATTCTCAAAAGTATATAATGACTTATTAACAAAAGCAAAGTCTAGAAGGGAGCGGCTGATAAAATAATTGGTTAAGAGACAGAGTAACAAGAAAGATCTGGTTGTCAAATTTGAGGGAAAAATCACTAGGTTTCAATATAGAACTCGTCTCAAAATGACCTTGAGTGTGTAGACCATAACTTCAAACGTCTGTAGTGAAATCGGCAGACACGGCAGATGTAACAGAGCAGAGGTGAGATGTATTCAATAAATAATGAGTGGCAGCAATGTACCTGGCACTGGATACAAATTAAATGGTGCAAAGCCTGATGCTCACCCACACACAAGGGGCAATTATTAATAACCAATTAACCTACCAACTACCACATTTTTGCAATGTAGCAGAAAACTGTAGTACCCAATATAAACCCATACGCAGGGACAGTTGCCCAAATTCAGACACTTAAGTGTTGCTTATATGCTAAGAATAAGGCTTCAGTACACAGGCACACTGCAGAGACATTGATTAATACATCATTACCCAGGCAGTTAAGTTGTCGATCTATCAGCTGAAGGGCTAGACTAAGACAGTAACCCAGCTCAAAACACAGCGTGAGTAGCTGTCCTCTGTGTTATTATTTGCAGTAAACCAAAGGGGCACGGTGATGTCAATATAAAGGAGTATGCAACCACTAATCTTCCATAAGTCCTCTGGCAGTGTCAATTTGAAGAGGTTTGGTATCATTGACTGTACATTTGCACGGATTTAAATTGGTGCTTGTGACGTTGAGAAATATTTGTTTGCAGTTTGGCATGCACTTGAGCATCAAATCAGTCATGCGGTAGGCAAAAATGCTGGAGAAACTCAGCGGGGGCAACATCTATGGAGCGAAGGAAATAGGCAACGTTTCGGGTTGAGACCCTTCTTCAGACATCGTAACCCAGACCCTCTCTCACTGGCCCCCTCTGTGATTCCCCCTTCCCTCCAACTCTACGACCACATTCTAACCCAGACCTCTCCAAAGTCAGTCATGCAGTTAGTTAAAAACATGATCACTTATAATGGATGGTGACAGGCATGGTAAAGTAAAATCCTCAGAGATTCTACAAGTATAAGAGTTAAAGGGTGGAGAGGAACAGGATAGGTCCCCTACACTTAAGAAGACAATCAGGAGGACAAAAAGAGGATATGAAATGGATCTGGCAGGCAAGATAAAGGAAAATCCTAAGGGATTCTAGGATACGATAGAACTCTATTTATCCCTGGAGGGAAATTGGTCTGTCAACAGTCATAAAACACAACAAGATACATGAAACATGAAATTAAAGTGACGAGTGGAAAGCCCAGCATTGGGGATGTGCAAAGATTGGGGAGGGGGAAGGGAGGTCAGTCTACCCAACGACAGAGGGGGGTGGAGTTGTAGAGTTTGATAGCCACAAGGAAAAAGGATCTCTTGTGGTGTTCTATGCAGCATCTTGGTGGAACCAATCTTGCTGAAGATACTCCTCAAGTTGACTAGTGTGTCATGGAGAGGATTAGCTGTATTGTCCGAGATGCTCTGCAGTTTGAGGAGCATCCTCCCCTCCAAGACCATCTCCAGTGAATCTAACTCCACCCCCAGGACAGACACCTTCCTGATGACCTTGTTAATTCTGTTGGCGTCCGCGGCTTTCGCCCTGCTACTCCCGCACACAACAGCGAAGAAGATGGCACTGGCCACCACTGATTGATAGAAAATCTGCAGCATCTTATTGCAGACGTTGAAAGAGCGGAGCCTCTTCAGAAAGTACAGATGGCTCTGTCCCTTCTTATTCAGCACCTCGGCCTTCCTGGGCAAGTCCAGTTTACTGTCCAGGTAAACTCCAATGGATTTGTACTCCTTGGTAAACTGTAATCCATACCCCTGATGGAGACGGGACATGGGTGTTCCTCTCCTCCTAAAGTCCACCACTAAGTCCTTAGGGTCGGTGTTGAGCTGCAGGTGATTCAGTCCACACCACTCAACAAAGTAGGAATCGCAGTCTGGGTTAAACCGTCCAGGGTTAAACAGATTCAGTCTGAAGATGGGTCTCGATCCGAAACGTCACCCATTCCTTCTATCCAGAAATGCTACCTGGCCCGCGCAGTTACTCCAGCATTTTGTCCATCTCCACTCAACAAAGTCATTGACTACACCTCTGTATTCAGCTTCCCTCCCCTCACTGATGCAGCCCACAATTGCAGAGTCATCTGAAAACCTCTGCAGGTGGCAGGAGTCGGAGGTGTAGATGGTGAACATGAAGGGAGAGAGGACCGTCCCGTGTTGCTCACTGCCATGTCCGAGACACAGTTCTGTAGCCTGACATACTGTGGTCATCCAGTCAGGTAGTTGGTGATGTAGGACACCAATGGAACATCCACCAGCATCTTGTCAGTTTGCTCCCTAGCAGTGCAGGCCAGATGGTGTTAAAATTCAATTCAATTCAATTCAATTCAATTTATTGTCATTTGGACCCCTTGAGGTCCAAACGAAATGCCGTTTCTGCAGCCATACATTACAAACAAATAGACCCAAGACACAACATAATTTACATAAACATCCATCACATTGCTGTGATGGAAGGCCAAAAAAACTTTTCTCTCCACTGGTGGTGTAAGGCCCCGCTCCAGGAGCTCTTCAACCCCGCAACTCGGGCGGGAGAAGTCGCCGCTGCGGAAGCCCCGAAAAGCGGTCTCCCTCCAGGGACCCGCGGGCTTCCGGTGTCACTGTCCTCCAAACCCGCAGTTGCAGCCACCGAATCTCCGGGGGTCGGGCCGCAGCAGCGTCCACCACAGCTCCACCCGCTCTGGACTCGGCCAGCTCCGCGACGGTGAGGTGAGTAGTCGGCACCAGAGCCCCCGGTCTTCCTGTTGGAGGCCGCTCCTCGTTGCAGCCCCAACGACAACGGAGACCCGACAAAGAAAAGGTCGGGTCTCCCGTGCAGGGAGAGATTTTAAAGTTACCCCCTCCCCCCCACACCACCCCCACCCCCCCCCAACACACATACCCCAACACAAAATAACAAAATCTACATAAAAACATAGACATAAAATAATAAAAACGCAGACGGACTGCAGAGGCCGCTGCTGACGAGAGTCGCGCCGCCTACTGGAGAAGTAAAAAAACATGGCTCTCACAGTGCTTCATGGCTTATCAATGGAGCAGGTGGATGATGGCGTCCTCAACCCCTACCTTTGTTTGGTAAGCGAACTGCAGGGGGTCCAGGTAGGGTTTAACCAGGTGTTGCAGGTGAGTGAGCACCAGCCTCTCCAGGGACTTCATGATGTGTGTAGTCATTGGAGGAGCTGGGACGCGTCCTCTGGTACAGGAATCAGGCAGAATATCATCCACATCACAGGAACCCATTACATGAAGAGTAAAATAATGACAAGGGAGAGAATAGTTTTTCCCCTAAAAAAATCAGCATGGGAACCTTTGTGTAGTCACAGGAGATGGGAAAATATTAAATGAAATTCCTATCAGGCTTTACAGTGAAACATAGAAGAAAGTAATAGGTGCAGGAGTAGGCCATTCAGCCCATCGAGCCAGCACCGCCATTCAATATGATCATGGCTGATCATCTAAAATCAGTACCCCGTTCCTGCTTTTCCCCCATATCCCATGATTACTTTAACCTCAGAGCTAAATCTAATTCTTTCTTGAAAACATCCAGTGAATTCGCCTCCACTGCCTTCTGTGGCAAAGAATTCCACAGATTCACAACTCACTGGGTGAAAAACGTTTTCCTCATCTCAGTCTTAAATGGCCTACCCCTTATTCCTAAACTGTGAACCCTGGTTCTGGACTCCCCCAATATCAGAAACATTTTTCCTGCATCTAGCCTGTCCAATCCTTAAGAATTTTATATGTTTCTATAAGATCCCCTCGCATCTTTCTAAATTCCAGTGAATACAAGCCCAGTCGACCCATTCTTTCATCATAGGTCAGTCCCGGCAACCAGAGAATTAACCTACGCTGCATTCCCTCAATAGCAATAATGTCCTTCCTCAAATTAGGAGACCAAAATTACACACAATACTCCAGGTGCCAGGGCCCTGTACAGCTACAGTAAGACCTCCTTGCTCCTAAACTCAAATCCTCTCACAATGAAGGCCAACATGTCATTAGCTTTCTTCACTGTTTGCTGTACCTGCATGCTTACTTTCAGTGACTGATGTACAAATGATAATATTGGCCAAATAAATATGTCACAATATGGAGTATCTCTGCATTTGCAAAGCCTGCTTGTTCTCTTTCTGTGAAAAGCTGCAGGGCCATGAGTCTCATGGCTCCAGGGTGTCTGGACCCTGGGAGGAAGTGAGCACACTACTCAACAATGTACCTCGGTGACTGCCAATCACCCCCCCCCCCCCCCCCCCCCCCCCCCCGGACACTCCTCCCACAGGAAAAACACTATGACTGTATGCATGTAAATAGTTTTATTTGAAGAAATCATATTCTATGTCGCTCTTCCAGGGAGATGCTAACTGCATTTCGTTGTCTCTGTATTGTACACTGACAATGACAATTAAAGTTGAATCTGAATCTGTACAAGGTGAAATCCAGATGTCTTCTCTATCGATAATATGTATGAGGGTTTTGCAGAAAGAGCTGAGCAGGGTTGCAAATACATGATCAGGGTTGGTTATGGAATGGGGTGTTTAAAGTATTGTTAATTATGTTGCAAAGTGTTTGTGCTGTTATCTTATGATTGGTCAAAGTATGGAGCCTTATTCAAATTGTTTATACTACATGGGGAAATATTTATTTACTTTGGTGAACTGTCTTCCAACTAGAACCTTCTGTGGAAACAATGTAATGGAGCACTTTGTGATTGGGTTAGGAAACTGTCAATGAATGTATTATATGATCTTTATTTATGCTTGACTTGTAGGGGTTGCCCCCCCCCCCCCATATAGTTTTGCGCCACGGGTCCGATAAAGTATAAAAGAGGGGACACCAGATGGATCGGAGTCGATCTTCTGGAGTGCACTTGGAACAAGATGGCGTCGTGTGCACAACGCGAGGCTCTGCGTCTCTACAGTTTTTGCAATTTAGTAGTATTCTGGTTACTAGTTTCAGTACTTTTCACTCGGTACAGTCGTGCGAACACACCGTATGGCCGACAAGAACTTTTGGATCTCGGTTTTCTTTGTACAGTCAGTACATTAGACGACCTCCAACTACCGCTGGAGATCACCGGGACACCGCGGTCTAGCGTGCCAGCTCCTCCGACAGGAAGTGCCCGGAGGCGGCGCAGAGACCGTAAACAAAGACGTGGGAAGCGGGGAGGCTATCGGGCTAGGCTAATGCTAAACCCTCACCAACCAGCTCTGCCCAGCATTTTCCTCGCCAACGTTCGGTCTCTGGTGAACAAAATGGATGAACTATGGCTGCGGATCACTTCACACAAACGGATTACAGACTGCAACGTCATGATTTTCACAAAAACATGGCTCAACAACAATATCCCGGGCAACGCCATTGAGCTGGATGGGCGCACTGCCTTCAGGGCCTACAGAACAGCGGAGGACTCCGGTAAGACCAAGGGCGGCGGGCTGTGCATTTATGTAAACAACGCATGGTGTACGGACGCTGTTATAACTGGTAGTCACTGCTCTGCTGACCTGGAATACCTGATGATAAAGTGTAGGCCCTTCTATCTGCCCAGAGAATTCACATCGACTGTTATCACTGCAGTCTATGTACCTCCGGATGCTAATGCCAGGCTAGCAATGAAAGAGCTGCAAGCTGCTATCAGTAAACAACTAACTGCACACCCAGAGGGGGCTTTTATTGTTGCGGGTGATTTCAATCACTCCAACCTTAAAACTGTACTCCACAGGTTCCATCAACATGTCTCCTGTCCAACCAGAGGAAACAATATTCTGGATTTAGTGTACACAAACATTGCTGAAGCCTACAAAGCCCTCCCATTCCCCCACCTGGGTCAGACTGACCACCTCTCTCTGTTCCTGCCCCCCAAATACACACCTCTCATCAGACGTGTGAAACCGTGAGGACAGTGAAGGTTTGGCCTGAAGGGGCTGTCTCTGTACTACAGGAGCAGTTTCAGCAAACAGACTGAAGTTTGTTTGCCACTCAGGCCACCTTTGACTCTCAAGTGGACATTGAAATATACACCTCATCTATTTTGGACTACATAAAATCCTGCACCGACAACGTCACAACCCACAAACAAATAAAGACCTTCCCTAATCAGAAGCCGTGGATGAACAGAGAGGCCAGACTCTTGCTGAAGGCTCGCAATGCCGCTTTCAGATCTGGTGACGCTGAGGGATACAGCTCATCCAGGGCCAACCTGAAAAAGGGAATCAGGAGCGCAAAACACAAATACAAGCAGCAGATCGAGGAGCATTTTCAAAATAACTCTGACCCCGGACGCATGTGGCAAGGCATCAAGTCCATCACGGACTACAACGAAGTTAACACCCCCCCTCCTCGCTGACAACGACTTCCTTCCTGATGAGCTAAACTATTTCTATGCTCGTTTTGACCGGGACAATAAAACACCAGCCATCAAAGCTGCCCCACCCCCGAATGAACAGCCCCTCAGTCTCTCCGCCTCTGCTGTACAAGACGCACTGAGCAAAGTGAATGAGCACAAAGCTGCCGGCCCCGACGGCATCCCTGGGCGTGTACTCAGGGCATGTGCTGGTCAACTATCCCTGGTCTTCACTGACATTTTCAATCTGTCACTGGCCCAGGGTGTCGTCCCTACTTGCCTCAAGACCACAACCATCATGCCAGTGCCCAAACAGTCAGCTTCAGGGAGTCTCAACGACTTCCGCCCAGTGGCTCTCACCCCCATCACCTCAAATCCAGCCTCCCTCCCACTCTGGACCCCCATCAGTTTGCCTATCGGCCTAACAGGTCAACAGAGGATGCCATATCTGCGGCTCTTCACGCTGCCCTGACCCATCTGGACAATAACAACTCCTACATCAGGTTGTTATTCATCAACTTCAGCTCTGCATTTAATACTGTCATCCCCGCCAGTCTGATCACCAAACTCAGCGGCCTTGGCATCAACACCTCCCTCTGCAACTGGACACTGGATTTCCTCACTAATCCCAGTCTGTTAGGATTAACAACCTCACCTCCTTCACTCTGACACTGTGTGCTCAGCCCTCTCCTCTACTCCCTGTTCACCCACGACTGCGGCCCTATGCATGGCTACAACTCCATCATAAAATTCGCTGACGACACCACGGTGGTAGGACTGATCAGTGACAACAACGAATCAGCCTACAGGGAGGAGGTCCAGCACCTGGCAGCTTGGTGTACCAACAACAACCTTCTCCTCAACACACAGAAGACGAAGGAAATCATTGTGGACTACCGGAAGACCAGAGGCGGCAGACACACCCCCATCCACATAAACGGATCTCCAACTACAAATTCCTCGGGGTACACATCTCTGAGGATCTGTCCTGGTCCCTAAACGCCGCCAAACTGATTAAAAAGGCACAGCAGCGCCTCTACTTTCTGAGGAGGCTTAAGAAAGCTCACCTGTCCCCTCAGATCCTGTCCAACTTCTACCGCTGTACCATAGAAAGCATCCTGACCACCTGCTTCACGGTGTGGTACAGCAGCTGCACCACAGCTGACAGGAAGGCACGGCAACGGGTGGTGAAAACCGCCCATCACATCATCGGTGACCCGCTCCCTGCCATGGCTGCCCTTCACCGCACACGGTGTCTGAGACAGGCTGGCAAAATCATTAAGGACCCCTCACACCCAACCATGGACTGTTTGCCCTCCTCCCATTAGGGAGGCAGTACAGGAGCCTCAGGTCTCGCACCAGCAGACTAAGGAACAGCTTCTTCCAAAACACCATTACCCTGCTGAACTCACAGGCCCGGCGCTAGCCCCTCCCCCCTTCTCATCAGTATTATTTATAGTTTATATATTTTACAGTCAAGCTCTATTCACCAGAATATAGCACATGTCAATCTTTTGCACCTTAACAATTATCTGTATATATGTATATGCCTATGTACATACACCAATATATCCTCATTTGTATATATTGTTTTAATCAGCATTTTACTACTTTGCACTCTGGTTAGATGCTAAACTGCGTTTCGTTGTACCTGTACTTGTACTTGTGCAATGACAATAAAGTTGAATCTAATCTAAATCTAAATCTAAAACTGTGTTGACTGTCTGGAGGTGCCTATTCGCATGAGTCTGAAGGACTTGGCCAAGTAGAGACAAGGATCGGACCCGCAGTGTTGGTTAGGTATCATATAGGAAGTTTGTTTGTGTTAGTGAGAATAAAGAATTAGTTGATCCAGTGCTTGACTCAGTGTATTACTGGACTAAGGGGGTAAGCTGTAGAGAGCATAATTATATTGGAGGCTCGACCGGGATCTCAACGGAGCCCCAAGCAGAAGTTTGCGATCAGGGAGTTGAGTAGTTCCAGATTGCGAGGGGAGAAATTGGTGCCACGGTGCGGTTTTCGCATCGGTTTTCCCCACTTCGCTGATCGGGATGAATCGATCATTCGCGCGCTTGTGTTGGGGTTCCCAACGAGATCCAAGAACAGTAGTCTAGCAAGCACTAGTAAGGAGAGATAGAGAGCCCTTGCCTAAGGGTGTGGTGGGAGTTAGGCTCACAAGACTTTTCTCTAGAGGGTTCGAGACCCCACTCCTAGTTAGCCAACAGCTGTTGCGGCCGGGTACCATTGAGTTGGCCTGACACCAAAGAAAGATTTCAGGGGTTGGAGGCCTCGCTCAGACTGGGATATCTGAATTGACTGGGGTATCTTAAGAGACAGGGCTGAGTGGGGAACAGACAAAGAGGAGAAGTACTGTGTCGTTACTGAGGGTGTGATTGGAAAGACACTTTAAAGATCGGCATCGAACGCCAGCGCGAAGCCGACACGCGTTGAAGCCCAGTACCTAGCAGGTTGAAAGGAAGGAGCCTAGGGGGTTGAAGGCCCCGCCTGTGTGAATAGTACCTAGAACTTTGGATAAGTTGAGGACTCTGTAACGGTGCTGGGAACCCAGTGTTGGAGTATAATTGGCTGAAGAAAATACTTGGGGACAACACTGAGGATTGATTAAAATTAAAGATGCATCTATTATAATTATTTGAATTCATGGGAAGGGAGCTAAAATATTGGGGAACGGTAATTAAGAAAGTAAAGGTCTAAATTCTTCGATTCAAATTCTACCAAATTCAGGGCTTCATATTGAAGGACTGGCTATTGCATAGAGATCCTTTATTGATCTATTCCAGGTTTTCATATTGAGGGCACTGGCTATTGTACATTAATAAAAGTGTATATATTAGATTGTTGGTTAACTTATGTGTAATAAAAATATATTGTTGGAATTGTTAAGATTTTGTTGATTTACAGTTTAAAGTGCGTTTAAAATTTTACCGTTGCTTTATTGTATTTACTGTGTCTTGCCGTTGATTTAAAGTTTTGAGTGTTAGATACACTGTTGTAATCGTGGTTCGAATCGTGACTGTATATTGATATAGTGTGATTAAAACTACTGTTATAATTGGAGTCCGAATCGTGGCTGTTCAATGAAGGATTTGTATCTTTTGGATCTGTTGATCAGTACCTGTTAGTGGAGAAAGTAACTGAGGTAGAGGAAATAGTACCTGTTAGAAAAGCGTATCTTGATGGGAAGTGTACCACTAACTATATAAAAACTT
Source organism: Amblyraja radiata (assembly GCF_010909765.2). Taxonomy (NCBI): domain Eukaryota; kingdom Metazoa; phylum Chordata; class Chondrichthyes; order Rajiformes; family Rajidae; genus Amblyraja; species Amblyraja radiata. The sequence continues at coordinate 26,015,608 of NC_045962.1, read as the reverse complement.
ACAAGAGGAATGAGTACCGGTTAGAAAAGGGTATCTTGAAGGGAACGTACCACTCAGCGGATGAGTACTTTGAAGAGAAAGTCTCCTGTATCCAAGGGAGGGGTTCCACTGGTTGAAAACAGCACGATTTGGGTTTAAAATATACTGTGATTTGTTTTTTGGACTGTACAGTTAACAAATGCGATATTAGATGAATGCTTGTGTTTTACATTGGAGTTTGTTTTTGTATGATAGTAATAAGTGGTATAATTTCTTGTCTAAGTACAATTTTGCTTGCGTGTTTGGAGCTCATTTGTCTGTGTATAGATTAAGGTGTTTCGAGTGCAGGAGTTTTGCTGCTGAAGTGTGTTTGATTGTTTTGTTGAAGCAACTTAACTTGTTTGTTGACCAAGGATTGTTACTTGAAATTGTTTACAGGGTTGAAAGCTTGTGTGAATTTGTGTGAGACTGTGAAGTAATTTTTGGGTACCCAGGTTTGAAAGGAGTTTTTGATTGCGTGATTGTGTTGTGAGTAAGTGCGAGACCTGCCGACGCGCTGCGGAACTTTTGGCCATTGTTTGGGAGTGAGTTTGCTAAGTCTAGAAGATTGTGAGTGGAGTGTGAAGTGTTGGAATATTGTGTGAATCGTTGAGAGTTTGTGTCCATTGTTGGCAACAATGAGAAATCAGATCGAGCGAGATACAATTGCGGATCCTGAGAGCCCGTTACAGCTAGTGTGTAGCAAGTTCCCACAAAAGGCTGAGAGATTAAAGAACTTTTCAGGAGCGCTGAATAAGGAATTAGGAGACGAGTTGTGGCCCGAAGGAGGGGTCGGAACATTGAAGGGAGTGAAGCATATTGAACAGATTATTTGACAATGTAGTAATGTGATGCAGCAAAGGAGTTGATTGGATTATGGAGAAAGTAATATGAAGAGCAGAAAGCGAGTAGAAAGGCTGTGAGAATGGCAAATTGGCAGGAAGCAGCTTCAAAGCTTGGAATAGAACTAAGAGATGATAAAGTAAACCAACCTCCAGCTACCTTGAGAAAGGGGTGTGGATGTATTAGAGAGCATAAGGAACGGGAGAGAAAGAAATCTTCTGAAGGGAAACCGATACAGTAGATCTAGAATTTAAAGACCCGGTGGTTGGCATTGGCTTTGAAGGGGGAGAAGACGATTATTTGGAAGATTGGGAAGTGTTAGGATTAGGAGAAGTTTGCAGCCTCCACCTTATTCTCCATCCAGACATTGTATAGCTTGCGCACACGACAGACACTTAGAGCCTGCAGCACCTTTAACACCGCCTGCAGATTCCACAATAAAGCCTGCTTTACAAACAGCAGCAACACGAGTACAGGGCTTTTTGACTCCAAACACTCCACTATTGGCAGATAGTCCAGTAGCTCACGGTACCAGGAGTAAAATGAAGAAGATAGCTCCCGTATTTAAGGAGAAAGAGGTTATTAGAGACATAGTACAACCCCCAGAATATTTTTGTGAGCCTAAACCTAGACGAATTAGACAAGTAGCGAGAGATCAGAGAGGTCCCTTTAAGATGTACCATAATCCTAGTGAAGAGGAAGACATATTGGAGGGTGAGGCAATAGCGGGAAACACTGAGGGAGATCCCGATATGGTCAATATCATAAGAGCAGAGCAAGTATCTCGTAGGCAGTTCCCAGTCAGGGAAATGCCTAATCCAGCCTTTGATCTGGCTAGTGCAGTGGGTGCAAACAATCCCCGCTGTATATACGCCATGGAAAGCCAATGAGATGATGGCAGTACTGAGTAAGATTCCTGACAGAAATAAATCACCTGCTTCCTTTGTGGATTACCTTAGAACCACAATGCGTGTGTATCACACAGACTCCCAAGAGTAATGGGCTGTAATACAGCAGATAATTACTCCGACAGAGCATACCAGATTCTTTGCAACCTTAGGACACCCAACTCATGAAGCACTGGCTAATGTGATCGCTGATAATAGTGCAAGAGAAGATGCAGTTTTAACTGCCCTTGCGAATACTCTTCAGAAGCTGATAGATATTGCTAGGATTCTGGATTGAGACCAAAGAAAGGAGAGGGAGCAGATTAATTTTTCGAAAGATTCTCAGATTTATACGTGGATCAGTCAGGAGATCTGAATTTTAGGAATGGGGCAAATTCTTCTCAGTACTGCGCAATATTATTGAACTGCCGTCCAACTAATGTGGCCGAATCAATTAAAACCAATAATATGGACTGGTCGGAAAACAGTTCCAGTCAGATGGATCGGGCAGTGAGTATCGCTGGAAGGATATCAAAAAGCAGGAGAGTCAGCATGCAGTAAAAACGAAAACAGAATACTTAATTAAGAATGAGGCGCCAAAATCTGACTTAGGACCGTGGAGTCCTAAAACATTAGCGAAGTATGGAATGAGAAAAATTAGGATCCCAGAATATCCAGATCACTTTTATGATGATATGCCTGCCTTAGAGCCGATTTCACTGAGACCAAATTGGAGAAGAAATAGAATACTGGACCAGATCAGTGCTATACTTGTGGAGGGTCAGGTCACTGGAGTAGGGAGTGCCCAACCATATAACCATATAACCATATAACCATAACAGCACGGAAACAGGCCATCTCGGCCCTATAAGTCCATGCCGAACAACTTGTTTCCCTTAGTCCCACCTGCCTGCACTCATACCATAACCCTCCATTCCCTTCTCATCCATATGCCTATCCAATTTATTTTTAAATGATACCAACGAACCTGCCTCCACCACTTCCACTGGAAGCTCATTCCACACCGCTACCACTCTCTGAGTAAAGAAGTTCCCCCTCATGTTACCCCTAAACTTCTGTCCCTTAATTCTGAAGTCATGTCCTCTTGTTTGAATCTTCCCTATTCTCAAAGGGAAAAGCTTGATCACATCAACTCTGTCTATCCCTCTCATCATTTTAAAGACCTCTATCAAGTCCCCCCTTAACCTTCTGCGCTCCAGAGAATAAAGACCTAACTTATTCAACCTATCTCTGTAACTTAGTTGTTGAAACCCAGGCAACATTCTAGTAAATCTCCTCTGTACTCTCTCTATTTTGTTGACATCCTTCCTATAATTAGGCGACCAAAATTGTACACCATACTCCAGATTTGGTCTCACCAATGCCTTGTACAATTTTAACATTACATCCCAGCTTCTATACGCAATGCTCTGATTTATAAAGACTAGCATACCAAAAGCTTTCTTTACCACCCTATCTATATGAGATTCCACCTTCAGGGAACTATGCACGGTTATTCCCAGATCCCTCTGTTCAACTGTATTCTTCAATTCCCTACCATTTATCATGTACGTCCTATTTTGATTTGTCCTGCCAAGGTGTAACACCTCACATTTATCAGCATTAAACTCCATCTGCCATCTTTCAGTCCATTTTTCCAAATGGCCTAAATCACTCTGTAGACTTTGGAAATCCTCTTCATTATCCACAACACCCCCTATCTTGGTATCATCTGCATACTTACTAATCCAATTTACCACCCCTTCATCCAGATCATTGATGTACATGACAAACAACAAAGGACCCAACACAGATCCCTGAGGCACCCCACTAGTCACCTGCCTCCAACCCGACAAACAGCCATCCACCATTACCCTCTGGCTTCTCCCATTCAGCCACTGCTGAATCCATCTTGCTATTCCTGCATTTATACCCAACAGTTTAACCTTCTTAACCAACCTTCCATGAGGAACCTTGTCAAAGGCCTTACTAAAGTCCATATAGACAACATCCACTGCTTTACCCTCGTCAATTTCCCTAGTAACCTCTTCAAAAAATTCAAGAAGATTAGTCAAACATGACCTTCCAGGCACAAATCCATGTTGACTGTTCCTAATCAGACCCTGTTTATCCAGATGCTTATATATATTATCTCTAAGTATCTTTTCCATTAATTTGCCCACCACTGAAGTCAAACTAACAGGTCTATAATTGCTAGGTTTACTCTTAGAACCCTTTTTAAACAATGGAACAACATGCGCAGTACGCCAATCCTCGGGGACTATTCCCGTTTCTAATGACATTTGAAATATTTCTGTCATAGCCCCGGCTATTTCTACACTAACTTCCCTCAATGTCCTAGGGAATATCCTGTCAGGACCTGGAGACTTATCCACTTTTATATTTTTCAAAAGTGTCAGTACTTCTTTTACTTTGAAACTCATAGTGTCCATAACTACTCTACTCGTTTCCCTTACCTCACATAATTCAATATCCTTCTCCTTGGTGAATACCGAAGAAAAGAAATTGTTCAATATCTCCCCCATCTCTTTTGGCTCTGCAGATAGCTGCCCACTCTGTTTCTCCAATGGACCAATTTTATCCCTCGTTATCCTTTTGCTATTAATATAGCTGTAGAAACCCTTTGGATTTACTTTCACCTTACTTGCCAAAGCAACCTCATATCTTCTTTTAGCTTTTCTAATTTCTTTCTTAAGATTCTTTTTACATTCCTTATACTCCACAAGCACCTCATTTACTTCATGCTGCCTATAATTATTGTAGATCTCCCTCTTTTTCCGAACAAGATGTCCAATTTCCCTTGAAAACCAGGGCTCTTTCCAATTTTTACTGTTTCCTTTCAACCGAACAGGAACATAAAGATTCTGTATTAAAATTTCCCCTTTAAATGTCCACCATTTCTCTTCTACATCTTTCCCATAAAACAAAATGTCCCAGTCCACTCCTTTTAAATCATCTCGCATCTCATCAAACCAGAGGAAGGAACGAAAGAGGGGGTCACCAAGGAGATTTCTAAGATCAGAGGGATCGAAGAGATTTTAGAGATCAACGAGATCAGAGCATAGAGGGAGCTGGCAGGAAAATCAGGGACAGAGAAGACAAATATCCTTCTCACAAACTAGCCCATTTTCACGTCTATGACTAGCAAATTTAGTGGTGGCTGGATGCAAATCTGACAAAGAACCTATGCTGTCATTACAAGTAGAAGGGAAAACATGTACCTTCTTGGTAGTTACAGGGGCATCCATGTCATCACTCTAATCAATTTACAATCTCCCCGAATCACAAGATGTTCAGAGCCTGTCCGGTTTTCAAGGACAAGTCTGCCAGTATCCCATCTCTAAGCCAGTTGAGGTGGTGTACAGAGGAAAAGCAATAGAGCATAAATTTGTGATAACAACTGGATTAGATTGCAATTTAATGGGTAGAGATTTGCTCTGCGCATTTCAATTGAAGATTAAATGCGGCGATGGTGGAATAGTAGTGACCCCCTGGGCTCCCAAAAGGCAGTGTTATTCGACAGTGACCCCCCAGTGGTGGTCTTTAGATTTGGATGACGAGCCTCCACTCCATATTACATTGGCTTATGACAGAAGTGGTAAGAATAAAGAGCTAGAAGCCTTCTTTAGACCATATGAAGGAAAGGACTGGGAAATAAGAATGTTGGCACTAGTTGAAGGAAAGGAGGGCACTGCAGAATATGCTAGAAATGAACTGCAGAGGTTGTTCCACATATCACCAGAAAAGTAAACTATTGAGCAAGTGCAAAAGATCTAGGAGCAATGGTGAAAAGGGCAATTACTATGGCAGACCCGAATAAGTACGAAGAGCAAAATTTGTCTAACCAGTATGTTGTTAAGTTCTATCAGGACCCAAGCACAGTTACCCGGCTAAACCAGGATCTGGGGAGTGAGGTATGCGAGTATGTGGACCCGCAAGTATGGGCAGAAGACGCAGCTCAGGTAGGATGTGTTCGCATTGATCCCATCCAAGTAGCTCTCCAGAAAGAGGTAACACTGCCTTCGATACCACAGTATCCATTGAAACGACAGGCCATTAACAGCATAGACGAATTATTTTGGGGATTGCTAGAATAAGACATCTTTGTAAAATGCCAGTCCATTTGCAACACACCAATCCTTGCAGTTCCAAAACCAGGAAAGGAGGGGCAGTACAGATTGGTCCAAGACCTAAGATCGATTAACTCAGTTGTAGAACCGCTCCATGCTCTAGTGCCAATCCCTGTTCACATTTTAGCTCTAATCCCAGCCGAAGCAAGAATCTTCTCAATAGTCAACCTGCAACATGCATTCTTTTCTTTGCCTCTCCATAAGAACAGTCAATATGTGTTTGCTTTCACATATAGGGGCCAGCAATACACCTGGACCAGATTTCCTCAGGGATTCATCAATTTGCCTACTTTATTTTCCCGATGTCTACAGGAACAATTGAGTACTTTAAAATTTAGAAGAAGATCTACCTTAGTGCAGTATGTCTATGACTTATTAGTGGCCAGCAGAGATTAACCAAGCAACCTTGAAGATACTGCACAATTACTTAATCATCTAGCGAATTTGGGATATGTGGTCTCCCAGTCAAAAGTACTGATGGCCCAGGATAAAGTAAAATTTTTAGGAGTCATAATTTCAGCAACAGAAAGGAGTCTAGAAAAAAGCAGACTCGAACCAATTTGTGAATGCTCAATTCCTAAAGGTCTTGGCCCACTTAGGCGACTTCTTTGGCGAGTGCAGGAGACTCTGCGCTCGCCACAAGATCGCCACATGGTCGCCACATGGTCGCAGGTGGTCTCCTTCATGGTCGGGAGGAGTTCCCGCATTCTGGGAACTAGTCGAGGCCTCAGTATGGTCGCCGAAAAGTTTTCAACATGTTGAACATTTTTTGGCGACCAAAAATTGGTTGCACTGGAGAAAATCGATGCTTTTGTAGTCGTAGTGGGGTCATAGGTAGTCGTAGGTAGTCTTGGTTAATTGCCTTTGCTGACCGGTCATTTTCATTGGCTCATTGGGAAAAAAAAGGTATGTAAACAGCAGCATGTGATGCGCTGTCATTCCAGTTTGAAGTTTAAATTTAGTTAAAAGTCTGTTTTACGAACCTCATTGTGGTATGGTAGTTGAAATGTTAAAGTTAATCTGATTATGTAAAAGTTTTAGATTTTTAAAAGATTTGTTAATGGAAATTTAACATTTTATCTGGTCTTAAAATTATATTATACACCATGGTATGTTGTTATCAACATTTGTTTGTTTATAAGACTTTTGTATGTTTCATTACCAATAAAGGAAATCCCTGACTTTAACCTCAAACTAATGTGTGAATATCATTCTTTTTCATAGCAGTCCCTCATGTCATCACTTATATCTCATTTCTCATATATTTAAATAATTGAAACACACACAAATGCAAGGAAGGAATGCACCGTATTTAAAGTTTGACTTTCCACATTTATTTTGATGAAGAAAACAGACACAAGCACTTAAAATGTACTGCATTTAAAAGGATTTTATTTTTATACATCTCGAACAAGCAATACACTGAATTTAAAAGAACATGTTTGAAAAATCTAATGTCATTTTTTTAGGTGATCTTACGACTATAGTCATAGCTTGTTGTAGCTTGCTCTCTGTGATCATGGGTGTAGTCGTCTGTAAGGTGGTCGTCTTCAGTCCCCACTATTGGGTCGCCAATTGTCACGAGTGCATCGGCGATTGTCGTAGATAGTAGTAGCTTGTCCAACATAGTCGTAGGATGTCTTCTACATGGTCGTAGGATGCGTTTTTTTGGCGATTCAACAAGACTATGACAGTCGCCTGCACTCGCAAAAGAAGTCGCCTAAGTGCGACAGGCCCTTTAAGAAGCAAAACAAATGAGGCAATGGCTTGGTATGATCAATTACTGTAGACCTTGGATCCCTAACATAGCTTTAGAAACTAAAGAGCTGACACCCTATACAAGTAAAGAGAGTGAATCTCAACTAACTACGAAACCACAAGTGGCTTTTGAGAATCTGAAGAAATTGCTGATGCAGGCCCCAGCATTGGGTAGACCACTTTGTGACAGACCCTTCCAACTTTATTGCACTATTCTCTCTGAATGTTTGACGGCAGTCCTTACTCAAAAGCATGGGCATAGGCATAGACTATATAGGCTACTAGACCAAGTGCAGACCCGTTGGGTCTGTTCCCCCAACGTGCGGTTGTGGGGGGGGGGGGGGGGGGGGGCGGCATGCAGCATCACACACTAACTAACCCCCCCTCCCGCACTCACGCTAATGGAGGGGAGGAGGGGGGAGAGAGAGAGAGAGAGAGAGGGGGGGGGAGGAGAGAGGGGGGAGGAGAGAGGGGGGGGAGAGAGGGGGGGAGAGAGGGGGAGAGAGAGGGAGTGCTGAGAGAGTGGCGGGGGAGAGGTGGGGAGCAGGGAGGGGTAGGTGTGTGGAGGGGAGGGGGGTTTAGGGGAGGGACGGTGGGGGAGGGATGGAGGGGGGGAGGAGAGGGGGGGAGGAGAGGGGGGGGAGGAGATGGGGAGGAGAGGGGGGAGGAGAGGGGGGGAGGAGGAGAGGGGGGAGGAGAGGGGGAGGAGGAGCGGGGGGGAGAGGAGAGGGGGGGAGAGGAGAGGGGGGGAGGAGAGGGGGGGAGGAGAGGAGGGGAGGAGATGAGAGGGGGAGAGGAGAGGAGGGGGGAGGAGGGGGGGAGAGGAGAGGGGGGAGAGGAGAGGGAGGGGGGAGAGAGGAGAGGGAGGGGGGAGAGGAGAGGGGGGGAGAGGAGAGGGGGGGGTAGGAGAGGGGGGGGAGAGGAGAGGGGGGAGAGGAGAGGGGGGGGAAGGAGAGGGGGGGGAAGAGGAGAGGATGGGGGGAGGAGAGGGAGGGGGGGGAGGAGGGGGAGGGGGGGAGAGGAGCTGGAGGAGGGGGGGGGGGGGAGAGGAGAGGGGGGGGGGAGAGGAGAGGGAGGGGGGGGGGAGAGAGAGTGCCTTTTTACTTCAACCCAAACCCAAACAACCATTTGCAGGCAGTGCTTTTTTACCTCTAACCATATTTTCATTTTCAAACCAAATTAAGGGTACTCACAGTGCTGTAGACATTTGTCAGTGTCATTCAGAGCTATGATTGAGGCACACCACTTGCAGAGACTGATTGAGGCACACCACTTGCAGAGACTGATTGAGGCACACCACTTCCTGGTTTTATAGTCCCTCCCCCTTCCCTCCAGCAGGGGCAGCAGAGAGAATGGGGAATGTTGTAAAAACATTAATATCTCTGTCAATTTTCATCGACGGGAAAAATCCTCAGCACACATGCGGCGGAGGGGGCCTCTGAGCGAGGTGGCCAAAAATGACGGCCGTAGGTGGCGGCGTACTCTCGGAAACCGCAGCACAGAAAGCCAAAACCGGTCAAGAACAGAGTTTTAGTAATATAGATTATTCATCTAAACTCTACCCAGTAGCAAGGGGACACCCATTATGCACCCAAATTCTGACCTCCATTTATACTAGTTTACAGTCTGCTGCAAATTTGACCCTACAGCAGGAAATAGTAGTATATATTTCGCATTCAGTGGCAGCCTTGTTTGGGCAACTCCAAACTTAGCACCTAACAATGGCTCATCAGAACAAATATGAAATTTACTTCTTAAATAATCCGAAGCTTCAGATTAGGCATTGTACAACAATTAATCCGGCATCTTTTCTTGTTTCAACCCCAGAGGAGCAGCCAGAGGCGGGACATGACCGTTTATTTATAATCGAGGAGGAGACATCTGTGAGGGAGGACTTGAGAGAGGCATCTATAGAGGACCCTGACATGACATTGTATGTAGATGGGAGTGCATCCATTGGACCCTGGGGTGAGAAATTATCTGGGTATGCAATTATTAATCAAGATGGGGAAAATGTAGAAGCAGCTGCCTTTGAGTCATCTTATTCAGCACAACAGGCTGAATTATTTGCTTTAATTAGGGCTTGCATTATGGGGATAAATTTACGGGTAAACATATATACAGATTCTAGAGATGCATTTGGAGTAGGACATGATTTCGGACAATTGTGGAGAAATAGAGGATTTCTTACCTCAGCGGGGACTCAAATATCAAACAAACAATTGGTGACAGATTTATTGAAGGCCCGGATGCTACCCAGCCAAATTTCAGTTATGAAATATAGTGCACACACAAGAGGACAGACCCCAACAGACATTGGAAATCGTAGAGCCGATCAGTAAGCAAAAGAAATATCCCGGGAACGTAAGATGGTGGTACCAAAGATGATGAGGCAGACTAATAGTTTAAGGAACAGGTTCCCCTCGGAGAAGCCGATGCCAACCATCCAAGAGATTGTTCAGTTGCAGGAGGAGGCTACTGAAAGGGATAAAGAACAATGGAGGCAACTTGGGTGTACACTGGATTGTATTACACGATTATGGACCACTCTGGCAGGGCAAACTTGCATGACAGATTCTCTGGCAGTATGGGTTATAGAGTGCATGCACTATGCAACTCGTTGCGGTGCAAGAGCAGTAGGAGACACTCTTTTGGCTACTTGGTGGCATCCAAGATTACAGACATTAGCTCAAAAAGTAAGTAGTAGTTGCCTGGTTTGCCAGAAATATAATCCTGGAAAAGGAATAGGTTGTGGAGGTGGAAAGCCACCGTTGCCCTTGGGTCCTATTGAGACATTATAAATGGATTACATTGAATAACAAAGGTGCCAGGGATACAGATATGTACTTGTCATCGTCGATGTATTCAGCAGGTGGATCGAAGCTTATCCAATCCTTGACAACAAAGCGGCTACTGTTGTCAAGGTGCTAATGAAAGAAATTGTCACTAAATTTGGTATCCCTATTCGACTTAGTTCAGACAATGGTCCACATTTTATTAGGCAAGTTAATAAAGAGTTTTGTGAACAGTTGGGCATCTCGCAGTAATTACACTGTGCTTATCGAACACAGGCTGCTGGACTTGTAGAAAGGGAAATCAGTCCTGAAAACTAAATTAGCTAAATTGAAGGCAGAGACTGGAATTAGATGGATTAAATTACTCCCCATAGCTTTATTTCAAATGCGAGTCATGCCTGCAGGGAAATCTAGACTGAGCCCAGCTGAAATTGTTTATGGTAGACCCCTAAGAACACCTTGGTACCAGAATGTGATGAAAGTTATACATTTCCATCATATGATTGCGGAGATGACCGACTACATTCTGGCTTTGACTCGAGCTCTGAGAGAATCACATTGTAGGGTGAGAGCAGCATATGGTGAATTGCCTTTGTTGACTGCATCTACTAAGGTGGAGCCTGGAGACTATGTCCTTATAAAGAACTGGGTAAGGAAAGGGTTGAAGGTTCACTGGGTAGGACCTTACCAGGTTCTCCTAACGACTCCAACAGCAGTGAAGGTAGAAGGTAGAAACGCATGGGTGCATCTCCACCACTGCAAGAGTATCAGTGAGAGAGTAGGCTTCTAACTTATTTTATTCAAGATTCTCTTAGAAAACATCATACTCTATGAAGAGTCAGAAGCAGATGCACCTGACAGGATGGATGGAGGTGTCAAAGTTAGTTTCTTAAAAAGCAGATAGCAACAAAAACTGTTAAAGGTAAACCGTAGCAATCTGTAATTGATTCATCAGACGGGAGTGGCGAGATTACAATGAGCACAAACGTTGCTCAGTGCTTCTCGGGCTCCACTCACAGAACAAAGAAGAGTTAGCACAATTATACATTTTCCTTATCAGTAAAACACTCCTGCCAAGTCTGAATATGGCATGACTGGAAGATTCTGCAGCCTTTCAGAATATAGGAAAAATGGGTCAAAATCAAGCTCATCCAATAACAAGTTATTACTTATCTCTGGAGCGCCAGCTATTTTTTTTCAATATTGGCTTCTTTCTGGCCTTGAATGAAGCACATGTTATTACTGCAGGATTCCATCTTAATTTCTTTATTGAAAAGACAACCTGTTCTCCATATTGTGTTCCATATAAATTACAAAGTCATTCAGACTTGGCACCGAGCCATTCTTTTGTTTTACTAGACCATGCTTTTGTAGAAGAACGACGCCATTTTAGATTCGACTATTAGATTTGACTATTAGCTCTTTCAGAGGGGATTCGCGCCCATGAAAACTCGGGAGGTGGAGACTCATCAGACAGGAATCATGAAGCTACGCCCATGAAAGCTCAGGAAGCTTGGTGAAATTCAGAGAAATTACATCAGCATCTTCATGTTAGGATATCTGGCTAGAATGGGGTTATTGTTGTGTTTTGGTTATCATAATATGATAAAAGAGGGGAATGATAATATTGGCCAAATAAATATGTCACAAAATGGAGAATCTCTGCATCTGCAAAGCCCGCTTGTCCTCTTTCTGTGAAAAGCTGCAGGGCCATGAGTCTCATGGCTCCTGGGTGTCGGGACCCTGGGAGGAAGTGAGTACAAGGTAATGTCCAGATGGCCTCTCTATTGATAATATAGAAACATAGAAAAATAGGTGCAGGAGTAGGCCATTCGGCCCTTCGAGCCTGCACCGCCATTCAATATGATCATGGCTGATCATCCATATGTATGAAGGTTTTGCAGAAAGAGCTGAGCAGGGTTGCGAAAGCATGATCAGGATTGGTGATAGAATGTGGTGTTGCAGGGCTGCCAACTCTCACGCATTGAGCGTGACACTCACGCATTTCAGCCAATTCTCACGCCCTCACGCTGAAGACAGAATTCTCACGCTGACAGGCTGTCTTCAGTCCCTGCACAGCAAAGATCCTATAGCGGAGCACAGTTTGTCTCAAGTTTGCGCCACATGACAGCGATCTGCACGGATTGGGGAAGCGCTTTGGTCCCGGGCAGCGGGTGCCAGTGCTTTTGTGAGCCGTCTGCGAGCGCTGCGCTTCCGGCTGCCGCGGCAACCTCGCTCCCTCCCTCCCTCCTGCCCTTCAACTCACACGGCAGCGCCAGCGCCGCCAATCCACGCTACACCGTGCCCGCCAGACTCCCCGTTGGGTGGCCGGGGAAAGACAGGGAGGGGAGAAAGAGAGAGAAAAAAAGGGAGGGATGGAGGCAAAGAGAGACAGGGGGAGGGAATGTAAAAAGGGGATGAAGGAAGGGAAGGAGAAAGGGGAGAAAGAGGAAGCGTGAGGAAAAAGAGGGAGGGGGAGGAAAGAGGGAGGGAGGAAAGAGGGAGGGGAGGAAGAGGGAGGGAGGGGGAGGATGGAGGGGGGAAGGAAAGGTGTGTGTGTATCCCTGTGTGTGTGTGTCTCCCTGTGTGTGCGTCTCCCTGTGTGCGTGTCTGTGTGTGTGTGTCTCCGTGTGTGTGTCTTCCTTTGTGTATGTGTCTCCCTGTGCGTGTGTCTCCCTGTGTGTGTGTGTCTCCCTGTGTGTATCTCCCTGTGTGTGTGTCTCCCTGTGTGTCTCTCTCCCTGTGTGTGTGTCTCCCTGTGTGTGTGTCTCCCTGTGTGTGTGTCTTCCTTTGTGTATGTGTCTCCTTGTGAGTGTGTCTCCGTGTGTGTGTGTGTGTGTTTGTGTCTGTGTGTGTCTCCCTGTGTGTGTGTGTCTCCCTGTGTGTGTGTCTTCCTTTGTGTGTGTGTGTCTCCCTGTGTGTGTCTCCCTGTGTGTGTGTCTCCCTGTGTGCGTGTGTGTGTCTCCCTGTGTGTGTGTGTCTCCCTGTGTGTGTGTCTCCCTGTGTGTGTGTCTCCCTGTGTGTGTGTCTCCCTGTGTGTGTGTCTCCCTGTGTGTGTGTGTCTCCCTGTGTGTGTGTGTCTCTGTGTGTGTGTGTTTCTCCCTGTGTGTGTGTGTGTGTGTGTGTGTGTCTCCCTGTGTGTGTGTGTGTGTGTGTCTCCCTGTGTGTGTGTGTCTCCCTGTGTGTGTGCATGTCTGTGTGTCTCCCTGTGTGTGTGTGTGTGTGTCTCCGTGTCTGTCTCACTGTGTGTGTGTCTCCCTGTGTGTGTCTCCCTGTGTGTGTGTCTCCCTGTGTGTGTGTCTCCCTGTGTGTGTGTGTCTCCCTGTGTGTGTGTCTCCGTGTGTGTGTCTCCCTGTGTGTATGTCTCCCTGTGTGTGTGTCTCCCTGTGTGTGTGTGTCCCTGTGTGTGTGTGTGTCCCTGTGTGTGTGTGTGTCTGTGTCTCCCTGTGTGTGTGTGTATCCCTGTATGTGTGGGTGTGTTTCCCCGTGTGTGTGTGTGTGTGTGTGTGTATCCCTGTGTGTGTGTGTGTGTGTCTCCCTGTGTGTGTGTGTGTGTCTGTCTCCCTGTGTGTGTGTGTGTGTGTGTGTGTGTGTGTCTGTCTCCCTGTGTGTGTGTGTGTGTGTGTGTCTGTCACCCTGTGTGTGTGTGTGTCTGTCTCCCTGTGTGTGTGTGTCTTCCTTTGTGTATGTGTCTCCCTGTGCGTCTGTTGTCACATCCTGGCCTTAGACAGGGCTGCCAACTCTCACGATTTGAGCGTGAGAGTCACGCATTTCAGCCAATTCTCACGCTGATGACAGAATTCTCACTTCAGTCCCTGCACAGTTTGTCTTTTTGCACCATATCACAACGATCTGTGCGGTCTGTGGAAGCGTGTCAGTTGGCGGCTGTGAGTGACGTCGCATCTCTTCTCTTCTCTTCTTTCTTGGTTGGATGTGCAGCCGCCGACAACATGAAGCAGCCGGAGATAAAACTAACCAGGTGAATCGGTTGTAAAACATGGGGAGGACCACAAAGAGGCCAAACATCTAGGAAAGGGTTTGGCAACCTACTGCACATGGGCCATAACCCAAAAACCCTGAACACCCTCCTCCAATCCAACCCCCCCCCCGGTCGCAACGCTTCCTCACAATTTCTCACTCTCAACCCTCACCCAATGTTGGCACCCCTGTGTTGCAAAGTATTGTTAATTATGTTGCAGAAGGGCAGTGGGCAGGTGCTATAGACCTGCACGGGAAAATAGACGTTCCCGCCCCCATGAGCCTCGGGCAGATGGGGCTCATCAGCCTGGGAAGGTGGTCCATCTAGGAGAGGGAAAACTCTGATTTAAAAACCTCCACTGCCTTGTGGCCATATCCAGTCATGGAAAATGCTCCTGGAGTAAACCTCAAGAAAATCCGGAGTCGGAGTCCCTAAGGTAGAGGTAGTTCGCCGTTGCCAAACTGTAATGGCCCTGCTGTTCCTTTGGACCGATCAGCGACGTGGAGAGGGGGGACGTGCTGCATGGGCAACAGCCTGTCCGCCATATGACATCGCCCAAGCTTGCATCCAACCACACATCACCTGCAAACTAGGATGCATCACCCATGGTCAGTCATGACCGAGAGGGGCCTACTATGTTGCAGAGTGTTTGTGCTGTTATCTTGTGAATGGTCAAAGTATGGAGCCTTGTTCAAATTGTTTATATTAACTGGGGAAATGTTTCTTTACTTTGGTGAACTGTCTTACAACTAGAACCTTTTGTGGAAACAATGTAATGGGATACTTTGTGATTGGGTTAGGGAATTCAATAAATATATTATATGATCTTTATTTGTGATTGGCTTGTAGGGGTTGTCCCCACCTCCATATAGTTTCGCGCCACGGGTCCGATACAGTATAAAACTTGGATCGGAGTCGATCTTCTTGAAGTGCACTTGGGACTGTGTTGAATGTCTGGAGGTGTCTATTCGCACGAGGCTGAAGGGCTTGGACGAGTAGAGACAAGGATCGGACCCACGGTGTTGGTTCGGTATCGTATAGGGAGTTTGTTTGCGCTAGTGAGAATAAATAATTAGTTGTTCCAGTGCTTGACTCAGTGTTTTACTGAACTAGACTAAGGGGGTAAACTGTAGAGAGCATAATTACACAAGAACACCCAGGTCTCATTGCACCTCCCCTTTTCCGAATCTGACACCATTCAGATAATAATCTGCCTTCCTGTTGTTACCACCAAAGTGGATAATCTCACATTTATCCACATTATACTGCATCTGCCATTCATCTGCCACTCACTCAACCTATCCAAGTTAACCTGCAGCCTCATAGCATCCTCATCTCAGCTCACAGTTCCCTTCAGTTCCTCCCTCCCACTAGATCCTCGGTCCCCTAGTATTTCTGGGAGATTGTTTGTGTCTTCCTTAGTGAAGACAGAAACAAAGTACTTGTTTAGCTGTTCTGCCATTTCCTTGTTTCCCATTATTAATTCACCTGTCTCTGATTGTAAGGGAACTACATTTGTCTTCACTAATCTTTTCCTTTTTACATATCTAATGAAGCTTTTAGAGTTAGTTTTTATATTCCCCGCAAGCTTTCTTTCATGCTCTTTCCCCCCCCTCTTGATTAAGCTCTTTGTCATCCTCTGTTGAGTTCTAAATTTCTCCCAGTGCTTCCTCTGGCTAATTTATAATACCGTTTCCTGGATTTAACATTTAATTATGATTATGGAAGTGAAGGAGTTGAGGCAGAGGAGTCGTAGTGTCTTCGACCATATATGAATTACCAAAGAGGAGGAATTGGTGATTTTAAAGCACATTCAGGTGATTAAATCCCCAGGGCCTGCCCATGCGTAGCCTCCGACTTTCTCTCCTAGGGAGAAGCTTGGGAGGAAATTGCAGAGACCCTTGCAGAGATAGTTGCATCATCTTTAGTACACATAAAGTTCTGGAGAATGTTGTACAGCAGTGAGACCTAGAAATACAGGTGCATGGTATCCTGAAAGTTTTGATTCAGGTGGACAGGCTGGCGAAGAAGCATTTGGCACATTTGCCATGCTTGCCACAACTTGCCAACACAACTATTTTTCTACGATCAGCAAATGCACTAGTAGTTCATTCAGTCATTTTATCCGTCATTTAATTCTGTAATAGTACAATAATCTGCTGTTTACACAGTTAAACTCCCCTAATCTTTCTCTTCTCTTAAGGCCTTTGCTCCTTTAGGGAGCATAGGCCATTGACAAATGTCCTCCACTGTGAGAGGTTTCAGACATAGTGAAAGTGAATTTGAGGACAAGGTGGAATTCAGTAGTGAAGTTGATTATATCAACGAGCTCTGCCAGGATGCAAGAGTCTTCTCGTCTGACATAACAATTCCTAGCATAATGTATTGTTTGAGTTTTACTGTAGAGTATACTGAAATAAAATATAAATCATGATCTTATTGAATGGCAGAGCATACCAGAAGGGGCAAATGACCTACTCCTGCTCTTTTACATGGAGTGCTGAAACTAAACACCAGGCAACGTTGAACATTAATAGTTGTAATCAACCCCCATGTTCTGTGAATGTATCGTCAAAAATAAATTTTTGGTTTCCGGTATTATAGATAGGGTCATAGAGTCATACAGCACAGAGCGAACCCTCAAGTCTATGGCGACCAAGAAGTCCCATCTAAGCTAATCACATTTGCACGTGTTTGGCCCCTACCCCACTATTCCTTACGTGTCCAAGTGGTATTTTAAATGCTGTTATAATACCTGCCCCAACTATCTCCACTGGCAGTTCATTCCATATACCCGCCACCTTCTGTTTGAAAAGGTTGGCCCTCAGGCCACTAATAAATCTTGCCCATCTCACCTTAAATAGCAACGTTACAAAATTTTGAGATTTTAAAAATCAAGTGCAATTTATTCCATCAGATAAAGCATAAAAATAAGTTTAATTTGACACCTAATTCACTTTCATATCTCAAGTATTAAAAAAGTTATGGCCATTTTCATACAAGGAAATTAGCATCTTGTTCCCTATTGATTTTCTATGGACATAACAAAAAAGCTGTGATCGTGGACAGTCAAAAGCCCATAACTTTCTTAAAAATTAAGAGAACTGAATGCAATTTTCAGTTATCATAGATTGAAGCATTCTGAAACAAATATAAAACAATCTTACTTGGATGACCTGAAATTAAAGCATATAATTAGTTAGCTACCCAATTGTAGCTAATTCCAAACTTCTATCCATTTCTTAAGAAAAGATTAACATTTTTAAATAGCCTAAGTGGATAGTTGTATGGATAGTTGGATAGTTATATGGATGGGAAAGGAATGGAGGGTTATGGTCTGAGCGCAGGTATATGGGACTAGGGGAGATTATGTGTTCGGCACGGACTAGAAGGGTCGAGATGGCCTGTTTCCGTGCTGTAATTGTTATATGGTTATATGGTTAAGTGTCCAAATAACATTCACAAAGAATTCACAATAAAACATGATTTTAAAATCTCATTTACATTAATTTATAGGCCAAATGGAAGGAATTTAGTGTTCAATTGCTGTAAATTAATGGCCATTTAAATCAGCTTTCGAGTGGGATCCTGTGGAACGCGCTGGTTTAGAACGTTCACATTGCGGTAGATTTGTGCCCCAAATGCCCAGAAAAATACTGCGAGATTTAATGGGGCCCCAAATTAGCTACTCGCAACATTAAACTTTGTATAAAGGGATCTTAAGAAGCCCTTTTTAATGTAAAAATAAACAACCTACCTTCCGTTGTGCCCTGTATGAGATCCTGCCCGTTGTCGGCGGTCGCGAGTTTAGAGGTTCATTTTTAACTTACTATAATAATTAAATAAACCCGTAAAATGTAAAAATAGCCCCAGGTTCATACAGAGCTATAGCCCTCTTAAATACTGATCAGAAAATATTAACTAAGATTCTATCTAATAGATTGAGCTTAGTGATCAGCAAATTAATACATCCCGACCAAACAGGGTTTATCCCCAAACGGTATTCATTTTATAATCTGAGAAGATTATTTAATATTATATACTCCAAAGAATACCTAACGCAGAGCTAGCAATTATCTCGTTAGATGCTGAAAAAGCATTTGACCAGGTAGAATGGCCATATTTATTTTCGGTGATGGAAAAATTTCAACTAGGAGAGAAGTACTGTACATGGGTTAAATTGTTATATTCTAATCCAACAGGTAGAATATTAACAAACAAAATGTTATCAACTAAATTTAATCTCTCTAGAGGCTGTAGACAAGGATGCTCACTATCCCCACTATTATTTGCTCTTGCAATCGAACCCCTAGCAGAAAGCGTTAGAAACCATCCAGGAATATTTGGATACAATACTAGAGACACAAGGAATAAAATCTCCTTATATGCAGATGATATACTAATATATATTACAAAATTAGAAACTAGTATTCCAAACTTATTAAATCTAATAACTCAATTTGGTCAGTTTTCGGGATATAGAATTAATTGGAATAAAAGCGAAATTATGCCAATAACAAAATTCAATTTACATACAATACAACAATCCCCTTTTAAAATAGTTAAAGATAAATTTAAATACTTAGGAATCTATGTAACTAAGACATATACCTCTTTATTTAAACTAAATTTCCCACCCTTACTGAATAAACTACATAAGAATATTCAATACTGGAAAACACTCCCCATTTCTATGCTTGGGAGAATTAATGCTATAAAAATGATTTTTTTTACCGCAACTGCTGTACCTACTTCAATTAATTCCGATATATATCCCAAAAACATTTTTCAAAAAAGTCGATTCCATTGTTACAAGTTTTGTCTGGGATTATAAGAATCATAGAATAAGTAAAAAACATTTATGTAAATCAAAGATAAATGGAGGTCTGGCTTTGCCAAATTTCTTATTTTATTTTTGGGCAGTCCATATTAAAAACATGAATTTCTGGCTGGAAGAAATGGATCAACAACCAGATTGGCTAATGATGGAAAAGGAAGACTGTCTACATTTTGAAATTGGACCGATCATATTTGCCCCCACAAAACTGCACAAAAAAACCTATAAAGAAAACCCCATAATACATAGTGGAATACGAATTTGGAAACAAATAAAAAAAGATTTAAAATTGAATAATATACCACTCTGCCTTCCCATTGTAAATAATCCTTTATTCAAATCATCCTTTATGGACAAAGGTTTCACACAATGGAAAAATTATGGAATCAAAAATATAGGACATCTTTATGGGAAAGGTACTTTTCTTTCATTTCAAGAGTTACAACAGAATTATGGACTGCACTCAAATAATTTCTTCAGATATCTACAAATTAGAGATTATGTTAAATCTAATACACAAGTCTACAGGAATAGGGAATCAGAAATTCTTGATGAATGTCTGAACAAGCATCCTAATACTGAAAAACTAATAGCTTATATTTATAACACCCTACTAAACAACGAGGTACCACCGACCGAACCATATAGATACAAATGGGGAAATGAAATAGGTCATCCTATCACGAAAGATATGTGGGACGAAAGTTTACAACAAATACATCAATGTTCATTAAATGCCAGACATACTTTAATACAATTCAAGGTCTTACATAGACTACACTTCTCTAAAATAAAACTAAATAGAATCTTCCCACAAATCTCTCCTATTTGTGATAAATGTCTACATTTAGAGGCTAATTTAACACATACGTTTGCAAACTGTATAAAACTTAAACATTTCTGGACTGATATTTTTGAAATAACTTCAGAAGTTATTAATACAAAACTGGACCCAGACACAAAATTAATAATACTTGGAATATCAGAACAAAGCTTAACACTCACAACAAACCAAAGAAATTTCTTCAACTACAGTATAATAACCGGAAAAAAATTAATATTAAAATTTTGGAAAGGCCCTACAACCCCCACAATTAAAATGTGTATTACGGAAATGTCGGAGACCCTATACTTAGAAAGAATTAGACTTGTCTTAATGGACAAACAAGATATTTTCCATAAAATTTGGGCTCCATTCATTAACTATCTGAAGGGATAGATTGGCACAGCACGAGGACCCAACTGAAACTTGAACTCAGGAATAGATGAAAAGCTATACTTTATAACCTACGAACCTATCTCCATTGATGTATTACAGGTAACCCATTCCACCTCCCTTGTTTTTCTGTTGTGTTTTTTTTTTTTTTTTTTTTTCTTTCTTTTTTATTTGTAACTTTCTACCCTCTCTTTTTCCCTCTTTCTATAAAAAATAAAAACACTAGAAGCAGAAGTAATTGATAATGGAAAATTTTAATAATGTATGACTGATGTATATGAAAAGTTTTTTTACTATAATATGTAACTACATTTTATAATATGTCTACTTCTAATAAATAATTTTTTTTTAAAATTTGGACTCGAAGCGATTTTTCGTCAGCAACTTAGTAGGCTGAACAAGCTCGATTTGAACAGCCTAGGGAAAATCGCGTTTTAAACCCGCCCCCCTCAAACGGCGCCATAATCGCACACACGGGCTTGGACAGATCTTCAGCGACGCTTAAGGTAGGTTTTGCAACATACCTACCTTAAATCTAGGCACTCTGGTTCTTGATTCCCCAACCCTGGGTAACATACTCTGCATTCACCCTTTCTAAAATCTGCTAAATATGTTGGACAACTATAATACATTGCAACATACTCAAAATTCGCATGGTTTTTCCAGCTGATTAAAAGGACAGATGAATGTCGAAATGATGTGTCCCAGATTATAGTGACAGTCCAGATGGCCTACAGCAGGAGCACTGTGTCAATACAATACCACTGTGTCAATTTCTCGAACTCTCGTTCATGTGGAACCCTGTCCAGGAAACCTGTCAATATTGACCGAGCAATGTGGTTCAATTGTCAGGCCAAACTCCTATTCGGAAGAGAAAGGCGATACGATCAAATCTCTGGCCATTGTAATTTCTCAATCCGATATAGATGAGCGCAGAACAGAGCTCCCCAATTGGAAGATTCTGCAAGGGAGACTGGACGGGCACCCTGAGCCGGTCAGAGGCCTTCTGCTTTTTCACCACTTAACACGCAGCGGCCGACCGTGCCACTATTGTGCAGCCAAACATAGCAATGGTTGAATCCGGATAGATGGTCGATCGCCAGATGAGATTTGCAGGCAAAGCTCGGCGGCAACCTGTTCATTCCAAAATTACCTCTGCACAACCGACAGCCAAACTCCTTGTTACTTCGTGCACCTCCTACTGCATCCGCGCATGCGTGTTAGTGCGCTCCAGTTATCACCCGGATAGGACAAAGACCATCTAAGGTCAACTCTGTGATGCAATCTTTTCCCTGGACCTTATCTCTGTGTTATCTTATCCCATGTACCTCACTCAATACTTGGGATTTTCGGAGTCTTCTAATTAAAAAAAACTAAACTTTTCGAAATAGTTTAAATTAAAAAACAGATTAAAATGCTATTCTCAGATCAATCCCTGCTTTGTATTTTATTGGTATTGGTTTACTATTGTCATCAGTACTGAGAAACAGTGAAAATATTTGTTTGATTGCTATCCAGTCAAATCAAATCATATTATTGTACACGAGTACAATCATGTCATACACAAATACAACAGGTAGTGCGAAAATAAAAGAAGGTCATAGTACAGAATATAGGATATAACATTATAGTTACAGAGAAAAAAAGTCCAATGTCTACAAAAGGGTAGGTTGGAAGATTGCTACCACACCCTAGCTATGGGAGACCCATTCAGTACTCTGGTAATAGCAGAGACCTGTACTCTGGTAATATTCTGGTAATCTGGTAACAGGTCGGTGGGGGCGCTGTGAGATGGCTACCCTGCCAGCAGCATGTTCGTCATTTCTACTTTTTTTGTTTTTTTCGTGTGTCTAGTGTCAGTTTGGGTGTCTCTTGGCATGTCTTATGTGGGGGGTGGAGGGGAGGGGAAAGGAAACTGCTTTTGACCACCTCCTCCACAGAGAGGCGACTTTTTCCATGTCACCTCCCTCGCGGCCCAACAGCATGGATTGGAGGGGCCTTTCCCGGAGTTGGGCCCGGAGCATCGGCAGCAGGTGCAGTGTGGATTTTGCATCGTGGAGCGGGCGAACTCTTGCTGGGGGTTGCCAGAGAGGAGTGCTCCGATCGCTGGCCTGGTGTCGTTGACATCATGGGACAGTGGTCTGCGGAGATTCTAGCCGTGGACGAGGCATGGACTTACCATCCGGAACCTGGGATCCCTCGCTAGGGATTGCCGGAGAAGAGCTCCAATCGCCGGCCCACGGCCTATTACATCCTGAAGGCGCGGAGTCCGGTAGGAAAGTACCGATTCGGGACCTCCAAGCCGCGGAGTGTGTTTCACCGTCCCGACGTCGGAGTTAAGATCATCCTGACGAGAGGGCCTGTACATTGAGTGCCGACTGTAGTGGCAACCACGGGGGATCTATGGCCCTGACCACGGGTGAAAAAGGGAGGAGGACTGGCTGAACTTTGTTGCCTTCCACCACAGTTAAGAATGCTGTGGTGGATGTTTGTGTTAAATTTTACTTCGGAGTCACGTGAGTGACTACGTGAAGAACCCCGCCAGGACGCATGCGTGTCATATCGCTACACGCATTGCAACAAGTCACAGCAAGGGGGAACGACGTTCCCCTAGCGGCAAAATTTGAAAACCAGGAACAGCAGGGAAGAAGACTCTGCGTTCCAGAATTGGAAAGTCGGGAACAGCAGGTAAGAAGACTCTGCGTTCCTTCCACTCACCTTTAGGTGGAAACATGGACCGGATCCATGAAGTAGGTATGTTGCAAAGCCTACCTGAAGCGTCTTTGAAAATCTGCCGGTGCGGGTGTGCGCGATTTTGGCGCCGTTTAGAGGGGGCGGGTTTAAAACGCGATTTTCTCTAGGCTGTTCAAATCGAAGATGTTCAGCCTAGTTAATTATTAACGAAAAATCGCTGGAAGACCCCGTCGCAAAAGCTATTATTAGGTTTAAAGGCCTCGTATAATAGTTATAGTAGTTTAAAAATCAGTCTCTAAACCCGCGACCGCCAGCAACCGCAGGGTCTCATAAAGCAGGCAGCTGAAGGTAGGTTGTATATTTTTACATTAAAAAGAGCTTCTAAAGATCCCTTTATACAAAGTTTAATATTGCGAGTAGCTCATTTTGGGCCCATTATATCGCGCAGTATTTTTCTGGGCATTTGGGGCACAAATCTACCGCAATGTGAACGTTCTAAACCAGCACGTTCCACAGGGACCCACTGGAAAGCTGATTTAAATGGGCATTTATTTACAGCAATTGAACACTGAATTCCTTCCATTTGGTCTATAAATTAATGTAAATGAGATTTAAAAATCATGTTTTATTGTGAATTATTTGTGAATATTATTTGGACATTTAGGCTATTTAAAAATGTTAATCATTTATTAAGAAATGGATATATGTTTAGATCTAGTAATTGAAGTCTGAAATTAGCTACAATTAGGTAACTAACTAATTATATGCTTTAATTTCAGGTCATCCAAGTAAGATTATTTTATATTTGTTTCAGAATGCTTCAATCTATGATAACTGAACATTTCATTCAGTTCTCTTAATTTTTAAGAAAGTTATGGGCTTTTGACTGTTCACGATCACAACTTTTTTGTTATGTCCATAGAAAATCAATAGGGAACAAGATGCTCATTTCCGAGTATGAAAATGGCCATAACTTTTTAAATACTTGAGATATGAAAGTGAATTAGGTGTCAAATTAAACTTATTTTTATGCTTTATCTGATGGGATAAATTACAGACTTGATTTTTAAAATCTCAAAATTTTGTAACATTGCTACATGAAGGCTGCGGGAAAGCTGGCGGGGGAGAACCACGGAGTCGCGGGCAACGGCAGCAGCAGCCTAAAGGCACGCTAAACTCCCGTAATGGGAACAGCTGTGCCCGACTTTCGCTCCCGACTCGCTCCCGCACCGGGCCCGGCCGGGCGGGAGAGGGAAGCAAAAAAATAATGTTTCCCCACGCTGGGTTTTTTCCACAGGAGGGGAAGCTGGACAAAGTGGTGTCCACAAATGCTGCTAGTGAAGCTGGCTGGGGAGGACCGCGGCGTCGCGGGCAGCCGGCAGCAGCAACCAAAGGCACGCTAATCTCCCGTAATGGGAACAGCTGTGCCCGACTTTCACTCCCGACTCGCTCCCGCACCGGTCCGGGCGGGAGAGGGAGCAAAACTAATGTTTCCCCGTGCTGGGGTTTTTCCACAGGAGAGAAAGCTGGACAAAGGAGTGTCCACAAGTGCTGCTAGTGAAGCTGGCTGGGGAAGACAGCAGAGTCGCAGGCAGCCGGCAGCAGCTGAAGGCACGTTTATCTCCCGTAATAGGAAGAGCAGTGCCGACTTTTGGTCCCGCGCCGGCCAGAACACCACGGCCGGGCGGGAGACCATTCAAATGGGGCCGTTGACTTTTGACCAGTCAATAACGGCAGCAGACGGGGTGGAACGACGCTCACCCGTAGCAACGATTTTAACTTGGACCTGCAGGGAAGAGCTGCGGTCTTTTTTGTATTTCCATGCTGATTGCAGATGCAGAAACAACGGGCTGCGACAAAGCTGGTGGGCTAGATGGAATCAGCTGTGCCAGATGTCCTCCACACCGGCCATATCCACTCCACGGAAGGACAGTAAGGACAAAGCTGGAGAAGGAGGACCGTGGAGCAGCGGGCAGCCAGCGGCACTTGGATCACCCGTAGTGGGATCAGCTGTGCCCGATGTCGCCTCCTCACCGGCCAGATCCACGCGGCCGGGCGGAAAGGCTAGACACAAAACAAACAAGGTCGTGGACTCAGAGGAGTCCGACTTTGAATAACCGCCGGCGGCCAGCGCCGGAGAGCGCTGGAGCGGGAAGAAGCGGTGTATGGAGCTTTGCTCCAACGTGACAGACTCCGGGAGATGGAGTCGGGTCACTGTGGGCCCTATGATAAACCCACAGCAGTACCTCTTTGAGGGCTGCACAGTGCTTCTACCCCATCAGAGGGGAGCACTGCGGGTCAGTTCTGGGCTGACCTGGAAGAGGGGTCCGCAGAAGAAAAGACAAGTATGCAGGAGGCCATGGCCCAGGCCGGCCTTCTTGGAAGATGCGGGACCTCCAACCCAACCAAACCGAAAATCCAGACCCCAGTGCTACAACAACAGCGAAGAACCTACAAAAAGTAAACCTGCCACTGCTAACTATGGAGGTAGGTGGGTCTGGTTCCCTACAATATACAATGGGCACGGAGATTGGGTGGAGATTACACTCTTTTCTGAATGCATGGAGCATGATAACAAACGATATCTACATCTTAAGCAGTATCCAGGGATATACAACAGAGTTTATACACAAGTACAGCCCTCCAGTTCAACATATACTGAACCGAATGTTCGTGCTTTCTGATAAAGGGAAATCAAAAGCGCAAGCTGAACTGAAGCGGCTTCACATAAAAGGTGTAATTGAGAAAACTCAACACGAACCATTAGAATTCGTGTCCAATATATTTATCAAAAACAAAAAGATGATGGTCATCGCATCATCATAGATCTGACAAAATAGATACCTTTGTTACTGCTTAACAATTAATTCCCAAAGGTTACTTCAATGGCCAGCATCAATTTAAAAGATGCCTACTATTCAGTGCCTATACGAGGTGACCACAGATGTGACTTAAAATTCAACTGGATGGGACAACTCTGACAGTATCATCAGCCCAGGCTGTTCACAAAAAATTTGAAACCAGCCCTAGCGTTTCTACGGAAACGTATACACATGGTCATGGCATATTTAGATGACATACTCATTATGGGCAAAACTTTGGAATTGGCCAAACAAACTGTAACAGCCACAAAAAAGTTATTTGGAAAACTGGGATTCATTTTTCATCCAGTTAAATCTAAATTAACGTCTTCCACTACTATGGACTACCTGGGGTTTCACCATTGACTCAGTTCACATGTCGATGACTCTGCCTAAGGGAAAGGCTAGAGATTTAATAGAGGCTTGCAATAACCTCACTGACATCAGCAAACCATCCATCAGATTGGTAGCTAAAGTAATTGGCATAATGATGGCTGCCTTCCAGCCACACAATTTGGACCTCTACATTACCAAAACATACAGAGAGCAAAATACAAGCACTCTAAATTATGCAGGTCACTTTGACAGATCTGTGAAACTACCAACCAAGCTAAAATGGAACTAAAATGGTGGATAGATAACATCTGGCCTTGTTCCTATCCAAGCATTGTCAGTAACCTTTCCATGGTACTACAAACTGATGCCAGTGCACTTGGGTGCGGAGCCACCAATACCATACCACCGTGGTAGCATACATTAACCACAGGGTGGAAACAAATCGACATCATGTGACAATCTGGCTATACAAATTGGCAATGGTGTATCCAGAGAGATATTTGGATATCAACCACTTACCTACCAGGAAGACTAAATTCAGTGGCAGACACCAGGTCACGCAAATTTAATGAAAACACCAAATGGATGTAGAATAAAATAGTATTTGCTGATATCACAGCAAAATATGGAACACCAGATATCGATTTATTCGCATCCAGACTTAACCACCAGTTATCAAGTTATGTTACACAGGAACCAGACCCTGGGGCAGCGGCGACAGATGCATTTTCGCTGCATTGGGGGGGGGGGGGGGAATTGTTTATTTACGCATTCCCTCCTTTCCTGCCTCATCAGTCGGGTATTAAGGAAATACAACAAGACTCTGCATCTGGTATTGGTAGCACCCGATTGGCCTACACAACCATGGTTCCCAGTGGTATCAAACATGGAATCAGAGACATGAACATCCCATCTGTTCTGGAATATCTGGCAGGCCTCCACTATGATGAGGGGCTCAGTTACAGAGCCATCAACTGCGCCAGAAGTGCCCTATCGACTTGCCTATGGCAGGGGACAGACCATTACACTGTTGGGACTCACCCACTGGTACAAAACCTATGAGGGGAACCAGATACTCCCAAATATGGGATGTGAGAATAACCCTGAAGATGCTCAGGAATTGGTCTCCAGCAACAGTTCTGTCCCTACACAGACTGACATTAAAACAGCCATGCTAATGGTATTGGTCACGGCACAGAGGATACAGTCACTGCAAAAATTAGACTGGACAACATGACTTTCTCAACAGAAAATATTACGTTTCATATTTATGAGATAGTAAGCAGAACAGAAAAGGGATCAGCAGGCCTCAATATACAATTAGGTCATACCCAACAGATGACCGTCTGTGTATAATAAGACATCTGTTGTTATACATGGAGAAAACGAATATCCTAAGAGGCAATGAAAAGGCACATTTTGGTCAACCACTAGCAACCACACCAAGAGTGACGGTCCAGACCATCTCAAGATGGCTGAAACAGTTGCTAACACAGGCTGGGGTGGATACTAAACTTTAAAAATCTCTTTCCACCAGGGCTGCAGCTACATCGGCAGCGATACAGTTGGATGTACCAATGGACCAAATCCTCAAGGCAGCAGGATGGTCTGGAGGGGAAAACATTCCAATTATTTTGTAATAAACCAGTAATGAAACCTGGAACGTTTGCAGAAACAATTTAAGTTCTGTAAATTAATTTAAACCCATAAAAGGGGTTATAAACTTGTGTTAAAAATTTTTATGATTACAATGCCGAATCATGTCCAAATTATGTTAACACAATTCCTCCCACAGTCAAGGCAGACGTGATGCATGGACTCGTTTCCACGGCATGAAATCACAGAGCTTTAAAATCTTCACGTAGTCACTCACATGACTCCGAAGTAAAATAGTAAGATTAAACGAGAACTTACCAGTTTGAAGTTTGATCTGTATTTTATGAGGAGTTACGATGAGGGATTACGTGCCTCCGCTCCCACCCTGATCATATACTTAACTGGTACCTCTTCTCTAATCTTACTATGTTTAGTCATTACAGTTATCTGTGATTTCATACCGCTGCTTTGAAGAATGACACGCATGCGTCCTGGCGGGGTTCTTCACGTAATCCCTCATCGTAACTCCTCATAAAATACAGATCAAACTTCAAACTAGTAAGTTCTCGTTTAATCTTACTATTTTATTGTGTACTAGACCAAGGGAGACCCGTTGGGTCCCGTCCCCTCAACGTGAGGTTGTGTCGGCATCGCACACACACACACACTAACCACCCCCCACACACTAACCCCCCCCCACCTGATATTATATTAATATTATTCATTCGCTGCTTTTACCCCCATCCCCCGCCCCATCCACTCATGCATTACCCCCAACTGCACAGGCACGGCTACAGAGGTGGGGGAGGGTATAGTGGGAGGTAGAGAGGGAGAGGGAGGGGGGTAGAGATTGAGGTTTGGGGGGGGGGGGGGTGGGCGTGGCATCACAGGGGAGGGCTGGTTCCCGAATGCAATACTTCACTACTCACTCATAGGTCCCAATATTCACCACTCCCCAGAGAGGGAGGGGGGGCAGAGAGGGGGGGGGGGAGTGAGGGAGGGGCAGAGAGGAAAAGGGTGGCAGAGAGGAAGGGGGGCAGAGGAGGGGGGGCAGAGAGGGGGGGGCAGTGAGGGAAGGCTCCCCTCTCTCCCCCCCTCTCGCTCTTTCTCTGCCCCAGGGAGTGGGTAGAGAGGGAGGGAGAGGGGGTAGAGGCAGCACCTACCCAGGTCGTAGAGCAGAAGCCTCCCCACCAGGCACCGGGCCCGAGCTAGGCTGCGGCCAATGTGGACCAGACCGAGGCCCGGAGCGATCTGAGGACGGTCAAAAGCAGCGGAGGGCCTGCCGATCGTGGCTTCCGCGAGGGTAAGCCCACCCAACAACATGATAGACGATCGGGCGGGGGAGACGGAGAGGTCATCCCCTGTGACGGCCACCACGGCCACTTTTCCACTGCGCGTGACCGCACCCGCGCTGCGATAACGACCGCTGCCTCCATGTTGGTCTGGTGGTATATGATTTTATATACCTCATTAAGATTATCCCTAACCCTCCTTTCCCATTGCGGACATTGGACAGTTCCTATGGAACTGAAACACTACAATGCTGAGAACGATATTCTGCACTCTGTATCTTGTAGTTTGCTCTTTTTCTTATACTTGAGTTTGACTATTGTATTTATGTACAGTATTATATGATGTTCAGCAGCTGACAGAGCAGCTCTCCAGAGGGTGATAAAAACTGCCCAGGGTATCATTGGACTCCCCCTGCCCCCTCTGGAGGACATTTACCACTCCAGATGCCACAGCAGGACCTGTAATATCGTGAAAGACATTACACATCCTTGTCACAACGTTTTCACACTGCTGCCCTCAGGAAAAAGGTACAGGTCGCTAAAGTCACACACTGCCAGACTCAAGAACAGCTTTTACCCATCAGCAATTTTGGAACTGAACTCTGTCTCGGGAGCGGGTTATGGGGAAGGAGGGGGGGGGTGGGAGAGAGTGTTAATTTATGTAAATGTGAATCCATGGGTGGGTTTGGGGAGGGAGGGAGTGTAAAAAGTATATGTGAATGTTTGAAGTTCTTTTAAATGGAGAGACACAGTAATCTCGTTGTATGTGACACATGCAATGACAATAAAGCATTCTGATTCTGATTCTGATATGATTGTATAGCATGCAAAACAAACGTTTCACTGGTAGTTTATCACATGTACCTTGGTGCACGTGATAATAATAAACCCAAACTGACACCTAAAGAAGCGATGGCATTAAATTAAATGTAACCAAGTTAAAATAGAGAGAAAGAATAACTTCTTAAGACAGTTGTCAGGTGGATAAACTTACTTTTAGAATAATCCCATTCCTTCTCTCCAGAGATGCTGCCTGTCCCGTTGAGTTACTCCAGCATTTTGTGTCTACCTTCGATTTAAACCAGCATCTGCAGTTCTTTCCTACACATTACTTTTAGAATAAACCAGATCAAGTGGGAGCCATTGGGCCCCGTTCCCCCAATGCAATATTCCACCACTCATCCATAGCCCCCAACAGCGCAGGAGCGGCTGACGGGTTCCTTTTGTGACGCCAGAGCTCCCCATTGTGACGCGAGTCACGGCAACCCTCCCCCAACTGCGCCTCCCCATCCCTCTTCCTACCCCTATCCTCCTCCATTCCCCCTCACCTCCAGCACACCCTCCCCCTCCTCTTCACCCTCCCTCTTCTTTTCCCTCCTCCCCTCCCCTACACCCTCGCTCACCTATCCCTCCCTCTCCTTTCTTCTACCCGTCACTCCCTCCCTCCCTCCATAACCCCTCTCCCCTCCCTACCCCCCTCCTCTCCCTCTATCCCCCTCCCCCCCCACTCCTCACCTCCCCCTATCCCACCCCCACTCTCCTGACCTCCCCAACTGTCCTCCTCCCTCTATCCCCCACTCACTACCTCCCCCACTCCCCCCTCCTCCACTACTATCCCCCTTCCTCCCCATTCTCCCATCTCACCTCCCCCACTTTCTCCTCCCTCTTCCTCCCTGCCCCCTCCTCTCCCTCTATCCCCTGCTCCCCCACTCTTCACCTCCACCCAATCCCACCCACCCCCCCCCCCCACAATGAAAATTGCCATGTTTTTGTTTAATGAAACCTCTCCCCTGCCACCCCCCCACAATGAAAATTTCAATGTTTTATTTTAAATGAGTCACGGCAACCCTCCCCCAACTGCGCCTCGCCATCCCTCTTCCCACCCCTATCCTCCTCCATTCGCCCTCATCCCCCAGCACTCCCCTCCTCTTCACCCTCCTTCTTTCCACTCTCCTCCTCCCGTCCCCCTCTCTCACCTCTCCCTCCCTCTCCTTTCCCCTACTCTCATTCACTCCCTCCAAAACCCCTCTCCCCTCCATACCCCAACCTCTCCTTCTATCCCCCTCCACCCCCACTCTTCACCTCCCCCATATCCCATCCCCCCAATCCCTCCTCACCTCCCCCTCTGCCCTCCTCTCCCTCTATACCCCACTCCCTATATCCCCCACTCCCCCCTCCTCTCCCTCTATTCCCCTCCTCCCCCACTCTCCATTATCACCTCCCCCACTTTCCCCTCCCTACCCCCTCCTCTCCCTCTATCCCCCTGCTCCCCCACTCCTCACCTCCCCCTATCTCACACACCCCCCCCCCCCCCCCACCACAATGAAAACCACATTTTTTTTTTAATGAAACCTCCCCCAATTCCACCCTCCCACAATGAAAATCGCACTGCTTTATTTTAATTGAAACCTCCCCCTATCACATCCTAGTGATGTTACAATACCTACCTTCAGCGGCGCTGCAGTTCTGTCTCTGGCCGTGTGCGCGACTTTGGCGCCTTTGAGGGGCAGGGGGGGGCGGGATTAAAATCCAGGTTTGTACTGCTTGTCGGAGGCGGATTTCTTTGGGCTGCTAGCCGATGAAGAAAAATTGATCGGACTTCTGTTCCCAGTTTGTTTGTTATTTTAATTCGCTGGACAATTTAATAATTGGATTAAAATAAAAGGCGACTACTAACGCCCTCAACGCCTACAACATGACGGATCGCAAGAATGGGACAAAACAAAGGGTAAGTCATCTATTTTACATATAATCTTGCGTCTGGGGATGGCTTTAATCTAATTTTACGTTGCGAAAATGTGATTTGAGCCCCATATGAACCGGCAGTGTTTTTCCTGCCAATATGGGGTTCAAATTCACCGCAAATGCAACATTCCAATCGATCGCGTTCAAGAAACATCCATTCGCAAGATGATTAAAATGCTCATTTTTTTTGGACAATCATGTCATAAGCCGTCTAAATTGTCTATATTTTGTGTTATTCTCTCTCCATGATCATTATTTTTAAACTAAATATTCACAACAGTTTGAGCAAAATATGTATTGTGCAAAAAAAAATAATTTAAATTATATTTTGAGTGGATGCTTCTGGATTAATTTATGGGAATAAAACATTAAATTCCTTCCATCTGGCAAATAAATTAATGACAGCGAGATTTAAAAATCATGTTATATTGTGAATTCTTGTGTGAATGGGATTAATTTGTTATTTGGATATGTAGGCGATTTAAGAAAAATATCCTTTTCTTAAGAAATGGAATCTATAGGACATTCTTAATGGGAAAGTAGTGGGCAGAAAAGCATGTCATGCGAGAGCAAAAACTTGTAGTTTACAATGCCAAAATTGAAAAGTTGAGGAAAAACAAGGTGTACAGTGTTGCCTATTGGTTCCAATCTGAGGAGTAGAATGATGCTACTGATTATATGCCAATGTACCAGCTAGCAACTGATGTTCTTCATAAAGACTTTGTCTATTGCTAGAAATTGTAATTTATTTACCTATCTGTTACGGACTTACAGCATATAATACAATAATATTAAAGTTCTGATCTTGAGAATATCACATTTTTGAATTTTCAAGGCAGTCTGGGTGTTTATTACTATTTCCGTCACAACGGTCAATTTTGTAATTAACTACAATTAAGTAATTAACTAATTATATGCTTTAAGTTCAGGTCATCCAAGTAAGATGTTTTATATTTGTTTCAGAATGCTTCAAACTATAATAACTGAAAATTTCATTCAGTTCTTTTAATTTTTAAGAAAGTTATGGGCTTTTGACTGTCCTCGATCACAGCTTTTGTGTAAAGTCAATGGAAAAGCAATAGGGAACAAGATGCTAATTTCCGAGTATGAAAATGGCCATAACTGTTTTATACTGAAGATATGAAAGTGAATTAGGTGTCAAATTAAACTTCTTTTTATGCTTTATCTGATGGGATAAATTGCAGACTTGATTTTTAAAATTTTCTAACATTGCTACACATCCCCCCAAAATGTAAATCACGATGGGTTTTTTTTAAACTGAGTATATTTTTTATGAAAATGAAATTCGGGATCCCATTGTGACGACATTGTGAGGTGGAACGCTGCTGACGGGCAGGATAAGTGGAATTTTTTTTTTTTTAAGTGTTTTTTGTAAAGTTTAAAATGTCAATAACTTATAAAATAAATCATCAATGTGAACAAAACTTGTTTCATTTACATCACAGGACAATGGTGTGATAAACATCATCCCGTCACATTTCCACCTATATTTCCGAAGTTATTAATCGCTGAAATTTAAAAACAGCCCGATTTCTTCAAGCTCACACATTTTGGGAAAAAGAAAATCAGAGTGACATCACAATGCACTCGCAAGGCAGGATGGGCCACTCCGGGATGGAGGGGCACTCCAGCACTCTAACGGTAGATCACAAGGCAGGACGGGCCACTCCGGGCGGGAGGGACACACCAGCGCTCCAACGGCAGATTCCAGATATTAAAACATTTGCATTTTTAAAATAACTTCACCATTGGTCACTCTTTCACTCTGTAACTTCGCCATTGGTCACTCTTCCAAACGTTCTTCCAGAACGTTCTTTAAATCCTCTCCCAAGACAGTCGGGTGAAGATCCAGTTCAGAGCTGACTGTTTCATTCTGACTTCGCTGACTTCGCTCTCTTTAACAATAACCTTTTATATATTTTAACATTGAGACTTGTATTTCTTTATTTATTTCATTTTTAATATTGCGCGATTCTTTCAACAATTCTTGCATTTAAAAAAATAATTCGCCCGCCCGTGTCCTCCCTCCCTCCCACAGCGTGGTGCTCCCTCCTCACCGCCCCTCCCTCCCACAGCGCCGTGCTCCCTCCTCACCCCCCATCCCTCCCTCCCACAGTGCAGTGCATCCACCTCACTGCCCCTCCCTCCCTCCCACAGCGCATTGTGTCCTCCTCATCGCCCCTCCCTCCCACACAATTCCCATCATGGACCAAATATAATTTGAACGTAATACGGCCAACTCTCAACACCGTGGTAAAGGAATTCAATCCCACTTACAGACCAACTTCTAACGTTATTCAAGGTAATTCTCCAACTTCACATTCCTGACAACAGCTCAGAAACTATTGAGACTTCATTTCACATAGTTCTGAAATTTGGTCTGAGCAAGAGAAGGACCAAAATTGCAAAGCTATAAATTGTCCCTAGTGTGTAGGATAGTGCTAGTGTACGGGGAGATCACTGATCGGCACGCACTCATGGCACGTAGGGCCTGTTTCCTTGCTGTATCTCTAAAGTCTAACAGGTCTAAAGTCTACAGCCTGACGTAAGAGTTATCCGCCAGAAGTTCCTCTTTGTTCCCACAGTCATAACCGGGTTACCAAACCTATTATGTATTTTCCAGAATCATTTTTTGTACCTCCTGTACTAAAGAATTTTTTAAGAAGTCCATTATTTTCCTGAAGCACTAATATTGGGACCTCTTTTGGGGAAGGTGTGACCTGTACAAAAAGGACGGGTTGCAATTGAACCCGAGGGGAACCAATATCCTGGTGGGGAGATTTGCAAAGGCTACTGGGGAGACTTTAAACTAGAATGGTTGGGGGGAGGGACTCAAATAGAGAAAGCTAGTAGACAGTGTGTGAGGCAGGAGGCAGAGAAGGGAAGTACTCAGGCCCAACATGTAGTGGAGAAAGAAGAAAAATATAATAAACAGAAAATAAGAGGTGGTGGGTTTCTTAAATGTGTATATTTTAATGCTAGGAGCATTGTAAGAAAGGTGGATGAGCTTAGAGCCTGGATTGACACCTGGAAGTATGATGTTATGGCGATCAGTGAAACATGGTTGCAGGATGGCTGAGATTGGAAACTAAATATTCCAGGATTTTGTTGCTTCAGGTGTGATAGAATTGGAGGGGCAAGAGGTGGAGTTGTTGCATTGCTTGTCAGGGAAGATATTACAGCAGTGCTTTGGCAGGATAGATTAGAGGGCTCGTCTAGGGAGGCTATTTGGGTGGAACTGAGAAATGGGAAAGGTGTAGCAACACTTATAGGGGTGTATTATAGACCGCCTAATGGGGAGCGAGAATTGGAAGAGTAAATATGTAAGGAGATAGCAGATATTAGTAGTAAGCACAAGATAGTGATTGTGGGAGATTTCAATTTTCCACACATAGACTGGGAAACACATTCTGTAAAATGGCTGGATGGTTTGGAGTTTGCAGGATAGTTTTTTGCAGCAATACATAGATGTATCTACTAGAGAAGGGGCAGTGCTGGACCTGTTAGGAAATGAGAGGTCAGGTGACAGAGGTATGTGTTGGGGAGCACTTTGGGTCCAGTGATCACAATGCCATTAGTTTCAATATAATTATGGAGAAGGTCAGAACTGGACCAAGGGTTGAGATTTTTGATTGGAGAAAGGTTAACTTTGAGGAGATGCGAAAGGATTTAAAAGGAGTGAATTGGGACATTTTGTTTTATGGGAAGGATGTAGTAGAGAAATGGAGGACATTTAAAGGTGAAATTTTAAGAGTACAGAATCTTTATGTCCCTGTTCGGTTGAAAGGAAAGAGTAATAATTGGAAAGAGCCATGGATTTCAAGGGAAATTGGACACTTGGTTCGGAAAAAGAGAGAGATCTACAATAAATATAGGCAGCATGGAGTAAATGGGGTGCTTGAGGTGTATAAAGAATGTAAAAAGAATCTTAAGAAAGAAATTAGAAAAGCTAAAAGATATGAGGTTGCTTTGGCAAGTAAGGTGAAAGTAAATCCAAAGGGTTTCTACAGCTATATTAATAGCAAAAAGATAACGAGGGATAAAATTGGTCCATTAGAGAGTCAGAGTGGACAGCTATGTGCAGAGCCAAAAGAGATGGGGGAGATATTGAACAATTTCTTTTCTTCGGTATTTACCAAGGAGAAGGATATTGAATTATGTGAGGTAAGGGAAACAAGTAGGGTAGCTATGGAAACTATGAGGATCAAAGAAGAGGAAGTACTGACACTCTTGAAAAATATAAAAGTGGATAAGTCTCCAGGTCCTGACAGGATATTCCCTAGGGCATTGAGGGAAGTTAGTGTAGAAATAGCAGGGGCTATGACAGAAATGTTTCAAATGTCATTAGAAACGGGAATGGAGCCGGAGGATTGGCGTACTGCGCATGTTGTTCCATTGTTTAAAAGGGGTTCTAAGAGTAAACCTAGCAATTATAAACCTGTTAGTTTGACGTCAGTGGTGGGTAAATTAATGGAAAGGATACTTAGAGATAATATATATAATCAACTGGATAAACAGCGTCTGATTAGGAACAGTCAACATGTATTTGTGCCTGGAAGGTCATGTTTGACTAATCTTCTTGAATTTTTTGAAGAGGGAAATTGATGAGGGTAAAGCGATGGATGTTGTCTATATGGACGTCAGTAAGGTCTTTGACAAGTTTCCACATGGAAGGTTGGTTATGAAGGTTCAATTGTTGGGTATTAATAGTGGAGTAGCAAGATGGATTCAGCAGTGGCTGAATGAGAGATACCAGAGAGTAATGGTGGATGACTGTTGGTCAGGTTGGAGGCCGGTGACTAGTGGGGTGCCTCAGGGATCTGTGTTGGGTCCACTGTTGTTTGTCATATACATCAATGATCTGGATGATGGTGTGGTAAATTGGATTAGTAAGTATGCAGATGATACTAATTGTTGTGTATTTGGATGTTTGGAGCAGACTTCAATAAGGCTCGAACATGGGAGTAATCTTACAAGCTTCTTTATTCCAGGACGCCACCTTGAGTCTCCCCGTGCACATGCGTACTTGCACAAGACATCACAAGACACTAATTACATATGCTAAATTGGATTAGTAAGTATGCAGATTATACTAATTGTTGTGTATTTGGATGCGTGGAGCAAACTTCAATAAGGCTCGAACACGGGAGTAATCTTACAAGCTTCTTTATTCCAGAACGCCATCTTGAGTCTCCCCGTGCACATGCGTACTTGCACAAGACATCACAAGACATTAATTACATATGCAAATTATCACATACCTAACACTCCTCCCCCTTTAACTTGGAGGCAGGTAACACCATTTCTATTACATACACCGCACTCCTCCCCTTTTAAGTCATTTTCACTTGTACGGTATATGCTCTTTTCCTTCATATCATTGTTTAATACATTGTTGCACAATGGTATTATTACTTAAATCAAATACATTACCCCTTGCTTTATGTGTTATCATTTTCTGGTTCATGTATTTGATTTGTTTTCCTCTTTGTAGGTGGGATCTGACCCATGGCTGCATTCATTTTTCATTTTCTAGCAGCTTCCTCTGTTGTTCAATTTCCATTCTCTGCTTATTGTTGTTTCATGAGATTCTGCAATGCATAACCCTTTGTCCATTGCTCAGTGAAGGAGGCTCCATGCTGGACTATACTAAAGTGTCCTAATCGCAATCGGTCCTGCATACTTTTGTCTTGACCGACAAGCATCTCTTCTTTAGACTTTTCTATGAGCAGCTTTCTACTCATAGTCACACATTTATTCAACTTTTCCTTGCGTCGTTCAAGCCTTTTCTGTTGTTCATCTACTCGTCTTCTTAAGTCACCTTTCTGGTTCTTTATCAAGAAGTAGGATCTATATTGTCTTTGCAATACAACACTGGCTTTCCTATATCGTTTAAGCCTTTTGTATAGTTTAAGCTTTTTCTGTTGTTCAGCTACTTGTCCACTTAAGTCACATCTCTGGTTCTTCATCAAGTAAGATCTATATTGTCTTTGCAATACAACACTGGCTTTGATCTGTGCTCTGCTTAGTTTTCTTGCTTCATAAGCAAGGTAATGAGTGCACTACAATTATTGTATATTTCAGTTTGAGGAAGTCTTTCCTATATCGTTTAAGCATTCTGTACCATTTCATCCTTTTCTGTTGTGCCTCTATTTGTCTTCTTAAGTCTTTCCAATATCAACTCCTACCGAGTACTGACTGCACTTTTACAGTAGCTCTCTTTTGCTTAACCCACTGCCTAACCACCATACTCTTGCAGGCAGCCTGAATGGTAATAGTTGCATCCCTCATTGACTGATATTGCACTAACTGGGAATGCCCTATTTTGCATGCTTTGTACCATCTCTGGATCGAAATGACTGCTTGACGCACAGCTCTGTAGCGTACCCTTGCTCGGTAACCATGGTGTACAGCTTGCAGAGTGACTACAGCCGCCTTTTGCATCAAGAAATGCTTTCTTGTAATACACATCCTTATGAATGACTTAATACGGCGTGCTGCCTTGATTTTCTCAACCAATACTCTGGCTTTGATCCCGCGGTATAAGGCCTGAATACAAACCACTGCTTTTCTCAAACTATTATAATGTCTCACTTGGACATTTCTTATCTGGCATGCTCTGTATCGTTGCTGTACCGCAATGGCAGACCAGCGCAGTTTCTTAAAATACTGTTGCTGTTTATGCATCCGATAATAAGTCTGTATGACCTTGGCAGATTTGTGCATGCACTGCAATTGCTTTCGAACAAGCATTCCTCGGTAGGCAGCCTGAAGCAGCACAACGCTGCTGCGTACCTTCATGTAAGTTTAGCGATCACTTTCCATTTGAAGGTGTGCCCTAAAATGGTTTTGTACCATTATAGCTGCCAATCTCATTGCCTGGTGTTGACGGCATACTCTGTGCATTCTAAATGCTGCTTGTATTACCGTGGCTGCCTTCTGTTTGTTCCGGTTCTCTCTCCGTACCTTCATACCCCTGAATGCAGCTTGATTAGCTAGGGTTGCCCTTTGGATGGAAATTTACCTTTGCCTTTGACTTTTGTCCCTTTGCACTTGACCTTGGTCCCTTTACACTTGACCTTTGTCCTTTTGCTCTTGACTTCTGTCCTTTTGCACTTGACCTTGGTCCCTTTGCACTTGACCTTTGTCCCTTTGCATTTGACCTTTGTCCTTTTGCACTTGACCTTTGTTCTTTTGCACGACCTTTGTCCGTTTGCACTTGACTTTGGTCCCTTTGCACTTGACCTTGGTCCCTTTGCACTTGACCTTTGTCCATTCGCACTTGACCTTTGTCCTTTTGCGCTTGACCTTTGTCCTTTTGCATTTGACTTTTGGCCCTTTGTCTTTCCCATCCTCGTCGCCAATTGTTGTGTATTTGGATGCTTGGAACAGACTTCAATAAGGCTCGAACACGGGAGTAATCTTACAAGCTTCTTTATTCCAGGACGCCACTTTGAGTCTCCCCGTGCACATGTATACTTGCACAAGACATCACAAGACACTAATTACATATGCTAATTATCACATACCTAACACTAAGATAGGTGGTGTTGTGGATAATGAAGTAGATTTTCAAAGTCTACCGAGAGATTTAGGCCATTTGGAAGAGTGGGCTGAAAGATGGCAGATGGAGTTTAATGCTGATAAGTGTGAGGTGCTACATCTTGGTAGGACAAATCAAAATAGGACGTACCTGGTAAATGGCAGCGAATTGAGGAATTCAGTAGAACAGAGGGATCTAGGAATAACTGTGCATAGTTCCCTGAAGGTGGAATCTCATGTAGATAGGGTGTTAAAGAAAGCTTTTGGTGTGCTGGCCTTTATAAATCAGAGCATTGAGTATTAAAGTTGGGATGTAATGTTAAAATTGTACAAGGCATTGGTGAGGCCAATTCTGGAATATGGTGTACAATTCTGGTCGCCACATTATAGGAAAGATGTCAACAAAATAGAGAGAGCACAGAGGAGATTTACTAGAATGTTGCTTGGGTTTCAGCACCTAAGTTACAGAGAAAGGTTGAACAAGATAGGTCTTTATTCTTAAGGTTAAGGACAAAGGTTAAGGGGGGACTTGATAGAGGTCTTTAAAATTATGAGAGGGATAGACAGAGTTGACGTGGATAAACTTTTTCCATTGAGAGTAGGGAAGATTCAAACACGAGGACATGATTTGAGAATTAAGGGACAAAGGTTTAGGGGTAACATGAGAGGGAACTTCATTACTCAGAGAGTGGTAGCTGTGTGGAATGAGCTTCCAGTGGAAGTGGTGGAGGCAGGTTCGATTTTATAATTTAAAAATAAATTGGATAGGTATATCAAGTATATCAAGTTATATCAAGGTTGAACAAGTTAGGGCTTTATTCTTTGGAGCGCAGAAGGTTGGGGGGGGACTTGATAGAGGTCTTTGGAATGGTGAGAGGGATGGACAGAGTTGACGTGGATAAGCTTTTCCCACAGAGTAGGGAAGATTCAGACAGGGGGACATGACATGAGAATTGGGGGAAAGAGGTTTGGGGGTAACATGAGGGGAAATTCTTTACTCAGAGAGTGGTGCCTGTGTGGAATGAGCTTCCAGTGAAGGTGGTGGAGGCAGGTTCGTTTTTATCATTTAAAAATAAATTGGATGGTTATATGGACGGGAAAGGAATGGAGGGTTATGGTCTGAACGCAGGTGTATGGGACTAGGGGAGAATACGTGTTCGGCACGGACTAGAAGGGTCGAGATGGCCTGTTTCCGTGCTGTAATTGTTATATGGTTATATGGTTATATATGGTAAATGGACAGGAAAGGAATGGGGGGTTATGGTCTGAGTGCAGGTAGATGGGACTAGGTGAGAGTAAGTGTTCGGCACGGACTAGAAGGGCCGAGATATCCTGTTTCCGTGCTCTAATTGTTATATGGTTAGATAGATAGATAGATAGATAGATAGATAGATAGATAGATAGATAGATAGATAGATAGATAGATAGATAGATAGATAGATGGCTGAGGTAAAAAGATTGCAAAAAAATAATTTGAACATGTAATGCCTTCTTTAATTTCATGAACACTCCAAAGTGCTTCATGGTTAAATATTTTTCTAAGATTAGATACTGTATTAGTGAGATGCATCAATTACTTTGCATTCAATTTGATTCAATAGAAATAACTAATTAGTTTCATTTCTGATGAAATGTCTTTGACCCAAGACATTGACTCCTGTTTCTCTCCCCGCAGATGGTGCCCGTTCTGTTTAGTATTTCCAGTTTTATTTCAGTTCCAGCTATGTTATTTGAGGAATGAATTTGAACCAGGATATTGGAACAATTTCCCATTGTTTGATTGGGTGAATGTCCTCGTTATGTGTTATATTGCTCAATTATTTTAAAATCCCCTAACTCTCTGACATACTGGTCATATGAAGGTTTACTTCTGCTTGTATCATATGAAGATTCTGTTCGTTGAAGGGTATATCTCTACTTCTATGTGAGATACCAGCATTTATTGTCTGTATCTAATTGCTAATGAGAGGCTGTATGGACTTGAACAACTGCATTTGGTATGGATAATAAAGTTAGGAAATACATTTTATTATTTAGTCCCAGCAAATCTGAAGGAACAGTAATATATTTCCAAACTAAGATGGTGCATAACTTCCAGGGGAACTTACAGGCAGTGGTTTAGTTTAGTTTAGTTTAGAGATTCAGTGCGGAAACAGGCCCTTTCGGCCCACCAGGTCTGCACCGACCAGTGATCCCCACACATTAACCCGATCCTATACCCATGAGGGACAATTTTTACATTTACCAAGCCAATTAACCTACATACCTGTACGTCTTTGGAATGTGGGAGGAAACCGAAGATCTTGGAGAAAACCCATTCAGGTCACAGGGAAAATGTACCAACTTCGTACAGACAGCACCCATAGTCAGGATCGAACCCGGGTCTCCGGCGCTGCATTCGCTGTAAGGCAGAAACTCTACCGCTGCGCCACTGTGCAATATTTTATTATACTTGCTGTGCTTATCCCTTTAGATTTGAGGGATACAGTTAAAGAGGCCTTTGTGATCTTGTTGCTGCTACACACTACTCTCATAGTGCAATGGTGCTGAAGGGTGTTAATATTAAAATAGGAAGAATGGATGTGAAATTAAGTGAGCTGCATAGTTCTTGACTGATGTCAGGCTTCTTGAGTGTGCTAGTGCCACACTTATCCAGGCAAGTGAAGAGTTTTCCAAAACATACCTAATATGGTTTTATAGATATGGAAAAGCTTGGTGAATCAGAGATGACTCACTTGTTGCAGGAAATCTAAACTCAGACCTGCTCTTGCAGGTTCTGAATGTATGTCATTGGTCCAATGAGCTCTTCGAGCAATGCCATCAA
Organism: Amblyraja radiata; assembly: GCF_010909765.2. Lineage (NCBI taxonomy): Eukaryota > Metazoa > Chordata > Chondrichthyes > Rajiformes > Rajidae > Amblyraja > Amblyraja radiata. The sequence continues at coordinate 25,973,213 of NC_045962.1, read as the reverse complement.
TCTTGAGAGATTGATGGCATTGGAGTTGACAATAGTAATCTCACTGAACATGAAGAGTAGGTGACTAGACTCTCGCTTGTTGGAGATGGTCATTACATTTAAATGTCACAAATGTTACTTATCAAACACTAAACGTTATCAAATGACTAAATGTTAACAGAAAATGTTAGAAAGTGCTGGAGAGTGGATTAACGGGGCATTATTTAACTGAATTTACTGTTTTTCTATGACTAGGCCAATACCTGGACAATTTTGGATGTTGTTGGGTAGATGGGACTAACATACAGATCAGATAGGTCGTTAAAAAGTCAGATCATGCTTGAGGGGTTGAATGACATGTTCAGAAACTTCAGCCAAAATAACTGAATTTAATGACACTCTCTGATTAATGGTTAAATCATACAGCAGTATGGTAACAAAGAAAAAAATCTTTTTTTTGTAAGTGTTGGATGATTTTCATTTCTTTTCTATTAATTCTGCAGACACCTTATACTTACTTTGGATTGAAAATATTCACTTTGATTCCTGAGATGAATGAATTGTCCTAAAAGAAGGTTAAGCAGGTTGGGATGGTACTCTTTGGAGAATGATCGTATTGAAAAATACACGTTTCTGAAGGAGCTTCATAGAACCAGGGGCCACAGTTTAAGAATAAGGGGTAAACCATTTAGAACGGAGATGAGGAAACACCTTTTCGCACAGAGAGTTGTGAGTCTGTGGAATTCTCTGCCTCAGAGGGAGGTGGAGGCCGTTTCTCTGGATACTTTCAAGAGAGAACTAGATAGGGCTCTTGAAGATAGCAGTCAGGGGATATGGGGAGAAGGCAGGAACGGGGTACTGATTGTGGATGATCAGCCATGATCACATTGAATGGCGGTGCTGGCTCGAAGGGCCGAATGGCTTACTCCTGCATCGATTGTCTATTGTCTAATACTTCCTAAGAGGATGGGGGAATTGTGGGTACTTATTTTCAGGATAAAGAGGCATCTAAGATGGAGACAAGGAGGAAGTTATTTTCTCAGCGGATCTCAAATCGTAATAAATCTCCAAACCAGTGAGGGATATGGGCCAAACAAAGGCAAATGGGACTAGCTTGGACATACATTTTGGTTGGCAAGGGCAAGTTGGTCCACAGGGGCTGTTTCTATGCTGTAAAACCCAAGATGTGGAGGATGAATCATTAAGTATACTTAACACTGAGATGTATAGACTTTTGGTCAGCAGGAGAGTTGAGGATTACATGGAAAATGTGGATAGGTGAAGCTGAAGGCAAGGTCGTGTCATTATTGGGTGGCAGAGCAGATTCAGCTAATCATTTAGTTTACCCCTGCTCGTTTTTGTTATGTTAGCTCACCATAAGTCTCCAAGCAAAGTTCAAAATATTGCTATCTTTTCATATTGCACTCACACCACCAATGCTGAAAAAGAGTGCAATTACTTTATTTCATGCCTTACTATTGAAAAGATTTATTCGTACAAACCTATTCAACCTGACTCAAATGGGAACAATTAAAGCAGGAGTTTCAGGCATTTGACCGAGAGATTTTTAAAATGTTTTTAAATAAATAAGTTTATACTTTTTCTACGTCTTTTCTCTCTCTGTTGGTTCTCATTCTACACAAAATTTTACTTTTATTTATTCTCTTTCCATCTGTCATTCAATTTTTCTTCAATCCTTAAATTTTATTGGTCAAGGTAAACCATCAATTCTATTTGATCTTGCCATGCTGTTACCATTCATACATATTGTGAGCTCAGGGGTAAGTGGTAGAAGCCCCATATAAATGAGATATGCAGCAAGGTGCTACAATATAACAAATTGTGTGCTAATTGTAGAAAGACTCAAAGAACTGGAGTATTTGTTTAAGAAAGAACTACAGATGCTAGAAAAATTAAAGGTAGACAAAAAGTGATCGGCAAGTCTGTGCTTGGTCTCACCAATGTAAAGAAGTTACATCGAAAGTCGAAGGTAGACACAAATGCTGGAGTAACTCAGCAGGTCAAGCAGCATCTCTGCAGAACATTGATAGGTGATGTTTCAGCTGGGACCCTTCATCAGACTGATTCTATGTTGTCCTATCCATGTTCTCCAGAGATGCTGCCTGACAGGCTGAGTTACTCCAGTATTTTGTGTCTTTCTTTGGTATAAACCAGCATCTGCAGCTTTTTGTTATTACATATGTACTAATTATGTTAATTCTGCTCCAAGACTTGAAGCTCAGTATTGCATAAATGACCATAGTATGATACTAAGTATCCCCCTTCAATGTTTCTTCTCTGGGATCCAACTGTACAGGGACTATACTTCAGATGGGTCGACTCAATTCCACCCAGTCATGCAGTCAGAGAATTGCCAGTCTCTTCCCATCTGACCAGAAGTTATTAGCTCCTCAATGTCTTGAAGAATAATGTGAATATCTGATTTTTTTAAAATGATCCATTGGGTGAGCTTCTATTGTGTAATGGAAATTAAAAAAATCTACCTAACTCGCATGTTACTCCAACGCTTTGTGTTTTACTCAAGATTCCAGCATCTGCAGTTCCTTGTGTTTCCAAGTGTCGTTGGTCACAAGATACCTCCTCTCCTGTCTTTCCAGTGTGCTGCTCGCTGTGCAGCAGGGTTCCCGCTGCATCATCACCCCTGGGGTCACTGGCGCTCAAAGATACTAGAGCAGAGTATCTTTGCCGGCGCTCTCGACGACCCCCTCTCCTCTATAGCCAGCGCACGTGCTTATTTTTTGTCACGTGAGCTGCGAGCGGCAGTTGGTGGCAGTATCTTTAGTTGGTGGTACCGGCGCGAGGTGACCATGAAGGTGCGGGAGTGAGGGGCGGGCGCGCGTGCGTGCACGCGAGGGGGTTGGGGGAGAGAGTGATTCAGTGCGCGCGCTCGCTCACTCACTCACTCGCTGGCGTTCGCGCGAACCCGCCCGGGCCGGCGGCCTGGCAGCCGCGGAGCAGAGCGGCGGTCGGCGTGAGCGGGGGCCGCAGCGCCCAGGCGCGCCATATCATGACAGCGTTAGCCGCCGCCTCCTTCTTCTCCAACATCTGCAATTTCGGCGGATGCGGCCTCGCCTTCAACACCTTGGCAGAGCTCATCGAGCACATCGAAGACATCCACATAGGTAGGTGGGAAAGCGACGCTGGTTGGCACTGCATCCTGCACTTGAGCTGTCAGAGCGGAGCGGCCGAGGCCTGGCCTGGCCTGTGATGGACTTGCTCCCGGGAGGCTGAGCTCACTCCAGTGACACTTCATGCCTGGTTACATGTACCGACAAAAGCTGCAGCTGTCAGCGGGTAGCGCAGGGAGGGAACATTGTCTCTGGGTGGCCTCAGGGCGCGGAAGTGAAAAATACGCTATAGTGGGGGGGAAAACTGTCTCTGCCTATTCTCTGTACAGTATCTCAAAGCGTGATACCTTTCTCACTTGATGCAGGGCAATAGTAGGAGTGGAAGTAAGATGATGCTTTTTAGGAAGGGGCCAGGGCAATGGGTATACTCAGAAAATGTGTTAAACGTCCAGTTTGTTAACGTTCCCTTTCCTCGTAAATTGCTAGTGTGATTATTGCACATATATATTATAAAACACCAGGTTAGATTTTCTCGCTTCTTTAAATGGTTGTATTTAGTAGCGACTGCAGTATTGTTTTGATAAATTGAGATTTCCGTTACGTCTTATTTTTAGAACTATGACAAAATAAGTGTTTTCATGTTATTCAAATGGATTTGTTTAATGCAAAAATAGTTGTTAATTTTGCTGGTATATTTAAGAATGTACCATTCTTATCTGAAATTTGTTTGATATATTTTAAAGTTTGAGCATGCATCTTATTTTTAATCTGCTTCTTGCCTTAATGTCACTTCAACATCAAAAGGTTATTCAGACACTTTGCCATGGGTATCTGTAAAACGATGATGAACTAGGTGTAGACAGTGATGTGATCAATGCGTTTTGTAAAGAAAGACTAATTAATCCTTCTGCGTTCTTTGATGACCTGATGAATATCTTTACAGGATGAATAAAGATTTTGAAAATGTTTATTCCTGGGCTTCCTTTGAAAGTTCTTGAACAATTATCTTTGTGGTGGTGTAAGAGTGCCATTTCTTGTGGACTGAAGCTTCTTTCCAGTTGGTCAATACAGAAGTTTCTTGCCAGTTTGTCAATTTATCTTCTGGATTTTTCAAAAGTAGTATTTGTTACTTCGATAAAAAGTGTGATAATTTGTACAGACTGCATAGTATGTTAATTTTCAACTACAAAGTACTTCAGCTGTTTGGTTACAATGTTACCTGCAATCTGGTGTTGGATTCTTTCAGCTCAGGATGAATGAATATGTCCTTTGCTGTTAAGGTACAGTGTACAATGAGATGTTTAGTTTCTTTTTAACTTGGGTGCAACCCTAGAGCACAGTTTGAAGTTAAATTGTAAACTAATTTAGAATTGCAGAGCCCACACTGACTATCATTACCCATTCACACTAATTCTAGATTAATCAAATTTATTCTCCACACATCCATTTCAATTTCTTCCAGATTCTAGCATTCCCCAACACACAAGTAGCAATTTAGAACGGCCAATCAACCTACCAATCAGCAGGTGTTTGGGACACTCAAAGGGAGAAGGACTCCATACAGAGAGCACCCCTAGTCAGATTGAACTGGTGTCTCTGGCATACAGGCACGGAAATCGCTATCAAAATATGGGGGGGGACAGGGGGACACACAATTTTTTGGCGGCCGCGCGCGTGCACACACACACGCGCACACACACACGCGCATACACGCACACACGCACGCGCGCGGCTTCGGAGGCTCAATCCAGCGCTAAATGCAGCTCAACTCTGCCCGGCTTGCCGGGTTAACCTACAGCCCTGCCTGGACTGAAGGGGCACCAGCGCTGCTTCTCCGCGCTGGCTGTACACCTGGGCCATATTTCCCGCAAGTCCAGGCAGGGCTGTAGGTTGACCTGGCGGGACAGGCAGAGTTGAGCTGGGTTTAGCGCTGCTTCTCTGCGCTGGCTTTGGGCCTGGGGGTACAGCTCCCGTCTGACTCCCGACGTCTCTGGCCACCACCGGGGGTGGGGGGGGAGCACTCGAGTGGGGGCGGGACACGCCGGAGAGCTGGGATTGATCCTGGCTGCGGATGAGGCGCAGGTCTGTGCCGAGAGTGTTTAGGCATTCTCCCTCCTCCAATCACCGCGCTGAATTATCATGTCCCGCCCCCATTGCCTGCTGACCTACGTCTCTCTCGTCCAATCGGCGCCCTCGATCAGCAGTCCCACCCCCACTGTCTCGCGGAAAGCGGAGATTTCACCGGGTTTTAAAATACGAATTACAAAAAATGGGGGGGGGGGAGAGACTGTCCCCCACCTCTCAAAACGGGGGGGGGGGGGGACGTGTCCCACCTGTCCCCCCCGGGATTTCCACCCCTGTAATAAGTGTGGCTGTATCTTTAACAGCTGTACAACTGAGCTGCCTGTAAAATTAACAGTTGAATATGGTAAGTTTGCACTGGTATGGTCCTTTCAGAAGCTAGAAAGAGGGGGATGGCGATATGTCCATCTTTAACCACCAGAACTCACAGAGGGTTCAACAATATTAGTTTATAGTGCAAGCAACATTAATCAATTTCCTTTGCTCTGTCTTTTCTAAACCTATCATTCTGCTGAAACATCTGCCTCCCTTGTGGTTGAATAGCCTTTCATTGCAACTCTTTATCAATATTTACGGTACTGGAGAGAGACACAAAAAGCTGGAGTAACTTGGCGGGTAAACTTGACTTGACATCCATGGAGGAAAGAAATAGGTGATGTTTTGGGTTGAGACCCTTCAGACCTGAACTGTAGTCACTGTCAGTGAAGGAATGGATATTTGGAGTGATGAATGTACGTTCATTTACGATCAAGTATGTTACTTTGTCCTACCTAGATGGTGTGTAGTTTCTTGGAGGTTTTGGAGGCAAGTGAAAAGTATGCCATCACATTCCTGATGTGTGCCATGTAGTTGGTGGAATTACTTTGGGGTATCAGGAGATGAGCCCAGTTTATGTAGCTGAGCTTATCAATGGTCACCTCTAGAATGTTCATTGTGGTGAGTCGGCTAATGTAATTGAGTGTCAAGTGTAATTGGTTGGTTTCTCTTGTTAAAGATAATTTGCCTTTTGGTGGTATGAATGTTTCTTGAAATGTTGTTAATGGAACTTCACATTGTTCAATCATCATGAATGCCAACCTTTTGGTCGAAGCTCATTGGTAAAGCACCTGCAGATGATTGGGCCCAGAGCACTGCCCTGAGCAGCTCCTGCAGTGTTGTTCTGAGGTTGGGATGGTTGACCTTCCAAAAACAATAGCAGTATTATTTTCTATGAAGTACGACTTCATATAGAAACATAGAAAATAGGTGCAGGAGTATGCCATTCGGCCCTATGATCATGGCTGATGATCCAAAATCAGTACCCCATTCCGGCATTTTCCCCATATCCCTTGATTCCCTTAGCTCTAAGAGCTAAATTTAACTCTCTCTTGAAAACATCCAGTGAATTGGCCTCCACTGCCTTCTGTGGCAGAGAATTCCACAGATTCACAACTCTCTGGGTGAAAATGTTTATCCTCATCTCAGCCATAAATGGCCTACCCCTTATTCTTAAACTGTGACCCCTGGTTCTGGACTTCCCCCAACATTGGGAACATTTTTCCTGCATTTACCAATCCTCTAATAATTTTATATGTTTCTATAAGATCCCTTCTCATCCTTCTATGAGAGTGATTTGTCTTTGTTGCTCATTGACTTCAGTTTTACCTAGCAAAAACCAAGCTAGGCATCGGTGAACAGTTTATGATTAAGTAAGTGCCGCTTGATATCATTGTGGGTGACGCCCTCCATAAATTAGCTGGTTAAAACTAGACTGATTGCATTGCAATTAGCTACATTTTGTGAACAGAAGTTAATGGGCCATTTTTCACATTGCCAAGTTGTTGCAAGTGTTGTAAGTGTATTGGAAGATGTTGACTAGAGGCATGACTAATTCTGGGCTATATTGTCTGGCTCCATGGGTTTTGCTGTGTTCAATGCCCTCAGCTGTTTCTTGATGCCCATATGAATTACATTTTCTAAACACATGATTCTGTGATGGTGGGGATCTTGAGGGGGAATCATCCACATGGCTGCTCTGGTTGCATTTGGTAGGAGAACGATTGGAAAAAATCTTTTTTTTTTCCATGATGAGGGACAGGATTAACATACGGAAAGGAAGGGATTAATCAAACATTATTAGGGTTATGGACTTGGTTCCCAGGATCTCTCTGTACATCAATGTTGTTAAGGGCCTCGCCATTAACTCTTCCGCTGCATTCATCCTCCCAAAATACTAACTTCACAATGCTCAGATTACACTACAACTGCCATTTCTCCACCCATATCCGTAAGTAATTTACATCCCCCTGTATCCTTTGACGGCCTTCCTCGCTGTCCGCATCTCCTCCAAGTTTGGTGTTGCCTGCAAACTTACTCACCAACGTTGTGTCTAATGTGCCAGGAAAGCTGCCACAGGTAAGAATTTTATTGTTCCGGTTCATATGACAAATAAACACTCTTGATTCTTGGAATAGAACATTGCCTTACATTTTGAAGTGAGAATATTATGAAGTTATCATCGCTTAAGATTAAAAAGTAAATTAATAAGCACCTTTTGCATGCACTCTTTCGTTGTGGAAATATGCAGAAATCAGCAAGTTAATGTTTTGAGTTGTCCTGCTATTTAAGAAATTGGAAAATGCTGCAATCATACCAAAAGTCTGCATTTATATTTAAGATATATGGTAGATAATGGCAAGGAGCGTCAGAAATTTTTTTGTTCTATTTTCTTTAAACAACATGGTAAGTGTGTAACCTAAAATAACTTTTACAAATGTGATATTAAAAACACACATGGAAGTTCTGGATAATGTTACTGAGGAGATTGGCTGTAGAATTAGCTACAAAAAAGCTATTGAAGATTATCTAATTTGCCTTTGGGCATTGGAGAACCCTGTACTCTAGAATGAATCTCTGTGTCTTGCATGTACTCCTCTGGTGTTACTGAATGTTGATAAGGTGAAATTTATTATTTACGACATAGTAGACAAACTACACACATAGTAGTTTGAAGAAGGGTCTTGACCCGAGACTTCACCCATTTCTTCTCTCCAGAGATGCTGCCTGTCCCGCTGAGTTACTCCAGCTTTTTGTGTGTATCTACATAACATAGGAAAGCTCCTTTAATATAGTCAGAGGTAGACAAAAATGCTGGAGAAATTCAGCGGGTGAGGCAGCATCTATGGAGCGAAGGAATAGGCGACGTTTCTGGTCGAGACCCTTCTTCAGACTCAGGAGGAGAACTTCCTCAAAGTAGACATACCTTGAAGAGATTTCATAGTGGAGTAGACGAAATGTTTAAGAAAGAACTGCAGATGCTGGAAAAATCAAAGGTAGACAAAAATGCTGGAGAAACTCAGCGGGTGAGGCAGCATCTATGGAGCGAAGGAATAGGTGGCGTTTTGGGTCGAGACCCTTCTTCAGACCAATATAGTCAGTGCAATTTTTGTTTGTATGTGAACGCATAATTGCACGGGATAAACCACCGCTCTGTACTTAAACTTGGGACAATCATTTTTTTTGCAATCTTTCTGCTGTTTTACTAACTTTATTGTATTGAAGTTTTAATGTCTATTAACTTTTCTGATAGAATAGCAGATGTCAATGATTTAATGTTGGTCATTCTACAGTGGTTTCTTAATCTTGCTTGCAAGTTATGTGCTTTATTGAAATTGGCGTATATTGATTGAACTCGTGGTCTTAGAGACTGCTGTTTTGACCTGTAAATATCAATTCATGTGTCTACTATTACATTGACTGATAAGTCTCTTAATAAATGAGACATAGTTCTTGGGTTTGTAAAACACAGGGATAGAAGTCCTGTGATTTTTGTATTATAAATCCTAGGCAATTGTATATAAATAAAAACTTCTGGTAGGTCTGAAGTAAATGGAATTATGCAAGATTTTTAATTGTCAGATTTATTTTGAAAGTGTTAGATTTGTAATGGGTTTCGGGGAATTTTGGTTACAGCTGGAACGATGAAATTGAAGATATTGTGCTGGCACTCTGACTCGCTTAACAATATTTACCTGACTTGTACCATTAGCATCAGCAAAGTATGTTGCAGTATAACTGACATTGTCAAGAATCTTGCTGTCAAAATTATGATATAAATATGTATTCATTTTCTAATTATTCTTCTCTAGGTTGGTAACATGCAGCCAATCTTTTAACAATTTAAAAAAGAATAAAACTGCAGATGTTGGAAACTTAAAGTAAAAATAGAAAATGCTGGAAATAGTCAACATATCAAGTAGCGAGCGTGGGGAGAGAAATAGAATCTATGCATTGGTATTGATTTATTATCAGCATGTGTATTGACATATAGTTAAAATCTTTACATTGTGTATCATGCAGGCAAATCGTACATGAGTATACCAAAGTAATGCAAAAGAGAAAACTTAGTGTTACTGGGACAGAGTAGATGCCAATTAAATACAAGTGCAAGTGCCGCAAAGAGGTAGATTTGGGCAATCGGGAATATGTCTAAGCATAGGAGAGGCCCATTTAAGGGTCTGGTAACAATGGCAAAAAACTGTTCTTGCATCTGCTTTCAAAGCATTTGTGTGTCCTGCCCAGTCGGAGAGGGGAGAAGAGAGAATGACGGTAATGAGTAGTCCTTGATTATGTTGGTTACTTTCCCCAGGCATTGTAAAGTGTAGATGGAGTCAATGTTGGGGGAGGCTGGTTTGAGTAATGCACTGGGCTGCATGCACAACTCTCTACAATTTCTTGCAGTCTATGGCAGAGTAATTGCCTTATCAAGCTGTGATGCAGCATAATAGGATGATTTCTAACCCCCTTTTCCCCACATTTACACAGTTATTTACACAGTTCTCTACTCTTAAACCAGAACTAGCTACTTCTCTTACGGGTGTTAGCTGTTTTTTCTCACTATGGGTGGTTTCTGGTCATTTAATTGGGTTTGTCCTAGTTTTGAGAATGGCATATACCTGGCCAAATTTTCATAATGTCAGGTGCATGCCAATTTAGTTACGATACTGGGATACGATACTTTGGTTTGAGGTGCTATATCTAGAGTTAGTCTTCTAATACCAGAGATGGGATGTTGTATGGTCCCATAACCTTTGCAATGTTCAATATTCTTGGCCATTTCTTGATTGCACATTGAATGAATCAATTTGGTTAATGATGGATCTTGGGAGAAAGTGGTAATGAAATTTCCTATGGACCACTTTGGCTGAACTTTGTTATGTTCTTCTACCTTGTATTAGCACTCGCATGCTGGGCCTAACTATAAAGATAGGGATATTCTTAGAGACTCCTTAGTCTTTTACCTCTCACTGTTGCCACCATTCATGATATGTGTGACAGAATGAAACGGCTTTGATCTAATTTGTTGGTGTTGTGATGATTGTCTGTTGCATGGCGTTGCATTTTTCCTGTTTGTCTTAAATCTTGCTGCAGTTTCACTGGATTGCCCTTTTTCTTTGGTTACATTTATTGGTGTTCCCAGCATGCTTTTCCCCGCTCATTGAATTATATTGGTGTATTTCACTGCTGTTGTTGCCAACGCATGACCTGCAGTTTTGACATGGCAGATCTGTCTTGATCCATCTACAAACCTACCCATGTTCCTGGCATACTGAACCCGGCCTATGTCCACACAACTGGCCAATACTGCACTCTAAACCCATAACTTTGGATGCGCACCCCACTTGCACTCTGGATACTTAGCTCGTTCTCGACTAAAGATTCGGTCAAATCATGATTGAGCCAGATTTTGGATTATCTGAATGTTATTTATCCTGAAACATGTCAAACTAGCATACTACTACAGATATCATGAAACAGGCCTAACAGACATATGAAGGTTAGTTGAAGGTTTTGATGAATTATTTCTTAAGGCCTCATGGAGAGATACTGGATACCTACATGTCCAAATAAGTTCAAATCTCTGAAATTAATAGAACACCAAAAGACTGCAAACATGGGTGGACAACAATTAAAGTTCAGTTTAATAAAATTTGCAATTTTAAAAACCTAGTGTTTGTCAAAAAAGACAATTTCAAATGAGCTGGGGCTGAATTGAGGATGGTTCAGCAATTCAGAAGATGGAATAAGAACCATCATACATCAACAATTGTGGTAAGTTCTTACTTGAATTTCATACTTTAAAAAACTATTCATGCAGTGCAACCCTAGAAATGTTGGTGTTTATTTCATACAGATTGAAATTGTATGCAAGTGAATGTGATTGGTTACATTTAACATCAGCTACTATCATTCAAGACTCTTTAAAAGTGTAATTTTATCTTGTTTATGTGAATTACATAACTAAGCAATCTTTCTCTTGCTTCAACAGCCAAATTAGCCAAATCTTGCTTGGGAGCCGAAATCAGCAGCAAAGTATTTGGAGGTAAAAACCTGTTGTGTCTGAAAAAGCCTGTATGACTAAAATGTTCAAAATAAAGCGAGGGAAGGGCATAGACATAGAAGGGATTACCAAGATGTGGCTACAGACAAATCAAGACTCGATAAATTAAACATTGCAGAGTATAAAAGATTTAAGACAATTAAAAAAAATAATAATATGTACAATTTAGGAAATTGGGATAATACAGTACTAGTGAGAAACACTGCTATAAAGAAAATAAAACAGAAAGCTTTTGAATTGATATAAAAAAAGTAATAATGAATAAATGGCATTAATAGATGTCATCTTTCAACCGTATCGTAATGGAAGAGGCAGAGGTAAAAGAAATGTAGACAAATTAGGGAAATGAATGGAAAAAGCATAGCATTCTGGTCATGTGGGAATTGTAATGACTCTGAAAGATTGAACAGGTCAGTCAAATGAATGAGGCAATGGAATTTTTACAAGGATTTGTGTTTAATTCACATGTAAAGAAAAAGGACCAGAACAGTGAAGGAAAGAAAAATTCAAGGAACATCCTGGCAATCATGTCATAATGTTGTGTGCTCTAAGATAACAATGGTAGAAACCTGGTTAATTGAAAAGAGTTCAAGAAAAATCTGGTTAATTGATCTGAGAAGTTGATTTTTGAAGGAGTGTCTGAGAATAGAACGTGTGGATGACCTGTTTAACCATACTTATGAAAAACAATGGGAAACACTCTAAATGGTTCTGCAGCCTGCATTAAATGTATCTCTTACCGTAAGAACAAATCAAACACTATGGATGAATAAAGATATAAGCAAGGATAGGGGAAAAGCCATATATTAAATACAAAGACCATCATGAGAAAGAGAATACCAAGGGATTAGGTTTTTGTTCAAAACAATCATAGGGGGAAAGGCAGCATTAAATTATACATAATTTGGGGAAAAATAAATAAAATATATTGCAGACACATCAAAACAACATTGGACTAAGGAATAGGGCGATTGAGGGATAGAAGAGAGCCCCATGAGTAATGGCATGGAAGTAGCAGGAATATTAAAGCATGATTTCACATTGGCATTTGAGGAAGATGGAACAGGTGGACATTTGGATGATAAGATGAGGATTGAGATAAATGCATTCAAAAGAGGAATGGGATTATTAAATAAAAGAGTATATGAAGTAAATCAAATTCAAGTTGGATAGAATTTTTGGGCTGAATGAATTGCTTCCTTGCATTTAAAGGGGACGTGGAAGAAATAGCAAAGCATTATTATACACATTTAATAATCCTTTGAAAAAGGATGCTGTGTCAGAGTTGACAGGTTCGGTAATGTAACACTTGGACTGGCCAGTTTAATATTGGTGTTGAGAAAAATAACAATGATTTTTACAAAATGAAAGAATAAAGAAACATTACTATAGAATAGAGAATAGAGAAATACTAGGGGACTGGATCTAGCATGAGGGAGGAACTGAAGGAAATTCACATTTGTCAGGAAATGGTGTTAGGTAAACTGTTGGGACTGAAGGCAAATAAATCCCCAGAGCCTGATGGTCGACATCGCAGGGTGCTCAAGGAGGAAGCCCTAGAAATCGTGGATGCATTGGTGGTCATTTTCCAATGTTCTATAGACTCTGGATCAGTTCCTGTGGACTGGAGGGTAGCGAATGTAACCCCCCATTTCAAGAAAGGAGGGAGAGAGAAGTATAGAGAAGTATTATAGACCAGATAGCCTGACATTGGTAGTGGGTAAGATGCTTAAGTCGATTATTAAAGATGTAATAGCAGCACATTTGGAAGGCAATGACAGGATTGGTCAAAGTCAGCATGGATATATGAAGGGGAAATCATGCTTGACTAATCCTCTGGAATTGGGGGTAGGGTATTGACATGGATATAGAACTGGTTGGCAAACAGGAAGCAAAGAGTAGGAATTAACAGGTCCTTTTCAGAATGGCAGGCAGTGACTAATGGGGTGCCTTAAGGCTCAGTGCTGGGACCACAGTTATTTACAATATATATTAACGATTTAGACAAAATAATTAAATGTAACACCTCCAAGTTTGCGGATGACACAAAGCTGGGTGGCAGTGTGAGCTGCGAGGAGAAATGCAACCCGGAGTGCAGAATAAAGTTCTTCATTCGGGTGGAGTGAGAATTTTTAACTGGATGCATGAATTCTGGTAAAAGTATATGATGTAAAACATTAAGGTGAGGCTGGACAACATGAGGGAAAAGACAAGAGAAAATAATGCTGACAGATTAGAAAGAGGAAAGATGGAAACCAGGCTTGATTGGAGCATACCGACAGACAGATGGCCTCTTTCTATGCCTTATCCTATGTAATCCATTGAAATCATGGGTATTCAATAAAGTGATTTGGGGGAACAAATGTCTGAATTCTTTGGAAGGGTGGGAAGTTATTTTCAGTCTCATCATGGAGTCATGTTCCAAGTTACCCCTGCAATTGAAGATTAGATACAAAAATAAATTTTATTTGTGTACAGGGTCATACAGCATTGAAACTGGCCATTTGGTCGAATTCATCCATGCTGACAAATGTCCATCTAAACTACACTTATTTGCCCTTGTTTAGCTCATCTCAACCTTTACTTATCCATGTACCTGTCCACATTTATTTTCAATGTTATTATAACTTAACTACTTCTGGCAGTTCATTCACCTTATGTACCATCACCTGTGTGGGGAAAAAGTTGACCCTTCTTCAATAAAATCTTTCCCTTGTGCTTTCTAGTTTTTGATTCTCTGATCCTGGACAAAAGATTGCAAGCATTCACTATCTTGTCCCCTCATTATTTTATACATCACTATAAGATCATCTCTCATTCTCTGATGCTCAAAATAATAAACACTTAACCTGCTTGACCTCTCCCTGTAATTCAGTCCCTTCGAGTCCTGGCAACATCCTCATCTTTCCAGCTTAGTGGCATCTTTCCTACAGCAGGGTGACCAAAATTGAACTCCAAAGTGCAGCCTCACCAACGTCTTATACAATTAACATAACATCGCAACCTATGCTCAATGGTGGCCCGCGTCCCAAAAGACATCGCCACCCTGTCTACCTGTGGTGCCACCTTCAGCAATCTATGTACTTGTACTCCCTGGTCCCACTTATACAATACTCCCCAGTGCCCTATAATTTACTATAATTGATGGTAATAAGCAGAGGGTGACGGTGGCGGGTTGTTTTTCGGACTGGAGGACAATAACTAGGAGTGTACCATGGGTCGGTGCTGGGTCCATTGTTTGCCATCTAGTCAAGAGTCAAGAGAGTTTTATTGTCATGTGATAGGACAATGACATTCTTACTTGCTGCAGCACAACTGAATATGTAAACATAATACAGAACGGGAGATAAATGTTCAGTGTGTCTATAGACCATATATACACAATAAAGTGCAAATAGACTGTTATTGTTCAGAGCTTATTTGATATTGTGCTTAATAGCCTGATGGCTGTGGGGAAGAAGCTGTTCCTGAACCTGGATGTTACAGATTTCAGGCTCCTGTACCTTCTTCCCGATGGCGACGGAGAGATGAGTATGTGACCAGGATGGTGTGGGCCTTTGATGATGTTGGCAGCCTTTTTGAGGCAGCGACTGCGATAGATCCCCTCGATGGTGGGGAGGTCAGAGCCGGTGATGGACTGGGCAGTGGTCACAACTTTCTGCATTCTTTTCCGCTCCTGAACGTTCAAGTTGCTGTACCAGGCCACGATGCAGCCAGTCAGTATGCTCTCTACTGTGCACCTGTAGAAGTTTGAGAGAGTCCTCCTTGATATACCGGATCTCCGTAATCTTCTCAGGAAGTAGAGGCACTGATGTGCCTTCTTTATAATTGCATCAGTATGCTGGGACCAGGAAAGATATTCGAAAATATGCACGCCCAGGAATTTGACGTTTTTGACCCTTTCCACCATGATATGATATAAACGGGATTGTGGGACCCTATCCTACCCCTTCCAGTCCACAATCAGTTCCTTGGTTTTGCTGGTGTTGAGAGCCAGGTTATTGTGCTGGCACATTTGGTCAATCGGTTGATCTCACTTCTGTACTCTGACTCATCACCATCTGTGATTCGTCCCACAACCGTGGTGTCGTCGGCGAACTTGATGATGGAGTTCGCACTATGTCCAGAGTACAGAGTGAGTACAGCAGGGGGATGAGCACACAGCCTTGAGGTGCTCCCGTGCTGATTGTTATCGAGGATGACATATTTCCACCAAAACGGACAGACTGGTCTGTGGATGAGGAAGTCGAGGATCCAATTGCAGAGGGATATCAACAATTATATATCAACAATGATATATCTATATCAACAATTTGGATGAGAATGTATAAGGCATGGTTTGTAAGTCTGCAAACGACACTGATTTGAAATCCTAAACACTTTGTTGAAATTAAAACCCATTTGCCATTTATCCACTCAGTTGATCAAGATCTCACTGTAATTTTGGATAATCTTCACTGTGTATGATATCACTTTCCTTACCATCAAGCTAATAATACAGCATAGTGATGTATCTACAGATGCTGTTCTGATTTGCTGAGTTTCTCCAGCACTGATTTTTGCTCATGTATCCAATTAGGTTGCTCTTCCTGGGTCCCATATAATCTAACCTTCCAAAACAGCCTATCATGTGAAACCTTATCAAAGGCCTTGATGAAGTTCATATGGACGACTTCTATTGCCTTGCCCTCATTGCCATTCTTGGTTATTCTTTAAAAAAATTATCAAATTCACGAGACATGATCTCCCACAGAAAGCCAAGCTTTTCCACTAATCAACCCTTGTCTCTCCAAATGCATGCATATCTTATCCCTCAGAATCCCTCCCACAACTACGAACTAATCTACCACAGATGCACAGATGTTAGGCATTGGTTTATAGTTATCAGGATTTTATTTGCAGCCTTTCTTAAATACAGACACAACTTTTGCCACTTTCTCATTGTCTACCACCTCTCATGTCACTAACAGTGATGCAACTATCTCATCTAGGGCTCCTGCAATGTATTCTCCAGCTTTGCAGTGTCCTTGGATACACCTGATCAGACCCAGGAGATTTAACTTCCTTCATATGTTTCAGGACATCCAGCATCTCTTGAAGTTTGCAATGCAACACACCACAAGGCATCCCCATTAACTTTCTCTCATCTTCATGTCTTTCTCCATGGCAAAAATGGGAGAAATATTCATTTGGCTCCATACAGAGATGTCCACTTTGGTTTCCACAATTCAACCATTCTCTCACTTCTCCCTCTAGTTACCCATTTTCCCTTAATATACATAAAATATATGTTTGGATTCTTCTTAACCCTAGCTGCCAAAGAAATCTCCTGCACTCTTGAATTCCTTCATAAGTATGCTTTTGCATCTCCGGGGGGAGGGGAGGTCAGCTCGCCTGCCTCAGGACTGGCTGTAGCGTCCAGGTCGGCTGGCAGGTCTGGCTGTAGCGTCCAGGTCACCTGCGTGCCCCGGGAATGGCTGCAGTTCCCAGGTCGCCTGTGTGTCCCGGGACTGGCTGCACAGGTCACGAAAACGAATTGAAAAAAAATACGCCTGTGGGCCAGATGATTTCGGCTTACGGGCCGGATCTGGCCCGTGGGCCATAGTTTGCCGACCCCTGTCCTAGATGTTAGGCCTCATTGTGTCCTCCCCATGTTTTAAAAGCGATTTCCGCCCATGCCTGTACCAGTCCAGCCGTCCATCTCCTGTACCTGACCCATGCTGCCTTTTTTCTTCTCACCAATGCCTCAATATCTCTTGATATCCAGAGTTCCCTACTCCTGCCAGCTTTGCTCTTCACTCCCAACAATTTCTAGAATTAACTGGACTTGACTTTTGTCGCTGGCTGGATATACTGATTGTCAATATAATTTGTCCTTGGTCAATTAAATATGTATAGCATTGTATATCTATTGTACTGTAGAACCTAGTTTGTCAACGACCTAATACAATGACAAATGAAGAATTGTGTAACCATTCAAATTTGGAATCAAACATAAATTATCAGTTAAATACTTGGGAGAAGTATGCCAAATGTGCTAAAACATATTGGCGATTCTAAGAGTTTTTTTCTCAGCATTTCTTTTTGAGCTCCTCATCTAATATGAAGCAGCAGTGATTATATAAACAACATCAGTCAACAGACTTCTAATAAATAGCCTACTTGGAAAGTTTACTGCATTTTTTTAACTTCAATTTCCATCTTGAACTAGACTAAGTGGGGTCACACAGGAGGCTTGGTCCCCCAACGCAATATTCCACCACTCACCCATAGCCCCCAACTGCACAGGCCCAGCTCATTTCCCCTCATCCCTAGCACTCTCTCCCTCTCCTCTTCACCCTCCCTCTTCTTTCCCCTCCTCCTCCCCTCCCGAATCCCCCCTCACATCTCTCTACAACTCCTTTCCCCTACTCTGTCACTCCCTCCCTCCCTCCATCACGCCCTCCCTCCCTCCATAACACCCCTCCCTACCCCCTCCTATCCCTCTATCCCCCACCCCCCCCATTCCTCACCTCCCCAATCCCCCCCCCACTATCCCTCACCTCCCCCACTGCCCTCCCTCTATTCCCCACTCACTACCTCCCCCACTACCCCCTCCTCTCCCTCTATTCCCCCTCCTCCCCAACTCTCCCTCCTCACCTCCTCCCTCTTCTTTTCCGTCTCCAACCCTCAGTCACTCCCTCCATAACTCCTCTCCCTTCCCTACTCCTCTCCTCCCCCACTCTCCCTCCCCAGGATCTCGAGGTTGCCGCTTCTCTCCCTTCTTGCTTGCCCCGGAGGAGCATCAGCCGTCGGCGCCCTTAGAGCCAGGCCTTGGATCCTCGGCTCGGCCCCGAAGCACTAGTAGCTACGGCTGCGCCGGCGGGGGGTGAAGAGCTCGGAAAAAAGACCAGGGAAGAGCCATGGGGGAGAGGGGAGTATCACGGGGGAGGGGGGCATGAGCCAGCGAGGGGGACCAGAGGGGAAGGGGTTGGACCTGCGGGGCATTACGATGGGGGTGCGTTTGGGACCCACAGCGGGCGCTGCACGCTCTCCTCTGCTGGGATCAGACTCCACTTTCCGTTTGGTGACATCTCCGACTCCGGACAGGGCCGCTTCCGGTCCCTCCGAAAATTGTGTCCGGTTGGAGACCTCCGCCGGCCACCCGCAGTGTCCCTCAGCTCCAGTAAAGACGTGATGGTGCAGGAAGGGGCGGACAGTCCTGGGGAGTGACAGGAGAAAAAGAGACCAATTCGCGCGGCGCTGACTGGCAGGAGAGGAGATCGATCTGCGCACGCGCGGTTTTTACGATTTTTAAACCTCGCTAACTTTTACAATATACTACCGATCGGAACAAAACTTGTTACACTCGCAGCACAGGAGAGCGGTGAGTGAGCTGACGAAAAATTGCAGCGCTATCGCGTACAGTTTTTGCGCGAATAAAAAAAACCCACAAACAGGAAGAGCACAAGAACACAGTTTTAGTTATGTATAGATAGATTGCATCGGCATTGTAATACATATTATGGACTGGCATTTTTCTGATTTTTTTAATCACCTTTTGAAATTTTTGAACGCAAATTCAATTTACTAACATAACTCAAAGCACAAAAATATACATGATTTGTCAACAAGGTATAAAATTGGCTAATTTGTACATGATACATGCGGATGGGGATTTAAAGTCTGTTTGATAGGGGAGGTCTTCTAAAGATTTGAGCTATTATTGACTTGCAATAACTCTATAATCTACTATTGATGTTCTTTGGATCTGCATTAGTAAATAATATACAGTTCTTAATCTAATGTGCATGGGTTTCCATGGAATCCAAGAGGTGGAGCTGTTGAGTACTTTGAGAAAAGGATAACAGAAGGCCATCTTTAGGTAGGAACACCTGGCTAGATATGAACATCCCTACATAAGAATGTTAAATTTAAAACTCTGATGTCCGTTCATCCTCTTTCTGTCCCAATTCTAATTTTTGTTCCTTCTCCAATGTTCTTTTGATGCCATTCATTCTAAATTTGTGGTAGTATGGTTATCATATCAAGTTTTTTTTTTTGTGGATTTTCTGATTCCTGGACAGAATGGACTTATGGAAGTCTGTAAAAATGTCCCTGCCGAGAAGGTCTGTATTTTGCAGGTTATATGATGTGACTTTTTTTAAATAAGGATAACACATTTTTTTTTGTCATTCATGGTAAGATTTACATAATTGACATTGTTTTGTGTGCGAGATATACAGGGTTGCAGTGTTTCGCATGTCAGCTAACCAATGACGGCAGTTCTTTGACAAGTACTCCATAGTTCGGTGTAGGAGATCTTGTCGACGAGTATTCTGGTCCCACTGTCGACATCTTTCATTTTTAGTGGGGAACCTGAAGAAAGAAACATTGGCGATTCGAGCAATTCATAGCAGAACAGTACGCTACGCTTGTAGATGTGGACAAAATCCGGTTCCGAAAATTAGTGGAAGTTTCGGTTTCTGTCGAGTTGGCTATTAGCCAGTTACACAATTAGCACACTACCACCTCATTACCAACCATCAACTGCACCGGGTGGGGGTACTAAAAATGGTCTCTGCCAGTACCAATGAATGAGTTTGAATAGGTTTATCAAAAAATTGGATTTTTCATTGGAAGGTATTGATAGTTTAAGCTAAATGCGATCTACATATATTTGGTACAATAAGTAAAAATCTCCTTTTATTATTCCACCCCTGTGGCTGCAGTGAGAGTTTCAAACCAGTGAGCAAAGTTCGACCAATCAGTCGTACTTTAATATTAATCAAACATATGCTTTAACATACATAATTGTTAAAACAACTTCAAGGCAATTTAAATTGGCTCCAAATCCTTCAGCTTTGCTGGGGCTGTTACTATTGTTACTTTTATTTCCATGACTCTTTATTAACACCTTGAAGAGTGGTTTTCAGCTTCCACCACAGTACACGGTATTGGACTGTGGTGCTCTGGCCCTGTGCAACCTACCAGAACAGAACACCCAGTCAACTGTTACTAACAAAATGCCTAGTGTGAGGAAAGTAATCAAGATCAAAAATATGTAATTTGTGTCATGGATAAACCATTTAAAAAAAAATTTCCCTTTTTAATTTGTAGTTAGACTTTAGACTTTAGGAATATAGCGTGGAAACAGGCTCTTCGGCCAACCGAGACTGCGCCGACCAGCAATCACCCATACACTAGCACATTCCTACACACTGGGGACAATTTACAGAAGCCAATTAACCTACAAACCTGTGTAAGAAGGATCTGCAGATGCTGGTTTAAACCGAAGATAAATCCAGAGATGCTGCCTGTCCTGTTGAATCTTCACTTTAACCTACAAACCTGTACGTCTTTGGAGTGTGGGAGAAAACCGGATCACCCAGAGAAAACCCACATGGTCACAGAGAACATACAAACTCGGTACAGACAGCACCTGTAGTTGGGACCAAACCCAAGTCTCTGTCGCTGCAGGGCAGCAACTCTACCACTGCACTACTGTGGCACCCTCTGTTGTCATCATCACCTCTTTGCAAGTATTAACACTTCATAGCTATTTTATCTTATCCAAGTAAAGGGAGCATCAGAATACCTGAAGCACATGGTTGGAATATTTAATATTGGACCACCGGAATTATAGAATGGTTATTAATCATAGAATAGAATCACAGAAGGAAATCATTTATCCTGTTGTGCCTGTGCCACGTCTGTACTTGAATGATTCATTCAACCCCCGACCTGCTCTCTGTAACCCTATAATTTTTTTGTCACCATATATTTATTAAACTCCCATTTGAAATCCATAATGGAGTAACCCCTCTTCATATCTGCTGGCAGTGCATTCCATATTTCAATCACACTTTCAGCCTTTCTGCCTGTGTGCTTTCTTCTTTGACCAGTTCCATCACAAAGAACAGCCCTCCGTAACCCAGACACCCCCCCCCCCCCACCATTATTTTCTATGTTTCTATCCAATGTACCACCAGATATATGCTTCACGCTGCCTGGGAAAACAGGCAACATACTCAAGGACCACTTGCGTCCCATTCTTTCTCTTTTCTCCCCCCCCCCCCCCCCCCCCCTTCCGTCAGGCAGAAGATATAAAAACATGAAGCATGTATCACCAGATTTAAGAGCAGCTATGTCCATGCTGTTCTCAGACTCTTGAAATGACCTATCATGCTTAGGATATATTCCCGTTCTCCCAATCTATTTACCTCATTGTTGCCCTTGCACTTAATTGCACTTTCTCTGTAACTGTAATGCTGTATTCTCTTTTGCATTATCTGATGTATTCGTGTCTGGTGTGATTTGCCTGGATACCATGCAAAACAAAGTTTTTCACTGTTCCTCAGTACAGATGATAGTAAACCAATACCAATAACAGCCTCATCTGACATTTTGCTTCATGATGACAAGCAACCCATGATCCTAACCAATGCCACATTATCAAACATTGCCCCAATATTGTTTTCCAGTCTTTCTCAATGCAATGCTGCAATTAGCCTCTGACAATGGCAGTGGAGCTCACGTTCAGAATCAATGGAAAATTGTTCAACCTTCAGCAAACGAACACCCAAACAAAGGTCATCCTTACTTTAGTCGTTGAACAGCAGCATGCAGTCAATGCTTGCAGTTGTGTGTGTTTAGAGACTAAGTTCCCAACCATTATCAGCTCATTTATTGAAGCATATAGAGCCAATATCTGCAAAGTATATTTTCTCCATCAACAAGCACCCACTGCACAACATCATCCTCTGATAATCATGGTGAAACTGTGGAAAACAAGAAACATTCCGTGTATCTCAGGAGTCACCTCTTATTGAAGAGCCTTGTTTTGCAGGCTATCAGATCAGATATATTGTACATAAATATAATCAGTTCAAACTCATGCACAATAGATAGAGCAAAGGGGAAGATACGGAGTGCAGAATGTAGTTCATAGCATTGTAGCACTTACTTAAGTTTCATTTCTTCAATGGGATAGAGGTGTATTGAACTGTACCCTAGCTTATGGAAGGACCATTCAGAAGCCGGCTAACTGAGGGAAAGAAGCTGTTCCTCAGCATGGCCGTGTACCTTCTTCTCCCTGTTCCCGTCCAACAGAAGGAATAACTGGGGTGGGATGTCTTTCCAATTATTGGCTGCTTTTCTGAGGCAGTGTGAAGTTGGATGGTGTCGATAGTAGAAAGTGTGGTCTGTGTGATGAACTGGGCTACATCTACAAATCTGCAATTTCTTGCTGTCTTGGGCAGAGCTGTACTCAAACCAAGATATGCTGCAACCCAACAATATGGTTTCTATGATGCATCTGTAGAGGTTTGTAAGAGTCACTGGACACATGCCTATATCCAGCAGCCACCTCAAGACATTGGAAAGATACCACCCAAGCTGTGCCTACATTCACTGTAAGAGTAAGTGAGTTCTCCCAGGCCCACATCATAGAACATAGAAACATAGACCAGCACTGAGGCCCCAATTAGTTTAGTTTATTGTCACATGTACACAGATGCACTGAAAAGCTTATACCACGTATTGTTCAGTCAAATAATATTATAGATACAATAAATCTTGTGAAAGTTGGCACGATCTGGCAAAATTGTGCAATTTCCAAATCTCTGAAAAGTCCATTCTTGTCCTAAGGAGATATGTAATTTATTTTATTCTCACTTGACCCGTTTCCTGACAGCACTGGATCGATTACGTAGAGGTTGGCCTGGCCCAATGTGATGCCCTCAGCTCCTTCCATTGCCGATTCACACAGCTACCGCTGGCTGTGCACCATCTACCCGCTCACCCGACTACTGTAGGTCCACCTCTGCCAACACCATGACACATGACCACCGCAAACCCGCTGTCTGTCGCCTCCAGCAGCTGCTTCTCCACTTCGGTGCACCATGGCAGCACAGGCTCTGCTCTGGTGGCAGGTTACATCAATTATTGGGTACCCACAATGGTGGAAGTCTATAATGCAAACAACATTTGATGTGATTAACACAACATTTACAAAATGGTGTTCAGAATTAAATTTAAGTCATTCATGTGTGAATAAAATTATGTTCTTGTTGCAAGAAGTTTGTGGATGATATGAAGATAGAATGAGAGACAGGTAGTGTAGAGGAAGTGGTGAGTCTGCAGAAGGACTTGGAGAGGTTGGGAGAGTGGGCAATGAAGTGGCAGATGGAATGCAGTGTCGCAAATTGTACAGTTATGCACTTTGGTAGTAGGAATAAAGGCAGAATATTTTCCAAATGGGGAGAGATTTTAGAAATTGGTAGTGCAAAGGGACATGGGAGTGCTGGTGCAGGATACCCAAACGGTTAGTTTGCAAGTTAAATCGATAGTAAGGAAGGCAAATTGAATGTTGGCATTTATTTCAAGAGGGCTAGAATATAAAAGCAGCGATGTAATGTTTATAAGGCACAGGTCAGACCACATTTGGAGTATTGTGTGCAGGTTTGGGCCCCATATCTGAGGAGGGATGTGCTGCTCTTGGAGAGGGTCCAGAAGAGGTTCACGAGAATGATCCTGGGGATGATTGAGTTAACATAAGATTAGTGTTTAACAACTTTGGGCTTGTACTCGCTGGAGTTTAGAAAGATGTGGGGGGCGGGTCCTCATTGAAACCTATCGAATGGTGAAAGGCCTGGAGAATGGATGTGGAGAGAATGTTTCCACTTGCACGAGAGCCGAGAACCAGAGGGCACAGCTTCAGAATGAAAGGACGTACCTTTAGGAAAGAGATTAGGAGGAATTGCTTCAGTCAGAAGGTGGTGAATCTGTGGAATTCATTGCCTCAGATAGCTGTGGAGGCAAAGTCATTGGGTATCTTTAAAGCAAAGATGGATTGGTTCTTGATTAGTAAGGGCATCAGGGGTTATGGGGAGCATGGAGCTGGATCTCCCAACGGCAGAAGACCTATAATTTGCAGAATATGTTCTATAATGGCGGTTTTTACAACGTTCTCAAAATCTAATTTCGATAGCCATTCATCATTGGAGATTTGAAAGTATAGCCTAACACACTCACGACACACATTAGACAGCAAAGTTGAATCTTCCAGGCATCGTTTCTTGATTAATTAGTCGTTAATTGAAGTAATACAAAACAAAGAAGTAACTCATAACTTTCCGTTCTTAATCGCTGTTCCATTCACGTCATATAGATAATAATAATAATAATAATAATATATTTTATTGTCATTGCACGTCAGTGCAACGAGATTTAGTATGCAGCTTCCAACCGATGTAAAAGAAAAGTAAAATAAATAAATAAGCTGTGTGACGTGACCATCCGAGGGAGACAGTCCAGGGGGGGTGGTGGGCACTCAGCAGGGCCGGTTCAGAGCCGCTATAGCTCTAGGAATAAAGCTGTTTCTGAGTCTGGAGGTTCGGGCGTAGAAGGCCTTGTAACGTCTGCCGGAGGGAAGTAGTTCAAACAGTCCGTTACAAGGGTGTGAGGAGTCCTTATGGATGCTGACGGCCTTCCTGAGGCACCGTGTGTGGTAGATGCCCTCCAAGGCTGGTAGCTCTGTCCCAATGATCCTCTGCGCTCTGTGGACGACGCGCTGAAGAGCTCTCCTCTCCGCCTCCGTGCAGCTGAGATACCACACAGAGATGCCATACGTTAATATGCTCTCTGTGGTGCAGCGGTAGAACGTTGTCAGCAGCTGTTGGGGCAGACCAGATCACGTAAAAGCTTCTTCTTATAAAGGTATGTCGTCTCGTAACATATGTGTGTCATGATCATGGTAGAAAACTATCTCCCCTCATAATCCGACACACACTACACTTTCTAATCTGCGAGTCTGCACGAGACTCCTCAAACCAAAGAGCACACCACCTACAAAAATACAGACAGATAAAGACTAAAATATTAAAAATGTTAGACATGGCTATAATATACTGACAAGCTTAATGGCTCCTATACGATGGTATTGAGATAGTACCTACAAAATTCCATTGTCTTCTGTCATTTCTGGTGATGTATCTCTCAAAAAACCATCAAATGTACAATGGGTTCATCTGACTCTGGATCATGACATTTGTTAAAGAGGATCGACTTGGTTCAAAGCTGCTGTTGCTGGGGAACTTAAAGTCAGTGTATCTCATTTTTGGCTTTGAAGTTGCCAACCAGTTCATTTGATGTGGATAGCTTTGCACTAAGGATGTCATCTAACCAGCATTTTACTTTGGTATACTAGTATATTCACTGCATGGACTAATAGTTATGGCCCCTGTTCAATAAAGAATGAACAACTACTTAAGGTATCTGATAATTGATTCAAATAGATGTAATTTTTAAATAATTGAACTATTTAAACATATTTAATTAAAATCAATAAAATACTGCTGTAACTAAAAATAAATTACTTGAGCACCAATCTAGACATGAATTTCCACAAGGTCAGCAAGTAGGGTGGTTGTTGGTCGAAGGCCAGTCCTTCTTGCCATCAAGCTAAGGGTTTGGATGTGGTGCATCAGTCTCCCTCTTAGTTCTTTGCCACATTGAACATTTGACTGTCAGCTGGATCAATTTGGCTCAGTATGTGCCAAATTCTTAGCTTCTGTTGGGACAAGAAGAGAATTGATTAAGATAAATTGACACAATGTTGGAGTAACTCAGTGAATAAGACAGCATCCCTGGAGAACATGGATAGGTGGGGTCTCGGATCGGAACCCTTTTTAAGTCTGAAGAAGGATCCCGACCCGAAACGTCACTAATCCATATTCTCCAGGGATGCTGCCTGACCCGTTGAGTTATTCCAGCATTTTGTTTATTTCCTTGGTAAAGCAGCATCTGCAGTTCCTTTTTTCTACAAATGAAAGTATTACTTGATTCTCTTTCAAACCAGCTTCAAAGAATATTTTGAAAAAAATGTCTATTGTTGCGGTATTGGGGAAAGTTTCTGTATTTATCAAAGCAGAAGTAGTTATGGAATTTTATTTTATCATATGAAAAATTTGTACTAAAACTAGGTGCTGTAATTAATTTTTTGTCATTTTTTTGAAAAGGTGTAACCACTTAATTCCTTCAAGTTCAATAATTTTGAAATTGCTGAACTCGAGAATACTGAGGGTCTTGAACCCTTTAATATCATTTGGCATCTTTACAGTAAAGGCTAATGGTCATAAAGATGAAATTGCATTAGAACATGCCATGGTTAGGAGTGGCACACTTCCTTGAGTCTGTGTACTATTGGCTCAAGCCTTGATCCATGATGTCAACATACAATCTTGGCTGATGCTTCAGTATGTACTGAGGAAGACTTTGTGGCCATTTTTGGATAGATTTTTTTTTAAAGATACTGTTTGGAAAAGAACAAAATAATTTGCCCACATATTAGTTTAACCAATCCTGGCAAAATAAGATCCATTTTCATTCATCTCATTGCTGATGGTAATAAAAACTTCCTATACTCATATTGGCTGCCATGAGGGTAAGAGCATGAGGGTAAGAGCAACAATTCATTAGCTATTTGTGTATTTTGGAACCTGCTTTATGGAAAGTGCTACATAAATTCAAGTTCATTTCCTAGATTATTTTCATCCTTGTTGAACTTTATATTAAGCAAACCAGCATGATTCTGTGATTTGATTTATGACTAAAATTTCAAAACAAACTTTATGAAGTTGTCTCTCAATGGCTTTTAAATAAATGCAGGTGCTAGAAAATAAAGCACAAAAAAATAGATTTTCTTGTAGTGTATGTTAATGTTTGTGAAAACCTGGGGCTTTTTATTACCATAATAAATGTAATTGTTTCAATGCTTGTGATCCCTGCTATTGTAAGTTAATATTGTCAACACATTCTACTATAAAATGGATTGTAGCATCAAACTATGTGCAATACAAGTATAGTATGACTAAATGTGAATGCATTTAGCTAAAAGGAATACTCCATAATGAGGCATTTTCGGAATGAAAAATAATTTGAAGCTGATGTTTTGAGTTTTTGATTTGAAATATTTAATAATATTGGAGAACACATTTTCAAGACTGTTAAGTTGCTTCACTGTAACACTTTAATTCCCTGCTGCTTGCTGTCTTCTGGAATATAATTACCTAGATCAGTTTGCTGTATTCACTTATTTTGGGAACATATCTGAAATGAGATGCAAGTATACAATTTTGTATCGTGCACCATTATTTATATGATCTACTTTTTCTGAATCTTTGAAAATATCTTCATTTGGTAAACAACCATTGTATATGTTAAGACTATGTTAAGTTAATTAGTTTTAACAAGGTAAGATTGACGTTGGTGCTATGCACACTGTTTGTTAACAGGGCAAAGTTCAACTGTGATGGCTTTTCTTTTGTTTTTTGTGTTATATTTGCACTAAGACAGGAAAAACGACTGGGATTTCCTTTCAGTTTGCTAGTTTTTTAAATTCCTTCTGATCATTGTTATAAGCTGCAATTTTTTATTTTGTTTTACTAAAATTAATGTGGATGAAAAATTGGTTGTAGCTGAAAAATATTTGCCCAGTATTAATGTTTAACCAAATAATGACTGTGCGAGATATTTTAATTTTCCTTTTCCTTTTCCAACAAATACTTTTTAGGTTTCCATCTTGATCATTCTTTGTAGAATAACATTCACTTTCACATCCTCATGTTTTAAAGGATTTGTGTTTGATTTATATATGGCTTTGCAATCCACTTTTCGATCTGTTTACATTACATTAAACTTGGCTGGATCTGTATTTATTCTCCTCTAAGTGGTTCACTAATCAAGAATCATCTTTAGAAAGCAAAGTAGCCTCCAATTTCTCTTTATGAATTATTTTGTTTTAAATTACTCCTTTATCTCTTAAATGCAACAATAAGTGTAAGAAGCTTACGGACTGACTTTGTCACCAAGATTTAGATTGTGCGTCCAGTTTATCGTCAGCATTCCCTTCCTCTTCCGCCAAATACACCAACCACCATTTTATTTGTCATCCCCTGTAAGAGTTAAAGCCCAATGTGTTTGTATAAGGATGAAAGGAAAGAAGTGCAGGTCCAGGGAACTATGGATGTCAAGGAATATTGAGCATTTGTTAAATTTCAGAAAGGTTGTAAATTCGAACAACTCATCTGAAAGCATGGTGGGAGTATATTCAGGAAAAAAAGCAGTTGTGGTTCAAGGAAACAGCATGCCACTACTTCAAGGGCATTTAGTGATGTGCATTAAATGCTGACCTTCAGTTACATCCATATACTGTGCATGAATAATAATTTTATAAAATGAAATCGGTGAAGAATTCCAGTTTTGATGATTGGAATATTGCTACCTTTTGTAGGCGTGGAAGGTGTAGGCCTTCTCAGGTCAATTTAAATTTTGAAACCGAAAACACAAATGCAAGTAATTTGTGCACAATTGTAAGTGCATGATGTATTATTTTTTGCATTAATTTGCCTATTTGTAGCTGAATTACACTGACAGTACTCGTATGTACATGAGAGAACTTGATCCATTACTCTTATGTTTATGCATTTATTCCTGACCATAGGAAAATAAAACTTTCTGATTAAACTATGTTGGAGGTATTTCCACATATATTCGTAATTGGTGGTTTGACTTTAGTTTCTGAAGAACTTTTGTCTCTTATTAATGTACCGAACCTGCAAGATCAACATTCCTGAGTATAGCAGTTTGCTGATATCAGTCACTTAAACATAAGTTTACTATCTAATCTATTAGACAATTCTGAAACGCTTATTGGTTGACAGTTCATAAAAACCAAATATTGGATATACAAATGTATAAGTAGATTTAGCCATTCTTAATTCAACAAAACTGAATTTAAAACCTTTTTTTTTTCACATTGAATGCAAATATTACCTTGAGCAGATCAGTCTTTGTACATCATATATTTTCTGCTTAATTTAGGACTTATTTAGTGCATAAATGTTTCTTTCAATTAACAAATGTGCCCAGTTGCTAATTGGGCTGTTGATTCAGCTAATCCGGCAGTGTTGTTATATGATGTGGCCTCTTTTGTTGAAAAGTGTTCAGTTTATACATAAATGTGTGCACTGGTTGACAATTGTTTACAGCTGCCAACTAAGTATAAAAAAAGAAAGTTCAAGATATTCCCTTGTGCCATTGACTTCAACTTGCATGGCAGCCTACTGTTACATGAATTGCAGTTCTCAATGACTCATAATATTTAGCTTTAAAAATAAATAGTTGGCAAAACTTAAACGGAATTTTATGTAACATCACTTTTGGGAATTGTGGTTTAGACTTGCTCATGATGCTCCTGGTTTTGTGTCGGATAAATTCTATTTGTTGCCAGCAGATGGAGCTGATGGAAAGTTGTCTCTACTGTTTTCATGACAGCAGCAATAATCTTGATTTTAGGAGGTAAAAACAGAGCTCCAATAATTAGAGCTCTGTTTTTACCTCCTAAAATCAATATTATTGCAGATACAAGCTTTTTATTTATAATGCAATTAAATATTGCAATCTGACAAAAATAATTGTGATATGAAAATTAGTTATCAAAGTAGTAGCATTTAATAACCCAGTCTGAAGAAGGGTCTTGACCCGAAACGTTGCCTATTTCCTTCGCTCCATAGATGCTGCCTCACCCGCTGA
This sequence comes from Amblyraja radiata, assembly GCF_010909765.2. Taxonomy (NCBI): domain Eukaryota; kingdom Metazoa; phylum Chordata; class Chondrichthyes; order Rajiformes; family Rajidae; genus Amblyraja; species Amblyraja radiata. Next base: position 25,943,111 of record NC_045962.1, on the reverse strand, counting down.
GTTTCTCCAGCATTTTTGTCTACCTAGCATTTAATAACAGTGTTTAATGGAGTTCTTGTTTCAATGGGAATTAAGGAAGAAAAACTATCGGATGGGATCACATCTGTCACAAAGTAGGTTGTGGTTGATAAATGTCAATTATTTCAGTCCCAGGATGTTGCTGCACCGTTCCACAGGATACTATCATGGGCTTCATCAATGGCCTTGCCTCTCTGATAGGGTTAGCAATTAGGGTTGCCAACTTTCCCACTCCCAAATAAGGGACAAAAGGTCAATATAAGGGACAAATTCCCGACAGCAATTCATTGATCAGCTCAGCCGTGGCTGGGTGAATAATGAGTTGCCCGGGTGCTGGACTGCACACAAAGCCCAGCCGGCGGGCCAACTGAGGAGTTTTGGCCCGGGCGCCGGACTTTGTGCGCGACGTTGCATGCAAAGTCCAGCACCCCATCCAACTCATGAACCGATGATCGGTCATGAGAAGGAGGGGTGGTGGTGTCGGCGGTAACCGAAGGTCGGACAGCTGGCAGGGCTTCCGACCGATGGGGCCACGGCTGAGGCGGTGCTGCTGCACTACGTCCTGACAGTCCCCTCGACCCGAGTAGTCACAGTCAAATACGGGACAAGGGCGAACCCGTATGGGACAAACCAATTCAGCCCGATATACGGGATGTCCCAGCTAATACGGGACAGTTGGCAACCCTATTAGCAATGGACATAAACATTAATTTCATTCACAGCTTTTCAGCATGTCTATTTAAGCAGCATATGGTAACAATCAAATACGGTTATGTGGCAGGTCACACAAGTGGCAGGCAATGACCAGTTCTATCAAAAAGGGAGTCTAACCGTAATCATGACATTCAACACCAACGTTTTGGGAGTCCGCTTTGATTAGCAACACAACAGGACTAACCACTTAAATACTGTGGTAACAAGGGCAACAAAGAGGTGCGGTATACTCTAACAAGTGACACCTTCTGACTCCTCAAAGCATCTTCAAGGCACACGAGGACTTATTGGGTGAGTGCAGTTTAAATAGTACTTAAGAGGTTCTACATCATTCAGACAAAATGGCTAACTTGATTGGCACCCTACTGGTGCAACGTGTACTGTCTGCAGCATGCTCTGTGGAAAATTAATCAACGAACCCTAGATAGCAAGTTCTTACTTCCCTAAAAGGAAAAGGGCCGGAGTTTTCTGTTCATCCACACTGGATTGAAATCCTGTAATTTCATACCCAATAACAACATGAGAATGTATTCAATAAACTACTGTAGTAATTTAGAAGAGGGATAACCTTCTTGGACAATTAGAAATGGTGACTTTGTCAGCATTATCAACATCCTCTATTTTTAAAGATGTTCACTGATTAATTGTTATTGGTAAATCCTGATCACCAATGTTTATTATTAATCTAAACACATATTTTGATTGCTCTACAGTTGATTGGAAAACATTGCACCAAATAAATGTTTCTGGCATTGATATCGATTTAATATTTTCTTAGTGACAAAGAACACAATTTTAAACACGGGATATGAATGGAGTCTCTTCCTTTTCACTCTGTCAGAGGCATTATAGCAGTATAATAGTTCCCTATTGTAGTCCTGTGCAGTTCAATAGTCATCAGAGTATTTTTCTCTTTACTTTGCAGTCATAATTAATGACTTGCATTTGACTTTTTTTTGTCTATAACATATGACTGTTTCCAAAACTTGAAATGAGCTTCAAAAGCCATCTTGAGTCATTTGAAAATTTGACAATTGATTTTCATTTTCATACCTTCCCACAAGTGGTTTATTCTCCAATGACATGAATGGAGAATCAGGTCGGTGAGGGCGCTGCAAGCCAGCGGCCCTGCCAGCAGCGTGTCAGTTTTTTCTACTTAAACATTTTTTTTAGTGTGTTTTCATGTATGTTTTTAATGTTTCTCTGGGTGTTTTGTGTGGGGGGGTGGTGGGGGGGGTAGGGGGGAAACCGCTTCGGTCGCCTCCACGGAGAGGAGACTTTTTCCATGTCGCCACCCCCGTGGCCTAACGTCGAGGATCGGTGCGGCCTTTCCCGGAGACGCGCCCGGGGCTTCAGCGGCGGGCGCAGCGTGGACTCTCGGCGTGGCGTGATCGAGCCCTCGCCAGGGGTCGCCAGAGGGGAGCGCTCCATTCGTTGGCCCGCGGCAGCCTGAAGCCGCGGTCTGCAGAGCTCCAGCCGGCGCAGCATCCGCAGCCTGGGATCCCTCGTTGGGGACCCGGGAGAAGAAGAAGCTCCCACCGCCGGCCCGCGGCCTACTTCTACCACGGGCGCGGCATGGACTTACCATCAGGAGCGGGGTCCCTCGCCGGGGATCCCTGAAGGGGAGCTTCGACTGCCGGCCCTGCGGTCTGCGGTGCTTCTAGCTGCGGTGCGGCGGGAACTTTAAATCTTAGACCACCGGCCTGTGGCCTACACCAACCTGAAGCCGCTTTCTCCGGTGGGGGAGGCACTGATTCAAGACTTACCTTGACTTTTACTCATCTGGACGCCCGCAGTGGTGGCTGCGGAGGATTGAGGTCCCGACCACGGGGGAAAATGGAGGAGGACTGGCCAAATTTTGTGCCTTCCACCACAGTGATGAATGCTGTGGTGGATGTTTGTGTTACATTTTTATTGTGTTTTTGTGTGTTCTTTTTCATTGTACCGCTGCTGGCAAATTCATTTCACTTGCACTTTACGTGCAAGTGACGAATAAAACTGTTTGATTGATTGATTGATTGAACATCATTCAAGCCAACGTTTTGTGGCACATCCAAATTCCACTGATGTTGCCTCAATACAATTTTAGCTAAACTAAATAGGATACATTGGAGTGTTAATAGAATGTATAGTGCCCTCCATAATGTTTGGGACAAAGACCCATCATTTATTTATTTGCCTCTGTACTCCACAATTTGAGATTTGTAATAGAAAAAATCACATGTGGTTAAAGTGCACATATTCAGATTTTATTAAAGGATATTTTTATAAATTTTGGTTTTACCATGTAGAAATTTCAGCGATGTTTATACATAGTGGTCCCCCCCCCCCCCCCCCCCCCCCCCCATTTCAGGGCACCATAATGTTTGGGACACATGGCTTCACAGTTGGTTGTAATTGCTCAGGTGTGTTTAACTGCCTCCTTAATGTAGGTATAAGAGAGCTCTCAGCACCTAGTCTTTCCTCCAGTCTTTCCATCACCGTTGGAAACTTTTATTGCTGTTTATCCACATGAGAACCAAAGTTGTGCCAATGAAAGTCAAAGAAGCCATTATGAGACTGAGAAACATGAATAAAACTGTTGGTCATCAGCCAACCTTAGGCTTACCAAAATCAACTGTTTGGAACATCATTAAGAAGAAAGAGAGCACTGGTGAGCTTACTAATCGCAAAGGGACTGGCAGGCCAAGGAAGACCTCCACAGCTGATAACAGAAGAATTCTCTCTATAATAAAGAAAAACCCCCAAATAGCTGTCCGACAAATCAGAAACACTCTCCAGGAGTCGGGTGTGGATTTGTCAATGACCACTGTGCGCAGAAGACTTCATGAACAGAAATACAGAGGCTACACTGCAAGAAGCAATCCACTGGTTAGCCGCAAAAATAGGATGGCTTGGTTACAGTTTGGCAAGACTTAAAAGAATAACCACAGTTCAGAGTATCATGTGTAATAACTTGCAGTTATTTGGTACCTGTTACAAATTTCGAAGCCGCTCATAAATGCTTCAGTGAGATATGGATTGTTATGGTGTCAAAGTAAATAAAATACAATGAAAGGCTTACCAAAAGTATGAGATTTTTGAATATAATTATTTCAGAAATTTGGGTGCCACTGGCAAAGCCAACATTTATTCCCCATCCCAAATTGCCCTTGAAGATGATGATGAGCTGCTCCTGAACAGCTACAGTCTGGTGAAGGTACTTGCGCAGTAATTGGGCAGAGAGTTATAATATTTAAGCAAAACCAGAGGCAATGAAGATCATATCACCACAGTTGCTTCTTATTGTAAGGATAAGGCTTCTTGTTTATTCCGACTGCTCAAAAACAAAATCTAATGGAATTCTGAGCCCATTTTTTCTGTAGCTTCTTGTGATCCAAGAATTGACTTTTTAAGGCTACTGATATTAGTCTGAACTTGGGCATCTTGAAGAAGAACCTGCAGGAGGTAGTGTTTCCATGCCGTTGTCCTCCTTGATGGTAAAGGTTACTGGTTTGAGAGGAGCTGTTGGAGTCACCTGGGCAAGTGTCTGAAGAATAGTTTGCTGGAGTTTCTGCTTTGCTTACAATCTGCAGTGATATCCTATGGCTAGCACAATTAAACTCTGACAATCACACCATTTTCCATTGTGTGAAGTTCAACTCTAGCCATTGGAGCTGGTGACTTTGTGCATCATTTTCCTTTGATGCCCATTGATATCACTTTTACTTAGGTGCTTTGATGATGTCAGTCATTCTTACCTTACCTCTAGAATTTAGCTGTTTGATCCAAACGCTTTGATAAGATCTTGAGCCGAGTGGTTCTAACAAAACCTAAATTGAGCATCAATGGTAGCTTATTGGGTAGTAAATGCTACTTGACATGTCACATTGTCAATGACAGGTTCCATCACTTTGCTGATACGAGAGGATTTTGTGAAACACAAGTCAAGTAGGAAATTAAGGAAATCGGAAAGAAATTTCAGAGTCTGAGGTCTTGGCAGCTATAGACATGCCACAATGGATTAGGTTGATGGTAACAGGAGGTAAGAGAAAAAGGAATGTAAAAGTTTACCAAAGGTTGGAGGAGACTCCATGGATTTCAATAGGTGGATTGCAGCCCATATAATGATAGTTCCCACCTCAGCCACCTTTCTAGGTAATGAGTTATGGAACTCTGTGCGAACATTTTTCCTCTCTTCTTTCCAATCCAATTAATTTGGCTAAATTAGGGAAAAGAATGGGTGGATGAAATTAACAAATCATAATTACAAAACAGTCCGAAATAGAATGAGTTAATCATGGTTGTGCTGTTTTTATGCATAGCTAATGTTGTGATTCTTGTAGCTAGTGTTAGCTTTAACTAAACAGAATCAATTATTACTGCCAAACTCCCATTGCATATTGTCCTCCCAGGGAGAAAGCTGTGTAAATGCTGTTGCTTCTTTGCACAAATATTTTGTGTTTGAGAAGTTAAACATTAAATGTTCTGAAAATTCGAGGAAACTCCTGAGCATTTATTTATACTGGGCTTGAGACCTCGATGATATTAAGCTTTGAGTGCAGTTAAACTGAAAACTGAGAATACCTCCTCTGAGACTTTCAAAGTCTTCAAATGTGACCCCATTGTAACGTTGCAGCTTTGAAATAAAATACCAATATCATAAAGTATCCTAAGTACTGGACTGTGTTTTATAAAGTGGAGAAATATATATAAAAATGAAATAATCTTGAAGGTATATTTTAATAGTCAACTATTTCACACTTTAATATTAGTTTTGCAAATACAGTGAATTGAATGGATACATTTAAACATCAAATAAATTGTAGGAATCATTAATTAGGTATTATTTGTCGTGTCCGAATACAGCTAATCACTTTGACCTCAACTACAAGAAGTTACACACTTTTATTTAACCATTCAGAAAATAAGTGGAATTGGGTAAAGCTTTCACTGTCTTAACTTCTACTTTTATCTCTGAAATATAACATGGAATGTGAAAACTTATTCTAGATAATCTTGATTATTTTCTGCTTTTTGCAGCAGTTTGGCAAATCGGAGGGCTGCCACTGTTCGAAGTACAACTGAAAAGCAAGTGATATTTGTTGACTTTCATTGTATTCCTTTTACATCACACACAATTGATGCCACGTTTAACAATGACCACTGTGTAAATTATATGGAAGGGCAAGTTAATTAATTAAATAATTGTGCTCAACTGATTATAAATATGGAAATAAAAGCAGGGGAAATACCTGTGGAGAAGCATTCTATTATGCCAGAGTTTTGAATTTTTGGACAAACTAACCACAGAACTATGTAGGCGTGCAAATGCTTTGGTTTAACGACTTGTAAGTGTTCCCTCAATCCCAAGTGCTTCCTCCCAACTACTGAAATTCTTTTGGATTCATGGGTATGGGAGCCTGTCATGAAACATGACCACACACCATGCTTTGTGTAACTGCAGATTTCATCAACTTTATCTGGCAGGAAATGTTCTCTCCTACTGGAAAATTGCAAGCCTGAAGTATATGATCTAATCCAAAATGATGAAGGGTGTTGACACCCTTTAAAGAGGGGTGGTTGCGGGGCATTTATTCCTAGGTTCATTTATGCAAGTGATATGAAATAAACTAGTGTAGTAAATAATAGTTTGTTGTACACTTTTTACTTACGATGCATATTATATATATATATTTTAAATTGTCATAACCATCCAAGATTGCAACAATGCAATATTAAAAATAAAGTCAGTGAACTACTCAAATACATTTTGGTCAGTTCCAGTAATATCTGTATTTTTTTTAATCAATTCTGGAGAGCACCTGCAAAAACGTGTGGTTGACTGGCATGGCAACATGGTGATTGTTTTACAGCCCCGTGCTTCCTTTATAGTCTTCAAGGTCATGCAGATTTGCAATAAAATCAATTATAGTTCCTTAGTAGGATGCGTTAGAGCAGATTTTTTTCTTAAATGTTTAGATATTTGTTAATAAAGCATGTCTGACTTTTACAACAATGTAGCATTGATGTAATAGACTTAAAAAATTGGCTTTCATTTATGGTTTCTAAATATTTAAAATACATACTGCCTTTGAATCCCTTTGTGTTGCGAAGTTTCTTTCTATATTTGTCACAAGCACTGCCAACTATGTCTGCAATTTTTCTGCTTTGGCCTTGATGGCCTGACCTCCATTTTAGTTCAAATGGCTAATAAAAATGGCTTTCTAAGTCCTGTAGCTGCTCAATGTCAATAGCAACTAATTAAATAAAGCTTAACAGATCTTGGAATGTACTGGAACTGTTACTGAATAATTCAATTTGTATTTAGAAACACTAAACAGAACATACAACTTATAATTTTCCACGGTCAAAATTTGCACTTGTATAACCTTTTGTATCCCCCACAATTTTTTTTCAAAACTTCATCAACTAATAATATGCATCACAGCCTCACAAAAACAAAAAAATTATGCAGATTGCCCATATTTGACTGATTGTCTTGTAATTAAAGAATAACCCAATTTATCCCTAATTTATTTTTACTTTGCTGTATTTGCATAGTGCAATTAATTTATATTAGATGACTAGCTTAAAGTTGCATTGCCTCTGCAGGGAAAAATAAACTATTTGGCTATCCTTTTTGGGAATCAGTGACACACAGTTTACCATTTTGTGTTTTATGGATTAAATGCTTTATTCCATTTACTTATGAATGTACAGGTTTGATGAACAACAATTTATAAAAGTTAGAGTTCTTTATGAATTACAAAATGTAAGTCATTACCAGGATAAATATAGGCGTCAAAAGCAATTTTTTGACGTGTTAGGTTTTATAAATACTATGCTGGAAATAGGGACACCACTGTCTTCATTTCCTAGTTTAATATTGTGCTTAACCTTTGCAAATCTTTAATTCAACAATATATTTCCACAAATATCTAGACTTGCAAGATTACCCAATGAAGCATAGACTCCATTTCCTGCTCTTTAGTTTATAAATGAGTAAAACTGAAGACTTGTACTTGAAATGTACAAATTGCATTGTGCAGATAGAAAATAACTAGTTAGCCTTTCAAATGGTGAGAAATATCAATTGTAATTCAGCTGTTCATTCGAAAAAATATCTTTGACTGCTGTTTCAAAATGAACTTGCATGAAGTTTCCATTTTACCATCCTCAGCAATAATAGTTCTAAAATACTGTTATGCAACACTTTGGTAAATGTGAGTTCTGAGTCAAGAAATGTTGATCTGTACTCTTTTGAAAAGAGGCACATTGTTCAAAGCTATTTGTTACTTTTGAAGTACATTGTTCAGAGCAATTTATTACTCTTGAGAAGAGGTGCATTGTTCAGAGCTACATATTACTCTCTTGAGAAGAGATAAATAGTTCAGAGCTATTTTTAAGTGAAAATTTTAAAACATTCATTTAGTCACTAATTTGCAAATTTGCATGTCTATTGTATGGCCAACTGCCCATGTTTTATTGTTCGTATAAGGTATGTTGGATATAACACCAAAGATCAGAATGAATTCAATCAAAGCAAATCAGATATTGTCGACTGCAACATAGATTTTTAACAAGTTAATTAAGTTGCATTAAGAATGATGCTTCCAATAACTGGAGAGTCCAGTCAGGCATCATAAATTTCAAAATAAGGATCAGCTAGATTAGATGAAATATATCTTATTCCAGAAAGTAGTTAATCTTAGGAATCTTCTGGCCAAGGAGGCTGCATAGAAATTCATTGTTGAGTACATCTAAAACAGAGCCCAATGGGTTTTTGGATTTTAAGAGAATCATGGGGTATGGGGTTAGTGCAGGAACATGGTGCTGAGATGAAGGATCAGTCATGAATTTACTGAATGGGGAGCAGGCAAGGTGAACGACATTTCGTTCAGACCGAAAGGTCTGAATGACAAATAAAGGATTCAATTCAATTCAATGGGCTAGTGGCCTGTTCCTGGTTCTATCTATCATGATATTTAGGATATTGTATAGAGTTCTGGTCTCCCAAAAATATATATTATATATATTTTTTTAAACTGCAGATTTTTGGGGAGTGGCGATGGGGGGGGGGGGGAGGGGGGGGGGCTGGAAATACTCAGCAGGGGTCAGATAACATCCCAAGAAGATAAAAAGTATTTTATTGAAAGTTTTATTGAACTGTCTCTTCATCAAAACTGAGAAAGAGAAATGTTAGAAAATGACATTTTAAATCTTGTTTAGTTCTAAATGCAGTATCTTACCTGATTTCTGTTTCTATGCACAGATGCTTCTCGACCTGCAAAGTCAGTGATGGTACGCAGGGGGGGGGGGGCGGCGTTCCCCTAGTTTCCATCCGGTGCGTGAATTTGCAGCTTTATCCTGCGCTACTTAATCCAAGGGAGAGCGAACTAGCGGACAGACGGACGAAAGCAACGATCATAGAGCTGAATAGATGACATTTCGGGTCGAGACCCTTCTTCAGTTCTTCAGACTGAGTCGGGGGAAAGAGGAACAAGAGATATAGAAGGTACTAAGGACAAATGAATGGAAGATATGCCAATATCTCCCCTTTCCCTTGACTGCCAGTCTGAAGAAGGGTCTCCGTCCGAAATGTCACCTATTCTGCTCTATGATCGTTGCTTTCGACCGTCTGTCCGCTCGTTCACTCTCTCTTGGTTCCGGCGCTTCTCCCCTTAGACTCCGACACACACACAGACACAGACACACCTAGGGTGCCGCCTAGCCCGCTGAGTTCCTCCAGCACTCTGTGTTTTTTGTTTGGCTCTGGAGTTGAAAGTGGACACGGAGGGGGGTTGGGGTGGCTCAGCGGGATGGGCGGCGGCTCTAGGGAGTGGATGGCGTTTCGGATCGAGACCCTTCTGCAGACAATCACAAGTACTCTCACCCCCAAGTTCAGTACAGTCTGAAGAAGGGTCTTCTCTCCAGAGTCGCTGCCTGTCCCACTGAGTTACTCCAGCTTTATGTCTAACTTCAATTTCAAGAGTTAAATAAAAAACAAAGTGCTGGAGGAACTCAGCGGATTAGGCGGCATCTGTGGAGGGAATGGATTAGGAGTTGTTTCGCGCCAGGGTTCTTCTTCAATAGGAAGGAACTGCAGATCAAAGATACTAGTATCTTTGCTGCAGATCAGGCATGATATTCTTCCGATTTAAATCGTAATTCCGATTTTATTGTTTTCCTATTTTCATTTTTTTGTGCCCGATTATTTGGCGGCCAATCAACCGCTGTCTCTAAGGGGGTTGCGTCCAATCACCGACCAGATTCCCTTACAATTCCCGTCCAATCAACAAATCGGTCTCCTCCCGTCCAATCACCCGCCGTCTCCAAGGGCATTGTGTCCAATCACATAATGCGCTGGTCACTCGGCGGCCAATCAGACAGTCTCCTAGGGGCCTTTTGATCGAACACCGACCTGCTTCCCTCACGGAAGCAGACGATGGCTGCAGCAAACAGAGAGAGAGAGAGAGAGAGATGCAAGAAAGCAGCTATGACATATAATACACAATAAACTATATTATAAATACACAATAAACAATGACTGCACATTAAAAAAATCTCCCCCTCCTCCCTCCCTTCCTACTCAGCCTCACTGACCTGAGAGTACCCCTCGTTCCTAAAACCCATTTCCATCACACTGCAAAGTGCTTCCAGAATTTTTTGCTTTGGTTCGTAGTATAACTGCATAAGGAGCGGGTGAGACTATAAAACACGACATTATAAATTATAGACTGATAAACAATGAGGGCTAATCAAATTGAAGCACATAAAATTCATACAGGACTTGATAGGGTTTCCATTTGGAACTAAATTAAGGAAAACCTCTTGAGGCTGGTGGATCTTTAGAACTCCTTACCTCAGAGGGTTGTTGAGAGTCAATTAGAGTCAAATGGAGATCAATAGATCTCTGGTTATTAAGGGAGACATGGGAGCTGAGAAGAGTGCAGGAAAATGGAGCTAAGGGAGAAGATCAGCCATGATCCAGATGAATTGTGGAACAGGGTCTTATGGCCAGATGGCCTACTTCTGCCCCTATTTTTTTTCTCTTTGTTTTTTATGTTGCTGTAATCACCCAATATGTCAAAAGAAGCACTCATTCAGGTAATATTTTTTTGTCATGAGTTTTGTGCAAGCAAGGTTAATTTCTAAAGATTGACCTATTTTGAACAGATATGCTGGTTGCATGTCAGTTTCATGCTGCATAATGAATAATTTTGCCATATGGTTGAATTTAATCTATATTCTTAAGCATTTGTGGCCTCCAATGCATATCTGAAGGCAGAATTTAAGCTTAATTCTGCTCATGTTCCACCAAAACTGGAATTAGACCAACCTCTCACTGGAAGTGAAATTTCCCATTTTTTAAAATAACTCAAAATCTATTAACATTGAAAACAGAGGGATATTCATTTATTGCTGTATAAAATTAATTTAAAAAATAAAATATTTAATTTCTAAAGAGCTTCTTATTACTTAAGACAAACAATAAATGTGTTATGGCATATGCTATTATTGGTCTTAGAATGTACTTTTACTGTTAGTTAATGAGGCACTTGATTACTTAGTTTGATACTTTAAAAGCACTAAACAGTTATTTAGATTTTGCTCTGAAAAATATTAATTTAGTGAATAATATTTCTGTTCAATTATTGCTCATGATTTTCATTACATCTGACCAACAAATAGAATCAGCTCATATTAGTAATGAAGCTACAGATTATTTTTAATTTTGGATAGCCTTCAACTAAAAAAGCCACTTCAAAGACTTTAATGTACATAACGTTGAGAAATTGGTGACATGCATCATTTAAAAAAATCAGCAATTTTTTTTTCCTATCTTTTTTAAGAAGTATCAACTTCCTTCGAACTACTTGAGTATTTGAAAAAGGTATAATAAGTGGAACCTGTGGAACAAGGCTCTAATAATATACATCTTCTCTGTATTGATCTGAAATTAACATTTTGATAACTGGAAGATAGACACAAAATGCGGGAGTAACTCAGTGGGACACGCAGCATCTCTGGAGAGAAGGAATGGGTGATGTTTCGGGTAGAGACCCTTCTTCAGAATGATGCCAGGGACACTGAAGTATATAGATAATGAGGTGTAATGTATGAAAACAGTTCAAAGGGAATTAACATTAACTTTACTACTAATTTACATCCTGCACTCAAATTCCCTTGGTCCATCTCCGACATCTCCCTACCGTTTCTTGATCTCAACGTCCCCATCACAGGAGACAAATTATCAATTGACATTTTCATAAACCCACCAACTCCCATAGCCACCTAGCTAACACTTCGTCCAAGGAACCCCGACAGTCTTTTCAGGTGAGGCAGAGATTCACTCGCACCTCCTCCAACCTCATCTACTGTACCTGCTGTTCCAGGTGTGGACGCCTGTATATATCGGCGAGACCAAGTGCAGGCTCGGCGATTGTTTCACTGAACATCTCCGCTCAGTCTGCCTAAACCTACCTGATTTCCAGGTTGCTAAACACATTAACTACCCCTACCATTCCCACACTGACCTTTCTGTCCTGGGTCTCCTCCATAGTCAGAGTGAGGCCCAGCGCAAATTGGAGGAACAGCACTCCTATTTCACCTGGGCAGCTTACACCCGAGTGGTATGAACATTGACTTCTCTAACTTCAAGTAACCCGTGCTTTCCCTCTCTTGGAGGCAAAAGAGACTGCAGATGCTGGAATCTGGAGCAAAAACAAATGGCTGGAGGAACTCAGCAGGTTGAGCAGCTTCTGTATACAAAATCAAGAGAGGAATAGATCGGGTAGATGCACATAATCTCTTGCCCAGAGTAAGGGATTCGAGGACCAGAGGACATAGGTTCAAGGTGAAGAGGAAAAGATTTAATAGGAATCTGAGGAGTAACTTTTTCACACAAAGGGTGGTTGGTGTATGGAACAAGCTGCCAGAGGAGGTAGTTGAGGCTGGGAATATCTCAACATTTAAGAAACAGTTAGACAGGTGCATGGATAGGACAGGTTTGGAGGGATATGGACCAAACGCTGACAGGTGAGACTAGTGTAGCTGGGACATGTTGGCGGGTGTGAGCAGGTTGGGCCTGTATCACTCTATGGCTCTATCTGTAGAGGCAAATGGGTAGTCGATGTTTCAGGTCCAGAGCCTGCATCAGGACTCAGAGTATAGAGGGAAGATGGCTACTATAGAAGGGTGGGAGGAAGCAGTGAGTCAGTAGCTGGTGGGTGATGGGTGGAACCAGGTGAGATGGGGACAATGGACTATGCAGCGAAGAGGAAGAGTTTTGAGGGACTATTGGATGATAGGTGGAAGTAGATAATGGAAAAAAAGGGCAGAAGGACCTATGTGGGTCAGGTAAGATAATCTAAGTAACAAGGGATGGGTGGTAAATGGAAGAGGTGAACCAAGGGAAAGAGAATCTAGATGTTCCGGCAGGAGTGGCAAAATAATACAGGGGATGTGGGTTATCTGAAGTCGGAAAATTCAATCTTCATACCATTTCGGTTACCCAAGAAAAAAATAAGGTGTTGGGCTACATCACAACACTGTATTGGACCACTTCTTCCACTTCCTGTGCAGAACTTGTCAATTTCATCTGATGCAGGATCTTGACCTGAAACGTCATTGATTCTTGCTCCCCGTCCCACGGTGTTACGTGTCGGCTGGGGGGGGTGGTTGAGGGGGGATGTGGGGGGAGGCTGTTTTGCATGATGGACTGAGCTATGTTCACAAGTCTGCAATTTCTTGCAATCTTGTCCAGAACAGTTACCACACCAAGTTGTGCTGCATTCAAATATGATACTTTCTTTGGTGCATTTGTAGAAACTGTGTGAGAAGGCTCCTCCCCTCCCCAGACAAAACAGAGGTAGAGTTTTTCTGGTCTTTCCTTTCACCCCACTCGTCACTGCATCCAGCGTATCATCCTTTGCCATCTACGCCAGTTACAGTGGGTTCCACTGCCAGTAGCAACTTCCCTCTCCCACCTTTACTTTCTATTGGGATCACTTTAGCTGTGACTCCCTGATCTACTCATTCCCCCATACCCATCCCTCCCTGCCCCCTGGCACTTTCACCCACGGCCAGAAGCTGTGCAATATTCATCTCTGTACTAACCCACTCACCACATCCAGGAATAATCAACCCTTTCAGGTGAGGTAGAAATTCACATGCACCTCCTCCTACTTCGTCTATTGCATTTGGCGTTCTCAGTGTGGCCTCTTATCAAGTAAGACCAGGTGATGTTTTGCAGAGCAGCTGTGTTCTGTCCACAACAGCAATGTTGTATTTCTAGTGGCTTGTCATTTCCATAATTGTACCCATTCCCACAATGACCTGTATGTCCATGGTCTGCACTGCCATGTTGAGGCCAAACTCAAACTAGAGGAATAGCACCTCGTATTCCACATGGGCAACCCACAACCCAATGGTATGAACATTACATTTTCCAATTTTGGGTAAGACACATCCCTGTTTCCTTTTTCATTCCTGCCAGACCCGCCCATGTTTTCCATTCCCATTCTTTCTTCTCGTAATGAAGATTTATTATCCTGATTTACCTGATTTCCTCCCCCATCACCCTCACATCTATCCACTTGGCTTTCTTCTCACTTGGTCTACATTTCCTATCTCCTTCCCCATCTAGTTTAGTCTGCCCATCATCTTTCTCTTACCACCTATCACCTACTAGCTTCTGTCTCGCTCCTCCCTTTCATCTCTGGCTATCTTCCCTCTACACTCCGAATCCTATTGCAGGGTGTCTTCCTGAAACATTGATCATCCTTTTGCCTCCACAGATGCAGCTTGGCTCTAAGTTTTGATGTTATTCGCTGGTTCTTGTTAATAAGTTATTTCATGTCAATATTTAAGAAAGAACTGTAGATGCTGGAAAAGTCGAAGGTGGACAAAAATGCTGGAGGAATTCAGCGAGTGAGGCAGCACCTATGGAGAGAAGGATAGGCAACGCTTCGGGTTGAGACTCTTCTTCAGACTGAAGAAGGGTCTCGACCTGAAACATCGCCTATTCCTTCTCTCCATAGATGCTTCCTCACCGCCTGAGTTCCTCCAGCATTTTTGTCTACCTTCATGTCAATATTGTTCTTTTAGATTGTGGTCAAGAGTTATTGTTCTGGAACAAAGCCCTATGGAAATTTATTTTTCATTTTATTTTTTAACTCTCGTGAAGATTTCAAATATAATCCACTTTATTTCTTATATTTGGTGGGATTGAAATGGCCCATGGGGACGGTCAAAATGTGCTCAGTTTAAATGTGTTTTATGTGTAAATAAAACTCACTTTTATTGATGTTTTGTACAGTAGAGTTAATAAACATTTTCAGTATCAGTCTTTAATGTAGAATATATTTATCTTATTTTATACAACCTGCTCCACCAGTTATTTTAATGTCCTTTATCAGCTAATACTTTTTTACCAAAGGTAACATCAATGGGTTAGAATATTAATATTGCTTTGTGATTTCAATTCAGAATCAGTGGATTATATTATGATGAATTGCTGAATGGTTCATTTCCTCAAACAATTTCTCACTAAGCTTGTCTGACAGCTTCTGTATTGCTGTACCCAGTAATTTGTAGTACAATAATGGCTGCTGTGAGATGTCTCTGTACCAATCCTATGACCTTTAATAAGGAATAACACCCTCTGTAGGTGACAAAATGCAATTACAAACAGGCAACATCCCAAAGAGAAATAAGTAACAGCTGCAGCCAGTTCATTACTTCCTAACCACTGCAGTTAAAAATGATAAATACAAAGATGCAGACAAGCTCTCAGAAAAATCTCTAACATCTGAATTTTTAATTGCATGATATGAATCCATTTTAATGATTAAAATAACAATAATTATATTGCTCTGATGCACTTTAATTAGTCTTTGTCCATCCTTGGAGATCATTAATTTATGTTTTAAGGTTTATTGATAGTGTTACTTAATGAATCCAAATATTATTCTATTTGATCTAGTTGTTGCAGCAATTTGTGTCCTTAGCTGCAATCTTCTAAAAGAGCAGCTGTTGCATTTTCAGATCTTGTCTTCCATAGGGAAAACATGTTTGCAGTTGTCATGGGTATACAGCAAATGGCTGGTGCAATAAAGCACAGGCTAAAGCTTTTGCATCTTTAAAACTATATGAATTTTATTGCTCATGATAAGTGCTTTGATCTCTGTTCTGTACTTAAGCCTGTAATTATGTAGTGTAATTGCTAAGTGCATTTTTCACTATAAATCCTTTTTGTGATTTGTAACTGAGTTCAATAGCAGGTCTGTCCTTTTAATTAGATTGAATTATTAGCTTTAAGGTGGTTCTGCAATTAACATCCTGTAATCCTATTATCATTTGTAGATTTCAACAATATCATTCAATTCTCCTGACTCCCAAAAATTGCACTTTAGGGGTAAAATGAATAATAATGGTATGCCATCTTTTTAACGAAAGTTATAGGGTATCCAGCACTAATCATTTTTAGTCTCAACCTAGAATTGTCATCATATCTGGCATTCTGCACATTATGCTGCAGATATCTTTGTTCAATCCTACTCTCTGAACCAAAAAATAATAGTCACTTAACGAGTTAGGCCTTTTTACAGGCTTGGAAGATTCCATAATCTTGCCTGACCCTGAAATGTATGCAAGTTATTTTTATTGGAGAAATTTGAGGCAAAAATACAGGGTTTATTACAAACACTTTATAAGGTTTTCAGCCAACTGCTGTCACACAATGTTCATTCTGTACAGAGGTCTTTTGGAAAAAAAATCATCCATATTTATAAAGCACAAGTTATGAATTTCAGAAAGATCAGAGAAGGCACTTGTATTGGGAAAAATAAAACTGATGTGTGCTTTGTGGCTTATCGTATCAATGGTAGAAAGAAACCAGTGAATTCCTGTACATTTGAGGATGTTAGTGTTATGCATAACATAATTTATTTTCTTCTTTGCATGTGATAATTCATGCTTAGACACGGTTTCATTGGGATAAATAGCTGACAAATATTAAATGTTGGTGTGAATTTGGAATGAGTTAGTGGTAGAAGTGGATCTATAAATGTTTCCAGTCAGCTGGCTGGGAATGGAGGGCAAAGCATGTGATATCTGTAAAGTTACTATATAAGAGATGCTGCCAAATGGTAATAATCAGTGTAGGAAAGCTGTTATTATTTTCTACAATCTTCACTCGCCGTCCCATCACCACCACCACTACTGGCATCCTGTCCCATCATACCCCATTTTCTAACCTCATCATCCTCATCCCCAAGTATCTTCTGCCCTAAGCTTCAGGGTCATAGAGACCTGCACAATTGCTTCAGCTGAGGAAAGTTAGAAAGTCGAATCAGAGATATGGTGTTTACGAGGGCAGATCAGATGTTGTTTATTTTTGGTAAGTGAGGGGGCCACCACCTAATTCCCCAAACCCTTTTACCAAGACCTTGGAAGGTTATTACATAGCAAGCTGGCCATGATCTTTGGGATCCAAGAGAGAGTGACAAAGTGGCTTGGGTCAGAAACCAAAGGATAATAGATGATTTTATTGATTTTATTTTGTGACTGGGTTTTTATTACTCATGGATTCTACAATGCTCAGCACTTCATTCTGTGATTTAGTATTGTATATTAATGATTTAGGCTTCAATCTTAAGAGATATGATAAATAAGATTGCAGATGATTGTGTGGCTGACAGTAAGGAGGAAAGCATTGAACTACAAGAATATATATATATATAGATATAGATATAGATATAGATATAGATATAGATATAGATATAGATATAGATATAGATATAGATATATAGATATAGATATAGATATATAGATATAGATATAGATATATATATATAGATATATATAGATATATATAGAGATATATATATATATAGATATAGATATAGATATAGATATAGATATAGATATAGATATAGATATAGATATATATATATATAGAAGGTCCAGTTAGGCAAAAAAGTGGCAAACAGAATTCAGTCATGAGGAATGTTAATTAATGCTTTGGAGAGGTGCAATAAGGCATTGAAATACAGTATACACTAAATAGGAAGGTATTGGGTATTGTGAAGGGAGAGAAATTAGCATACAAAATACCGAAAGGCCAAGATGCAATGACATGGAAGGATGTATTTCCATTAACAGACAGATTAATAGCAAATAGATTTTGAGTAACTTGGAGCAGGGAAAAGGGGATTTTATTTTTGAGTAGATTAAATGGTAGGCTCTATCTGGAACTCACTGCCTGAAAGATTGGTGGATGCAGGTCCCTTAATCGCATCTCAAAACTACTTTAATGTGTACGTGAATATATACTTGAAGAGGGTTACAGGCGGAATGCAGGAGAGCTGTTGGAATTTCAACAGGGACACAATTTGTCAATAGGCACCCATTGTACTGTGAATTTTCAATGTTGTTAAGATGTACTATTCCCAACAAAGTTCAGTGTTAGCTTGAGAAACAGTATCCCCTCTGATTGTAGCACATTCAGCCTTCAGCTGGCATCCTCCATGCCCTCCAGCTCTGCTGCTGAACTCCACATCAGCCACAGCATGACTATGCTGAGCTGAGAGACCACATGCACACATTCCGTGGTCTCCAGCTATGTTGGCATATCCAGCACTGCCCCATTCGTTGGAATTAGGTTGCTGACCTGGATAGAGAATGTTAGTGAGATAATTGTTCTTTACTTATTTATTTTCATGTGTATTCATAATTTTAGTTATTTTACAAATATTAAATGATTTATGATTTTAATTATTTTATTAATTTTTCATCATTTGATTTTAATGAATAATATCTATTTGGGCTGTTTTTAATCTGAGTTAAAAAAAGCATTTGAAGATAAGCTCGAAGCCAATCCTTCCTGATGTCATTCAAAATAAAATAAAAAAGTGCAATCTACTATTCCTACACTCTTGTACTTGAATATGGTTGTGCCAATGTATTGTACGATTTTTACTGAACTATATGCAAAAAAGGAATTTCACTGTACCTAGGTGAAACGGACTATCAGGGTAGTTTGATGATGAGTACTTGGACTCCACAGCCTGAGGCCTAGTTGCTGCACATGCACTGGGGATTGGTTCAGTTCATTGGAAGGTAATTAAAGCAAGGCTTCAAGCTTGATTAGACAAATGTAGTTGCAAAAGATTAGTGAATGTGCAGGAATGAAATGGGAAGTGTGAACTGACTCAAGCCTTTTTTCATTGGCAGCTGCATGTTTAAAATACAGGATCATAGAATTGTACAGCATGGAAGGAAAGTTACTGGGCCATCAGATCTGTGCCAGATCTTTCAAATATGTTGTATTCATTCAAATTATGTCATCTAAAATCAAATTGCTCTTATTTAAAACATATAGTTATATATAAACTGAGATGTAGTGCCAGTGCCTAATGCTTGATTACAGTTAAAATTTGGACAAAAGCAGGCAAAAGAATAGAAGATAGAAATACTTTCTAGTGCTTTAAAAGAATCACTTTAATTATTCACCAGTATGTTTCTGTCAAGCTTCTGCAGCACACTAGGACTCAAAACCAAAAGTGACTCCAACTATTATACATAATTCAGCTCCTTAATTGGCAAGAATGAGGTGAGAAGTGGGATAGGGGAAATCCACAGAGACTAATGGGGCACATATCAGTGAATTCATCTGTACAGAAGTCCCTTAGGTGATTGAAGTCAGCAAATATTTCATCAAGCGAGATATCAATGAGCTTCATTCGCAAAACCCTGCCTGCATGATTATTGAGCAACTTATTTTAGGTGTTTTACATAAACCATATATTTATAGATAAGAGAAGGAAATGATTGATGCTAATGCTACAGAATTATGCAGCTGAATGCTACACACGTAATAAAGTAAAGCATTTGAAGATAAGGTCAAAAAGACAATCCTTTCTGATGTAATTCCAAATAAGAACAAAAAATGTATTCTACTATTCTTACACTTGCATTTGAGTATGATTATGCCCATGATTTTTACTGAATTGTATGCACAAAAGGAATTTCGCTGTACCTATGTACATGTGACAAAGTACAATTGAAAAGGCTGCCATTTCTTTGATTAAATATCAGATGTTGAATGTGTACAATTTCGTTCTGCCGTTTGGCAAATATTAGGTTTTCAATGTTTATTAATTTGAATAGATACTTAAAATAAAAATATTATGAATAAATGAGAAGAATGCACCATTTCTGATTTTGCTGAATCAAATGGCAGTTAGTTAATTAATTCTGAAACGGATGTAAAAACATCTGCAAAAGGATATAGACTGTAAGTGAGGGAAAAAACAAAATGGTAGATGTATAAGGTGGCAACATTAATGTTATCAGGTTTAATGTGAAGAATCCGATAGGAAGAGCATTTTGATAGGAAAAGAATTAGATGGCACTAGACTAAGTTGGACCTGTTGGGTCCCTGTCACACGGGAGGCTAGGTCCCCCAACGCAATATTCCACCACTCGCCTAAACCCCTCCCATCAAATCCACCCATCCCTGTCCCCCTCTCCCCCCCTCCCCCCCTCTATCCCACCTAGCTCATCACCCCAGACCCCTTCTACCCCTCCTCACTACCCCCCTGCACTCCACCACCCCTCTACCTCACTCCAGGGCTCTCACTTAACTTTTTTTCCCTGTTGCCAGCCGGCCAACCGAGGCAATTTTTTAGGTT